>NC_142002.1:5012686-5312686 GCF_049901715.1 Pseudonaja textilis | reverse complement strand
GAAGACTCCCTAGGAAACTATTCAAGCAAAACTATTCAAGCACTACACTTAAAACTTTCAAGAAGAGATTGGACTGCCATTTGTCAGAAATGGTGTAGGGTCTCTTGCTTGGATGTGGGGTTGGACTAGAAGACCTCCAAGGTCCTTTCCAACTCTGTTAGTCTAATCTATTACATTTCCTGGAAGAAACTCTTTAAAAACTTCCTGCTACTGTCTGAGGTTGACTTGGAGCCCACGACAGAACACTTTTTTTCTGTGTTGCTTCCAAATTATGAAAAGATTCCTGACATTTTATCTCTTTTTCTTTCCACAAGTCAGGAACTTTTCAGCAAATCTTCTGAACCAAATCTCTACGGAGAGTCTCCATCATCCAGGTCCTGGTTGTCTCAAAGGTGTTCCCCCCCCCCCAAAAAAGGCAACTGGACTTTCTTGAGTTTTTGTTGTGGTTAGCTGGCAGCGGGTGTGGATGGCTGAGGAGAGCGAGGACTCAGATGAGGGTCCAGGACCATCAGGGAGTGGACTGCTGCCTTCAGAGATTGTGGGAGCTGGCAGCAGTGATGAAGAGGTTCCCGAGGAGCCTGTGCCAAGTGCGCATGCACGCAGGATTGCTTGCAGGAAAGAGCACTTACAACAGCACGGGCGACTCGGGAGTAAGGCTGCAAGGTCATGGCCCCTCCTTCAAGAAGATAAAAGCCAGCTGTGAAACGAATGTACTTTGCAGAAGGCAAAGACGTTTTGAAACTCCAGCCTCGTGGACATTCCCGTATCCTGAGTTTGTATTTGAAGATTCTTATTTTGCAAATTATTTCTTGTCTGTTATCTTTTGGCAAGTCTTGCTCAGTTTGGCAAGGCTTGTGCTTATCACAGCTAATTATTTCGTAAAAGCATTACAAGGTTTCTGTTCCTTTTGGATTGTGTTTGATTTATTGGAAAAGAGCGCGGGTCAGAACAGTTTTCTTCTTTGAAAACGTTTTGCTTCTCATCCAAGAAGCACCTTCAGTCCTGAAGAAGCTCCTCGGGTGAGAAGAGAAACGTTTCCAGAGATAAACCCAAAGAAAGTCCAGTTGCCTTTTGTGGCGGGGAGGGGAAGCATCTTTGGTTCTGAACTAAATCAACAGCATTCCTAGATGCGCATCATTCCTCCCTCCCTTCCGTTTTCTAGCCTGGTTTCTTACTCAGGTCCTCCTTACTCGCAGCCCGATGGGGAGGGGGCATTGCCTGAAATAATAAACAGCCAAACCTACGGTTTGCGCCTTCCCGGATGGGAGAAGCAGGAGGACGGGAGAGAAAACTACCTACATCTGGTTTACATTGCAACCTTCCTGTGTGACCCCCCCCCCACCACATCCCCTCCCCAGAGTGACCGAAGCAATCAATGCCATGGGAAAGAGCAGGACGAGAGAGAGAGAGAGACCATCCCCTCCCTGTATACCTTTTCTATGCAGGAAAAATGAAAAGGGGGGGCAGGGAGGTGGGGAGGAGGGTACAATTGAATGAAAGGACATACTCGGTATGTGTGTGTGTGTGTGTGCGTGTGTGTGTTCTGGGGAATTTCCCCTCTCCACTTCAGGACGGAGGTCCTGGGGAGGCCTCTTTCTCAGTCCTCTTGAGAGCCTCCCGTCCTTTGGTGCATCGTCCATAGTCTCCCAGGCTGGGCTCAGTGAGCAGAATCTGCCTTTCCCCTGGCGGGGCTCTATTCAGCCCCGAAGAATGGAGGGAAACAAAGGAAGAGGGGAAACGGTGCCGTCTACGAGCTGCATTCAAGAGGCCATCTGCTCCTGCCAAGGCAGGGGAGGGAGCGGGGGGGGGGGGGAAGGAGGAGGAACCAAAGGGAAGATCCCAGGTTTCAGGCTTAATCGGGGCTATTTAAGCAAGGGACGCTGACCCCCCCCCCCCACACACACCCATCTCTTCCTCCTCCCCAGGCAACAGCAACCCAACTGTTTAAAAAAAAAATATTTAAGTTTCAGGCACTTGCCTCTCTTTGACAAACAGGCCATGGAGAGGAAGAGAACCCGTCCCCAGACTGCTAACGGGCGCATCCGAGTACCCTGCGAAAACTGCCCCCAACCCCTCCAATCTGTTTTCATTCAGCTGGGTGAAAGAGAACTTGCCTTGGAAAAGGTTTTCCAAAAAGAAGTGATTTTGATCAAGTTCTCCAGAGAGAGAAGTGCAGGGATGGTGAGGTTACTACCCTGCTTGTAGTAGGAGAAGAGCAAGCAGAGCTGGAAAGGTGGAGTCAAGTGAGCCATCAGCCTAGAAGCCTTACATTCCCACAAGTGCTTTACATCCAATCCGTCATGAATTGTATTGACTCTTATCTGGTGTCAATTTAGTATTGAACCTTAGTTGTCCAGATTCTTGTGTATATAGGCTTGAGGAATAAATCTTCTTAACTGCAACTTAACCTATGACCCTGATTCTTTGGGCCTGACACTGGGGATGTTCACAGGTTAGGTTAGGTTAGGTTAGGTTAGGTTAGGTTGGGTTGGGTTGGGTTGGGTTGGGTTAGGTTAGATTGGGTTGGGTTGGGTTGGGACGGGACAGGACAGAACAAAGAGTGGAGCGGAATGGAGTGGAATAGAATAGAATAGAATAGAATAGAATAGAATAGCATTCTTTATTAGCCAGGTGTGATTGGACACACAAGGAATTTGTCTCCAGTGCATAATCTCTTGGTGTACTCTCATATTGCAACAAAGTGATAGGTCATCGATCATAAATCACAGTTACAGTCATTAATCATAAACAACAAGTGATAAATCAATAGACACCAATAGGATAAGATAGTAGGAAAGATGAGGAGATGAGAAAAAAGAGATGAGATGAGAAAAAAGATAAGAAGCTGATAATAGCCTACTACGGGTAAATTTCTTAGGCCTAAGACAGTGCTGCGGGAATTAAGTATTCCACAGAGTGAATTATAATTACATGGATTGTATGTGTGTGTGTGTGTGTGTGTGTGTGTGTGTGTGTGTGTTTACTTCTCACCTTCCTCGGTACATTTGTACAAATATGTAGTAGGACATGGGTGGGTGAGAGAAAACATTCAGTGGCTCAGGTTTGGGAGGCTGTCAGATTGAATACCTGTGGGTCTGACCCCACAACTGACAAGCAGATTTGCATCTCCCTATTTTGTTGGCAGCTGGCTTTATAAACCTCTCCATGTTCCAACCTCAACCTCAACCCCAATCAGCGTATCTTCTATATAGATAAAAGCAAAATACCACTCACACATCATCACAAAATCTCCAGAACTGTAAAGCCTACGCACTTGAAATTTGGCACGTATGTTCCTCTTACCTTCTAGGTGCTCACTAAGAAAGGATTTTTCAAAATGACTATCAGAGCATTAGTATTTCCTATATTATTATTATTAACAGGCTCTGACGCTAAGGAGTTCTACTCCTCCACCCCACCTGAAAAGAAATCTGTTCCAAATGCAAAACACAAGCAGAGGAGAGGAGTTTCAGTTTCGGTTTTAGTTTTAGTTTCACAGCAGCAACCAGCTTTAGTCCAGAACAGTTGAGCTAAACCACGCCCAGGCTACTTGCTGTCTCCTTCTTGCTGACACAGCAAATACTGCTTCAGTTTCCAAACATCCCTCAATTCTCTCATACACTGACAGGACACTAGCCAGATGAATACCGATGGATGCTGGTAGGCAGAAGCACAATTTTCCCCCTTATTTTCCTCCCCCCAAAAACCAAGCCCAATCACATAGTTTCATAGCAAAGCACATGTATAGAACTAGTACATTATAAATGGAGATTTAACAGAGACAGAATATTGTACATTAAGAGGCACGTTTAATGCAGATTTTTTTAAAAATGCAGATCCATGCAGAAATGACAGAGAACAGATTTAACAATGGATTTGCATAGATTGAAGGGTGACCGATAGCTAATTCAGCCGTTCTAAGCTTTCCAAAGAAGTAAGAGTGGTGATGGATTAAAAGAAATGTTAGTGAAGCATGCCTCTTTTATACATGTATAAATTCACAGCTATACTTATATGCTCTCCAGACCCTATGACCTAAATACACTTCTGGTTTTTTTCTTTCTCATTTCTCTTCCTTTTTGCCTATTTTATCATGCACGAGAAGGTACCTGAGAAACTGCAGCGTTTATCTTCAAATGCTAAGCTCCTTTTAACGCTAACACAAGTCCTGGGAATGGATTGCCAGAGGCCCTGTTCACACATCACTCCAAGTCCCTTTGCTCTCACAAAGATCAGAGACTTGTTTTGCTATCCCTATAGAAGCGGAGATGTTCTTACAGTACAGAATCGGGGTGCACTCTTGCCGACTGATAGATTTTAAAAGAAACATTGAGTTCCGCAGCTGAGCATTTTTCTGCATCTCCTTCAGATGGCAAGATGACGTAGCCCAGTTCAGACCATTTGACTCAGATATAAAAAAAGACGTTTTCAAGAAAGAGTACAGAGAAGAGGAACGAAGATGATTAGGGGACAGGAGAATGAAGGAATGAAATTGCTGGAATTGGGCACGTCCAATTTAATGAAAAGAAGAACTAGGGGTGACAGGGTAGCTGTGTTCTGATATCTAAGGGGCTGCCCCGAAGAAGAGGGAGTCAAGCTATTCTCCAAAGCACCCGAGTGTAGGACAAGAAGCAACAGATGGATACTAATCAAGGAGAGAAGCCACCTAAAATTAAGGAGAAATTTCCTAACAGTGAAACAGTTAACAGCTTGCATCACTGGAGGCTTTTAAGAAGAGATCGGACAGCCAGTTGTCTAGAATGGTATATGGTCTGGAAACTTTAGAAACCTTGCCAGTCAGAAGTGGACATCAGGATGCATCCACGGTCGGTCCATTTGTCCGAAAAAGTGTTTTTCAAGAAGACTTTCTGGTTTTTCTTCGGAGTTGTTTTGCTTATCATCCGAGAAGCTTCTTCAGCTCTGACTGGATGGTGAGTAATGAAAGGATTTATACTCCTTGCAGTCAGCTGGTTATTTGCATTCTTTCAGAGGGCCCTTGAAGCACTTATCTGTGTCCTCAGGGTCACCTGAGTAGTGCAAATGGGTGTGGAGTCTCCTTGGAACTGATGAAAGGACGGTGGTATAAACTGGAGATAGAGGTTGTCGCATCCTTCACCCTCTGTTGGGAGAGGGCTGTTCAGTTTTGACATAGATGGCCTCTTTGACCCCTCTTTCAAAGACCAGCTGTCTGCAGGGAATATAAATCCTTCCATTTTCCACCATCCAGCCACAGCTGAAGAAGCTTCTTGGAATGAGAAGCGAAACGCCTTCAAAATAAAAAACAAGAAAGTCCAGCTGCCTCCTGAAAAAGCACCTTTGGGACAACCATGACCTGGCCTGGATAGCTGAGAATCATTGCCATAGATATGTCCCTCGGGCTGGGAAGGAAGGGCCACTTACTTGCTGCCTGAATCCGAGCTTTCCTGCTCACCAACAGACCGAAGCGATTCCGAGCCACGCAGCCATATTCTCCTTCGTCGGAAAAGCCATCCTCCTTCCGGTTCTGGAAGTGGGAGAAGTAGAGGGAGCCATTGGCCAGTGTCACGGGGTCCACGCCCACCGCCACCAACATCCCGTTCTTCCGCCACGTGATGCTAATGGGTTGAATCCCTTCCACTTGGCAATCCAAGACCAATGGCTGTTCCTGCACAGCAATCTGGTCGCTGGGCTCTATGGTGAACGCCAGCTCAGTGGAGAAGCCGAAATCTGGAATAAAAGAGAAGAAAAGAAGTCCTTTTATATCTTATAACAATTTTATTAATTTATGATATCCAAAAAAAAAAAAAAAATACAAAAGCAAAAAGAAGGCAAGATAGGGAAGGAAAAGGGGAAGAGAACAGGGTGGAAGAGAAGGGGAAAAGAGAAAGAAAAGGCATTGATTTCCGACTCCTTTTGGTGCAGTAGAATAGAGGAATAACACCAAACCACAACTTTTTACTTTTACTCAGCAGTTTAAACTAGCCATTTCTTTAACACTATATCTATCTAATTCGTAAAGCCCAAAATCAAAGTTTCATTTTGTTTCTACCTCAATCACAAAGCCCAGAAGCCAGACGTGGTATTCAGCAGGTTCTGACCAGTTCTGGAGAACCGGTAGCAGAAATTTTGAGCAGTTCGGAGAACCAGTAAATACCACCTCTGACTGGAGATCTTACAGTATCCTTCCTCTGCCACGCCCACCAAGCCACGCCCACAGAACCAGTAGGAAAAAAAAATTGAATCCCACCACTGCCAGAAGCGGTTTCCAGGTAGAAACAAAGATATTCGTATATTTTTTTCCTTTGATCAAAGCAGTCAATTTAGCCATCTCTGCTAACTCCATCAACTTTTGCATTTGTTCATTGTCGGGGGGAAGCATCCTTCCATTTTAAAGCATAAAGTAATCTTGCTGCCAACAACATATTAATATATACATATATATATATTATAATATATATGTGTGTGTGTGTGTGTGTGTATGTGTTCTTAAGTTTTCGCGGGTATTTATATGTATGGTATTCAGCTTTGTTCGGGTATTTTCTCATGTCATTATAGTTGTGCTTTTAAAGTTGTAGCAACGTTTGAGATGAGATGGCAGATGAGATTCTGCCGAAATGTTGCTACAACTTTAAAAGCACAACTATAATGACATGGGAAAATACCCGAACAAAGCTGAATACCATACACACACACAAATGTGTGTGTGTGTGTGTGTGTTAAAAAAGCGAAATACCACTCGGGCATCATCACGAAATCTCCAGAACTGTAAAGCCTACAAACTTGAAATTTGGCAGGTATGTTGCTCTTGGCTTCTAAGTGCTCACTAAGGAAGGATTTTTTGAAATGACCACCAGAGCATTAGTATTTTGTATAGTATTATTATCAACAGGCTCTGATGCTAAGGAGTTCTACCTCCCCACCTGAAAAGAAACCTGTTCCAAATGCCAAAATACAAGCAGAGGAAACCAGTTTCAGTTTCACAGCAGCACCAAGCAGCTTTAGTCCAGAACAGTTGAGCTAAGCCACACCCAGGACCTTTGCTGTCTCTTTCTTGCTCACACAGCAAATACTGTTTCAGTTTCCACACAGCTCTCAACTCTCACACACTGACAGGACGCTAGCCAGATGAATACCGATGGATGCCGATAGGCAGAGGCACAATTTTCCCCCTTATTTTCCTGACAAAAAACGAAGCCCGGCCACATAGTTTCGTAAGAAAGCATGTGTATCAAGCTAGTATATATAGAGAGAGAGCATCAAAGTTCCAAATTCTTTTTCCAAGTCTTTTTCCATTAAGCCTGTGAAAGAAAAGTCTCTGGTTTTATCTTTATATTCACTTTTTAAGAGTTTTCTGGATTCTGAATCCTACACCAATATTTCTTTGCTTTGTCATCTGTCCACCATAAATGATAAAAAGTCACTTCTTCACGTTTACATTTCCAGTATCACCGAGAAGGAGAAGAAGTCCCTTGGAAGCCCACAGGAGAAAGGAAACAATAGAGAGGGGAACTGCCGTGTTTGTGCTGGGGGAAACTTGCTAAGGAGCTTCTGCTCAGAAGATGCGAGATCAAACGAACAATCCAGGGGCTTCCTACAGATCTTAAGTCTATAAACTGTCGGGCTCTAAAAAGAAAACAGGTTTCTAGCCCTCAGCGTTGCCAAGAAAAATAAAACCATTTTGGAAAATGTCCTGGACTTATGACCGGTTGCTTAGCAACCATTCATAGATCTACCTGGGGGTACCTAGGACCCCAATTCAAAGTTCTCATGTTCCTCTCCCACCAATCAGGTGACAGGATGTTGGATGCTTGGTAACCAGGTTGTATTTATAGCCGTTTGCAGCATCCCATGGACACATGACCTCATCTTTACTTCTCTGGTTTTAACAAAAGAAGGTCCAGTTGATTTTGTGCCTATTTGAAGTTACAACTGAAAAAAGTGACTTAACGATGATTTTTTCACATCACATCATCCCCATGATTTACATTTGGATGCTTGGCCACTGACTCACATTTATTTTCCTTTATTTAAAAAAAAAATATTTTTAGCAACAAACATAAACAAAAACAAACACGAAACAAGAAATAAAACTTTCAGTTGTACAGTGTATTTCTTGTGCACAATATCAATAGTCTTTCCCTCTTAGATTTAAATTTATATTCATATTAATCAGTTTTCCATGTCATGTTCTATTATTATTACATCATCATTAGACTTAAATTGCAAATTCACATTATCCTTTTCGAGCAAATCTCAGTTTTTACAAGTTCTTATTCATATTATAATTCCTTCCATAATAGTCAATGATAACATATCATTATCATTGTATTATATTTACTATTGTATTATATTTATATTATAATATATTTCATTTTCCTATTTTCCTATCTAACCATTGATAAAATAAATCCCACATTTTATAATATTCTTTTTCTTCTGGCTCTCTAATTGCCAATGTCAATCTACTCATCTCTGCACATTCCATTATTTTCTGCCACTGACTCACATTTATGACGGTTGCAGCATCCCGGAGTCATATAATCCCCTTTTGCGACTTTCTGACAAGCAAAGTCAATGGGGCAATCCAGATTCACTTAACAACCATGTTAGTAACTGAACAATTGCAGTGATTCACTTAACAAATGTGGCAAGAAAGCTCGTAAAATGGGTCAAGATTAACTTGACAACTGTCGCGCTTAGCGACACCAATTTGGGGCTCGACTGTGGTCGTAAGTCGAGAACTACCTTTAAAAAAAGAGAGGCCGGGAGCTTTGCCATAGCTGGGGGAAGGCAACGTGTGAAAATGCTTATTACTGGGTTAATAAAAGCAGGAGACACAAAGGCCGGGTGTGTTTATTCTCAGCTCGGCTGCTAAAGGTAAATTGAGTCTCCCAGTTTGGAAAAGTTTCGCCGTCACTTTTGACCCACAGCTCAGCATCCCTGCCTTCCTGCTTGGTTTCTCCCTCTGCCTCATCTCGGGTTAACGCTCCAGAATGATCCCCTCCTCATCCAACCTGGGTTGCCATCAAAAACAGGAGGAGGAATCTGGAAAACACCCAAATTCGCCCACCGTGCTGATCCGAAAGAACAGGACCTCCCCCGTCCCCACTCTCTCCCTTTCTCCTCCCTCCACCCCCAGGATTACAGATGAATGGATTGACAGAGTTGTGGAAGGGACCTCGTAGGTCTGTGATGGTGCCATGCCCCTGTTGGAATCCGACTTGGAGGGGGAAGCCAAACAGTTGACAGGGAATGGGACTGTGGCTCTGTTGGCTGTGGAAGAAACCGGAGAAGGGAAAAGTCCGACTGGGCAGAACAGGGAAGAGGTAGGAACAAGGCAGAAAGAGTTTAGAGGAAGAGCTCTTCATCCTAGGGCACGCAAGGAGGAACGGAGAAGGGAGCAATGCGGGTTGCGTGGCTTACAGGGGAGGAAAGGGCCCTGATTCCCTTCATTAGCTAAAGCTGGGAACACAGAGTATAAAAAAGGAAGCTGCACACAGCAACTTGTTGGGAGCAAACATGAATTTATCTTGTATCGGCTTATCTGCGTTCCTGGTGTCTTCCCAACTGTGTGAGTTTTGCTGTGCTTTCAAGTCTGAAATTCCTTCTCCTGCCCTGTCAAGTTAATTACTTCAGCTTGGTTTGTTTGGATTGTTAGTTACAGTTTGTTATGTTCTTTGTTTTCAGACTGAATTTTCTACATTAAAGGCTGTCCCTGGGAGAGTTTTTCTCCAGCCGAAGGTAACCTGGACATTGGGGAAAAGTTGCAGATAATAAAGGGACTCTTACTGCTTATCTGACTGTGTTGCCTTTATGCCACACCCCGGGTCATCACAGCTGGCACCCAGAGCCCCCTCTGTGGGTATGCAAGATGTCGCCCAGCTCAGCTCTGCTGCACATGTGCATATGCCTCCCGCTGGTCAGCTGGTCTTTGGGTCTCTGCCATGCATGCACGGGGGTGGGACACATGCACCGGGGATGTGCACGCATTGCATTTTGGGGATTTGCATCTGCATTTTGGAAACTCAGTGCAGAAAAGGTTAGCCATTGCTGTTGTAGGCCATCTAGTCCAACCCCCCTCCCTGCCCACGCGGGAGACCCCCACACCATTTTTGGCAGAGGGCAGTCCAGTCTCTTCTTGAAAGCTTCCAGTAATTAACAGAGTTGGAAGGAACCTTGTAGATCATCTAGTCCAGGGGTCTCTAACCTTGGCAACTTTAAGACTTGTGGACTTCAACTCCCAGAGTTCCTCAGCCAACTTTGCTGGCTGAGGAGCTCTGGGAGTTGAAGTCCACAAGTCTTAAAGTTGCCAAGGTTGGAGAGCCCTGATGTAGTCCAACCCTCCGTCTCTGCTCAAGCACCTCCTCACTGTCCGAATTCTGGCAGTCCACAACAGGTAGATGGTTGAATGATGATGGTGTCGGACTAAGGCTCAGCCAGAACTACAATTCAGCTGGTGACTTGGAGCTGGTAACCGTCCTTCAATCCAGCCTACCTCACAGGGTTGTTTGGGGGAAAGGGCGAGAGGGAGGGGATGACAAACTGGAGAAAGACATGAAGAAGAAGATTCCCCTGAACTCTTGATGTGGTGGTGGGAGGAAGCCAGAAATTCAACAAGTCAATCCAACAAACAAATAAGCAGCAAGTCAAAAGAAGGGAGAGCTACCAACCCATCCAGAGAATGCTCTGGGCTCAATTATTCTGCCTTATCGGATTCCAGATCTTAACAAATTCAGGTTGTTTGACACTCCAACTTATGGGAAGAGGAATGTTAGGGGCGGCATTCCTGGGCATGCAACCCTGCAGCCCTTTGGCCTTTGATCTCACCCTCGATGGGGTGGGTAAGTCACTCTTGAAAGTCAGAAGAATGTTTGCATTAGAGGCCAACTCAGACCCAGTGGAATATGCCTGGAACATCACAAAGAGGCAAGCTGGAATGCGAAGCACGGATTCTTTCCCTGTTTGACTTAAAAATAAAAGACCTGAAATTCTCCTCAAAGAACCGAGAAACAGCTCCAGGTCAAGATAAACCACCAGAACCACAAAAAAAAAACAGAGAAAGAAAGAAAGAAAGAAAGAAAGAAAGAAAGAAAGAAAGAAAGAAAGAAAGAAGGAAGGAAGGAAGGAAGGAAGGAAGGAAGGAAGGAAGGAAGGAAGGAAGGAAGGAAGGAAGGAAACTGAGTTGCTTCCTCTTCTAGCAAATGAAACAATTCAGTGAAATGATTAGTTGAGAATTGCCATTCATTTCCAAATAAATCCCTTATTGGCTGTATATTATTTAAGGGGTGGGGGGGATCCCAGATTAGCAAACAGGATAGCTTTCAAATCAAAACACATCGCAACATTGAAAAGATGACAGGTCATGTCTACACACAAGTTCAATATTCAGCAGGTGTGATACCCAGGTTTCCAGCCCTTTGCGTTTCTTAAATATTTGGGTGTTTCTTCACCAATCAGTGATGTGCAATCTAGCTAGCTAGATATGATAGCTAGATAGGAGATAATGATAGCTAGGTAACTAGATAGCTAGATCATAGCTAGATAGCTAGAGATAGATGATAGATAGATAGATAGATGATATCTAGATATAGGTTATAGCTAGATAAAGTTAGCTACAGATTGGTGATAGTTAGTTAGCTAAATAGCTAGCTAGCTAGATAGATAGATAGATAGATAGATAGATAGATAGATAGACAGACAGACATAGATGATTAGCTAAATAGCTAGAGATAGATGATAGATAGATAGATAGATAGATAGATAGATAGATAGATAGATAGATAGATAGATAGATAGATAGATAGATAGATATAGGCGATAGCTAGATAGAGATAGATAGAGACAGGTGATAGCTAAAGTTAGCTACAGATAGATGATAGATAGATAGATAGCTAAATAGCTAGATAGAGATAGATAGATGATAGGTGATAGATAGGTAGACAGACAGACAGACAGACTGACTGACAGACAGATAGATAAAAACAATATCTAAGATTTTTCCCCCCAGATCTGATCTTTCTGGGCTTGACCCAGGATTCCAGAACTGGGCAGAAGGAGGTTTATCATAGGAAAACTATTTATTGCTACTATAAAGACGCTGGGATTCCCCTTATCTGACCTATCTGTGGTATGATTTGGGATCTTAAGAGAGCTGAATTTGCTGAATTTTTAGGCTTTGGCTCAGTCTTTCTTATCTTGGTACCATCTGGAGGAGATACAACCCAGCTTCCCCCCATCCCTGCCAACCGGGGTCACCATAAATAGCCCAACCTGATGACTTCTTAAGAGAATTAGCTGACAAGCTGGGGTTGCTCAGGGTGAACATCAGGACTTGGAGACCTGCCTTTCTCTGCCAGGGCCGGTGGCAGATGTCCAGATAAATCAGCTGGCTTTCTGTCTTGCAAGGGTTTAACCAAGGGAAGAGGGCAAGAAGGATAGTTCTACTCCAAATTATTCTGGCAACTGAAGGAACCTTCACAAGGGAGTATAGATAGTCCTCAGATTATGACAGGAGCCCAACATTGAGTGAGTGCTAAGTGAGTTATCTGTTAATAACTGAATGAATGAATGAATGAAAGAGTGAAAGAGTGAAAGAATGAGTGAATTAATTCTTTATTGGCCAACTATGATTGGACACACAAGGAATTTGTCTTCGGTGCAAATGCTCTCAGTGTACATAAAGGAAAATATACATTAGTCAAGAATCATAAAGTACAACACTTAATGATAGTCATAAGGTACAATCAGGCAATCAAATCAGAGGTGAGATTCAACTGGTGTAACAACTGGTTCGGTGATTGTGCGCTTTGCACGTGTGTGAATCAAACACACACTTTGCACGTGCGCAGAGTATTTGTTACTGACCTCACCAGAATTCCCTGTGTGTTAAACAGCTGACACACGGCAATCCACTGTGCCACACGAATCAGCTGAGCTTGAAAACTAGGATATCAAGCACAGCCTAGAGCCAGGGTGGGCAAGTGGGCCCAACAGCTGATCGTCAGAGCAAACTGAACCAATTTGCTTCCAGCTGATCCTCGGAACTACCAGTTCGCTCGAACCGTGCCGAACCGGCAGAATCCCACCTCTGAATCAAATCATACTAGGAAACAGTCGATATAAATCGTAAGGATACAAGCAACAAAGTTACAGTCATACAGTCACAAATGGGAAGGGAAGGGTGATAAGGAGTGATGAAAAGATTAGTAATACTAGTGCACACTTTGTAAATAGTTGAACAGTGTTGAGGGAATTATTTGTTTAGCAGAGTGATGGCATTTGGAAAAAACTCTCCTTGTGTCTAGTTGTTCTGGTGTGCAGTGCTCTATAGCATCATTTTGAGGGAAGGAGTTGAAACTGTTTATGTCGGGATGTGAGGGGTCTGTAGATATTTTCACAGCCCTCTTTTTGGCTTGTGCACTACACAGGTTAAGTGAAATTTGACCCATTTTATGGCCTTTCATGTCACAATTATGTGAATCACCACAGTTTGCTAGTAAGTTAGTAACAGGGTTGTTAAAATGGTGTGGCTTCCCCATTGACTGTCAGATCACAAGAAGCAGTCACATAACCTCGGGAAGCTGTGTAAGGGTCCCAACGAGTAAATGCTTTCTACTTTTATTTATTATATTCCTTATGAGTATTTCCCTACAACTGCAACTGTCCTACATGGGAGTCAGTTGCCAAGCGACTGAATTCAGATCACGTGACCACGAGGACACTGCAATCCCGAAAAAAGTGGCTTGCGATCATTTTTCCACACTTCCAACCATTGCAGCATCCCCATGGTCATGTGATCAAAATTCACACGCCTGGCAACTGGCTCCTATTTATGATGGTTGCCGTGTCCTGGGGAAATCACGTGATCCCCTTTTGCGAACTTCCGACAAGCAAAGTCAACGGGGGAGCCGGGTTCACTTAACTACCGTGCTATTGACTTAACAACTATAGAGATCCACTTAGTAACTGTGGCGAGAAAGGTCGTAAAATGGGGCAAACTTAGTGAACAAATGTATCACTTAGCAACAGAAATGTGAGACTCAGTGGTGATGGTGGTGTGTGTGCACGTATGTGTGCAGTGAGCTTCTCCAACCTGGTTCCTATCTCTCTATCTATCTCTCTATTATCTATCTATCCCTCTATCCCTATCTCTCTATCTCTCTATCATCTATCTTAATCTGTCTATCTCTCTCTATCTCATTCATCTATCTATCTATCTATCTATATTATCTGTCTCATTTATCTATTTCTATAGATAGATAAAGATAGTAATCTTTTTCTATCTATCTATCTATCTATCTATCTATCTATCTATCTATCTATCTATCTATCTATCTATCTATCTCTAGCTATTTAGCTATGATCTAGCTATCTAGTTACCTAGCTAACTTCTATCTCCTATCTAGCTATCATATCTATCTATCTATCTATCTATCTATCTATCTATCTATCTATCTATCTATCTATCATCATCTATCTTTATCTGTCTATCTCTCTCTCTCTATCTCATTTATCTATCTATATTATCTGTATCATTTATCTCTATTTCTATATCTCTATTATCTTTCTCTCTCTATCTATCTCTCTCTCTCTCTCTCTACTATCTCTCTCTCTCTCTCTCTCTCCTTTTCTATCTCTCTATCTCTCTTACGTCTCTATCTATCTACATTTATCTACCCATCTATCTACCTGAAGGGCACCAGGCTAGAGAAGCTCACTGCAGAGACAGTTCTGAGTGAGCTGGGAGAATCTGCAAAGGCTGCCAGGGTTTGAATGTGTAAATAATCGGTCAAAATCCTGGAGAACCGGCTGAACTTTTGACACCTTCTCCTCAGCATTCATTCAAGAGCTGCTTGCACCCTAGTAAACAATCTTCTTCTTTGCTTGGCTGTTTTGATCAGAAATGAGAGCAGATCCGATCTTGGCCCTTTTAAACTCTGCTCAGAGAGCCAGGTCGGATTTCATACTGTATATCATGTCAACATTATTTTTTTTCTATTGGTGAAACTATAGGCAGCCTGTATTTCAAGCAAGAGAAAGAAGAACCAAGCAGGATGAAATGACTAAGTACATCAATTTAAAGGAAAGCAATCCCATTCAACATTAAAAAAAAGCAAAACTCAGCCTATATAGACAGAGGAATTAATGAAAGCTAAAACCTTTGAATAATTTAAAAACCGAGGCCCTACTTAAATATAAATGACACCATTTAATTCCAGAGCTGGAAATCGGGGTGGGGAAAGCTGTTGTCTGAAACCCAATACTGGAACAGAAGACAAAATCCAAAACAAAAATAAAGTCCTTGTCCTTACAATTTTTTTTATACAGGTAGCCCTCAACATATAACCATTTGTTTAATGACCGAAGTTACAACGGCACTTGAAAGAAGTTCCAATAAAAGAATCCAATATTTAATGTGACATGTGATAACAGTGACCAGAATTACGTATGCACAAAATTGGAAAAAATGGAAGTATACCCACAGAGGAAATAGTAATAAAGAAAATATTAGAATGTGATGAAATGGACATTTTAATGATGGAAATTAAAGACAAAGGAGAAACAGAGTATTACCTAATATGGAATCTATGGTATAATTGGCTAGGCAATAGATGCAAAGGCTAGAAAATGGGTGATGAAAGAGGACCAGCAAGTTAGAAACAAATTCAGCAGCGGTCGTATTCAGCAGGTTCTGATTAGTTCTGGGGAACCGGTAGCAGAAATTTTGAGTAGTTCAGAGAACCAGCAAATTCCACCTCTGATTGGAGATTTTACAGTATCCTTCCACTGCCATGCCCACCAAGCCACGCCCACAGAACCGGTAGTAAAAAAATTTGAATCCCACCACTGAAATACAGGTATAAAGCTATATAGCGTCAGCGTTCCAGCAAACCTCCACTCCAGCCAATAATTCCGAGACAGACATCTTCTCAAAAGTTCCTTTTATTTTGGATAGTAACTGGCACAACTGGGGAATCCTGAATCTGAAAATTCCGGGCTTCCTTGCAATAAGTAAAAACTACCAATCCATTCCCTGCACCCATCATCACATCACATGCCATCCGTCCCAAGATAAGACTTCCTCTCACTTAGGTACAAAACAACCTGACCTTGAATTAGAAAAAGAATGTTATTATGTCTAACTACACACACTCCAAGACATTCCCCCCTCTCACATTCCCAGGCTCAAAATGTGGCAGCGTGAGAGCATCTGGTCTCAATATGGCTCCCAAAGCTGACATATAGAAAGAAATGCATCGTAAGCAATATCGGTACTAGATTCCACATAATTGCAAATCAAAATATAGAGAGTGATAAAGGTATAGAGAAGTACGTTATAAACATTGATACAATAGTTATAAGTACGTTGCATAATATCAAGTTTTTATTCTTTTTTCCATGGACTACACTAGACTACACTGGATTAGAAGACCTCCAAAGTCCCTTCCAACTCTTATTATTCTGTTATTATTCTTTCTAATAACAGTTCTAGTTGCCTAGTGCTTCACATTTATGAAGGGTTTGGCTTTTCAGAGTTTGTCAGGGAGAGAGAGAGAGAGAGAGAGAGAGAAAAGGGGGATGGAGATCAGGATTATTTCAATCATCTTAATTGCATGCTTATTATCTCTCCTGACATGGTGACAGGCCTTTGCTAACATTCAGAGTTGCCTAATTATTACCCGTGCTTTATACTTCACCAGGACCCAGCAAAAATGTTCCTTCTACCTTTGTGGGCCAAAGGTACAAGCCTCAGGAATTTAATTTTGCTGAAATCAGCTCCACTTAATAAGGTCATTGTGTGTGTGTGTGTGTGTGTGTGTGGTGTATATGTGTGTGTATATATATATTCACTCTGCCTCTCTGAATCAATCCCTTCTTTCTAGCTTCCTGGCTGGTCCTTTTCTCTTAGCTGTTGCTGTGATTACAGATAGATTGTAGTGGATCTGGTGTTTTTTTTTTTCCAAAAACTTACAAAAATGACTTTCCAACACAACTATTGTATCAGAAGATTTGACAACTTAGCATCCTGCCTCCCATCGTGTCCATTCTAGCTGGCAAACTGGTCATCAGCTCCTTCAATCCTCTTAACCCCAGATAACAGTTCACGTCTATAAAATGACGATTAAAATGAAGAGCCGTGGTGGTGCAGTGGTTAGAATGCAGGACTGCAAGCTATTTCTGCTGTCTGCAGTTCAGCAGTTCGAATCTCACCAGCTCAAGGTTGACTCAGCCTTCCATCCTTCCGAGGTGGATAAAATGAGGAGCCAGATTGTTGGGGGAAAGAGACTGACTCTGTAAACCATTAGAGAGGGCTGTAAAACACGGTGAAGCAGTATATAAGTCTAAAGGCTATTGCTATTTTCCTTCCTCCCTTCCTTCCTTCTGTTAGAATGCAGAATTGCAAGCAAACTCTGCCCACAGTCAGGAGTTTGATCCTGACCAGCTCAAGGTTGACTCAGCCTTCCATCTTTCTGAGGTGGGTAAACTGCTTAGAGAGGTCTGTGAAGCGGTGTATAAGTCTAAGGGCTATTGCTATCACGGTCTGCATATTGGATATATATATCCTCATCAGCTGAGAGGAGAATGAAGAGAAAAGCGCAGGATCGATCCTCTCACCCATCCCTGCCCTTTTCTCTTCTTTATCCTCTCAGCTGATTGGCGCTGCAGGTCTCAGCTGGTATGGGGAAAGCTGCACACCGGCATTAGGCAAAGCCACGCCCACAAAGCCACGCCCATAGAGCCAGTGGTAAAAGAATTTGAATCCCACCACTGAGAGAGAGAGATGTCCTCTCATTGCCGCCTTTATATAGGCAGCTTCTTAAAGTGGCAATAACCCCGCTGACCCATCCTTAGTCTTAAAGCGGCAATAACTCTGCTGACTCATCCTCATTGCATCAGCATTCACAGCAGCCTTACAACAGCTGGTCAGCTATTAAACCTCAACACAGTAACAGAATGGTGTCTCATTGTTACCTTGAATGCCTTTCTGGTCATCGTCACCCACTCCTCGACTTACCGCCATCTAGTTTAGCGAACAAAGTTACAATGGTGCTGAAAAAAGTGAGATAAGGCCATTTTTCACACTCATGACTGTTGCAGCATCCTCAGGGTCACGTGATCAAAATCCAGGCACTTGCCAACTGACATGCACTCATGACAGTTGCAGTGTTCTGGGGTCCCGTAATCCCCGTTTGCGACCTTCTGACAAGCAGAGTCAACAGGGGAAGTTGGATTCCCTTAGTGACCGCATGATTCACTTAACAACTTGGCAAACAAGGTCTTGCTTAGCAAAAGTAAATTTGGGGCTCAATTGTAAGTCCAGGACTTGCCTGCAGAAATGTTTCCGTGATTCTTAGCTGGCAAAAGAGAGACCTGGGCTCAATTGTCCTTTAAGAGGCTTTAGGGCTTTAACAGATTAACGGAGTTGGAAGGGACCTTGTAGGTCATCCAGTCCAACCCCCACTCCAACCCAAGCAGGAGACCCTCCACCATTTCTGACAGATGGCAGTCCTTACTATTTTTTTTAATGGTTCGACACACAATTAGCCCAGGTCTTTTTAGACTGTATTTGGCATTTTTGTTCCATTTGCTTCCCCAAAGATCTGGGATAAGCAGATGTGGGGCAAAAATTTTGGGGTTCCCATAAACTTTTATCAGCTACATATTGAGAAGCTGGATAGCTGCAATGGATGGACAGAGTAGAAAATAAACAAACAGCTGTAAAACAACCCTGTTTTCTGCCTATGGAGATTCTCAGTCATGCTGGTCATGGTTGTCCCAAAATTGCTTTTTCAAAAAGCAACTGGACTTTGTTTTTTTCCTTGAAGACATTTTGCTTCTCATCCAAGGAGCTTCTTCAGTTCCTGGATGAGAAGCAAAACGTCTTCAAAGGAAAACCAGAAAGTCCAGTTTGCCTCTTGTAAAACAAAAACAAAAAAACACACCTTTGGGACAACTCAACTTTCCATTCAGTGCGTTCCCAGGAAAAACTTTTTAATGCTCTGCTGGTATGTGTGTGTGTGTGTGTGTGTGTGTGTGTGTGTGTGTGTGTGTGTGTGTGTTGGGATAGGGGCTTCAGTGGGTGGGGGCGGAAAAGGGGCTCTTACCTTTGTCATAAATGATTTGCAATAAAGCATATTACTTTCAAGGATCGGAGTGGGAAACATCGTAATCTCTTGCACTGCTTTTCATTTCTACTTTCCCAGTGAGAGTTTAAGCCATCATTTCACCCAATTATGTTAGTGTAGCTACTTATGATTCTACCACTTTCACATGTTCATATTGGCTTAACGGCTGTGACGGAAAAGCCTTAAACCGAATGCAGCCATTTATTTTCAGCCAAGGAAGGCAAAATTTTCAGCTTTTGTCTTTTTGCTTTTTCGCCAAATAAGGTTCTCCCGAGATGCTATTTTTTTTATATAAATCCCTGGTTAAGAATCAAAGCTTATTGGATAAAACCCATTGCATGGATTCACAGCACTATAGATGAACCACCTTGGTTGTGATCAGAGGTGATATTCAGCAGGTTCTGGTCAGTTCTGGAGAACTGGTAGCGGAAATTTTGAGTAGTTCAGAGAACTGGCAAATCCCACCTCTGACTGGCCCCGCCAAACCCATCTATTCTCCCGAGTCCTAGCTGATTGGCTGGGTCTTCTTTGGTTGCCCTCCACAGGAGAACAGAGCTGGAAAGCAGGTTAGTGGGGTGGGGAGGGAAGGGGGATTTTGCAGTAACCTTCCCCCTGGAGTGGGGACAGAGATTTTACAGTATCTTTCCCCTGTCATGCCCACCAAGCCATGCCCACAGTTGACCAGCTAGGTCTCCTTTGGTTGCCCCAAAAAGGAGAACAGAACTGAAAAGCAGGTTAGTGGGGTGGGGAGGGAATGGGGATTTTGCACTATCCTTCCCCTGCCACGCCCACCAAGGCACGCCCACAGAACCGATAGTAAAGAAAAATTGAGTCCCACCCCTGGTTGTGATCAAAACTCTCTCCCAAAAGGCAGCACCTCTTCAGGTACCAGGTAGTCTTTGACTTACAACAGTTCGTCTAGTGACCGTTCAAAGTTACAGCAGCATTGGAAAAAGTGACTTATGACCATTCTTCATACTTGTGACCAGGGGTGGGATTCAACTGGTGTTACTACTGGTTCAGTGACAATGTTTTGCTGTGCGCGCACCTAAAAAAACCTTTAGCTCTGCCGCCCGAACAGCTGAAAAGCACTGAGCTCAGGTGCACAACGTTTGAAAAACCTCTTTTTTCCTGCTTTTTCAACCTCAGGTGTGCCGCGCAAAGCAGCTAAGGTTGAAAAAGCAGGAAATAAAGGACTGGGAAGAGCCTGGGCAGGTGGGCCAAACAGCAGCAAACACAGAACCGGTTCAGCGCCTGCTGCTCTTCAGAGCTACGGTTCTTTAGAACCGGGCAGAACTGGTAACATCCCACCCCTGCTTGTGACGGTTGCAACATCCTCAGAGTCACGTCATTTACATTCACATAACACACACAGACACAGGACGCCACAATTGTCATAAATGTGAATCAGTTGTCAAGCATCAGCTTGACAACTGATTCACATTTATGACAATTGCGGCGTCCCATGTCTGTGTGTGTCATGTGATCCCTTTTTTGTGACCTTTTGACAAGCCGAGTCAATGGAGGGGAGGAAGCCAGATTCACCTAACGACCGTGTGACTAATTTAACAACTCCAGGGAGCCATTTAACTAATGTGTCAAGGGAAGTTGTAAACTGGGACAAAACTCACTTCACAAACGTCTCACTAAACAACTTAACCTTGGGACCAATTGTGTGGTCGTAAAGGTGAGGCCGACCTATACTTGGCCTAGGACTTGTATTTATGATGGTTGCAGTGTCCCGTGGTCACATGATCACCTTTTGAGTCTTTCTGACAAGCAGAGTCAACGGGGAAGCCAGGTTCACTCAAACAACCATGTTACAAACTAAAGGTTCCCCTCGCACATAATGTCATGCCCCTGATGGAGACTGACTCTGAGGGAGAGGAGGAACAGCCGACAGGGAGTGGAAGTGTGGCTCCGGAGGTTGTGGAGGAGACTGGGGAAGGGCAGAGGCCGGCTGGGCAGCCAGAGGAGGACCCAGGCCCATCCCTTCTCCATCCTAGGGCACGCAGGGAGGAGAGGATAAGGGAGACACGTGGTCTACTGGGGTGGAGAGGGCCCTGATCCTCTTCATGGGCTGCAGGTGTGACAACTGAATAAGAGTTTGACCTGCGTACTGGCGAACGCTGCAAACAAAGCGTGTAAATATCTCTAGTTTATAGTTTCTCTCTGAGTTTGGCGTCCTTCCCAGTGTGTGTTATCTGGGGACGTCCTCCAGCCCTTATCTTGCCTGGTTTGTGTTGCTTTTTTCCTTCTTTGTGCAACTGTTTTTGTCTTCCGTCAAAGATATTTGGAGCTTGGAAGCAAAGGAATAAAAGGGGCTTCACGGGTTTTCTGTGACTGTGTTTGTTTTGTATCTCACCCTGGGTCATTGCAATACGTGCTAGTTATTTCTGGCTCTAGGGGGTGGTGCTCATCTCCGTTACAAAGCCGAAGAGCCAGCCCTGTCCAAAAACATCTCCGTGGTCATGTGGCTGGCATGACTAAATACCAAAGGCGCAAGGAACACTGTTACCTTCCCACCAAAGTGGTCTCGTATTTTTCTACTTGCATTTTCTAACCTGCTTTTGAACTGCTAGGTTGGCAGAAGCTGGGACAAGGAACGGGAGCCAATTCCGTTACGCAACACTAGAGATTCGAACCGCCAAACTGCCAACCTTTCTGATTGACAAGCTCAGCGTCTTAGCCACTGAGCCACCGCGTCCCTGTGTTACTAACTAAACAACTGCTTAACAACTGTGGCCAGAAAGGTCATAAAATGGGGCAAAACTCATTTAACAACAGTCGCGTTTAACAACATAAATGTTGGGCTCAATTATGGGCATAAGTCGAGGACTACCTGCATGAAGTAATCCTGCAGAAAAAAAGACAGGGCCTCTGAGCCCACTGAAGTAAGCAGCTCACAAACTCCAGGCACAAACAATTTTTAAAAAATCCGCCATGAATGTTCACTCACCCACCGAGATATAAACAAATACGAAACAATACACTAAATGTCCACACATCCAAAAATATTCTTAAAAATAGTAGATTTTTTTTAAAAAAAATAAAGTCTATTGGATTAGAATATTTTTTTCTGTAAGAGGTAGCCTCTCTGCCAATCTTTTCCCGAAATTCTGGACCACTCAACCACAAAGATCTCTTGCAAAACCAAGACGCAGTTCTGTGCTCCCCACCAGGCTGTTTTCAACAGAAGCCACCCAGATGCTTCCCCCCCACCACCCCAAAATAAATCTGCCTAGCGGGGATGGGAGGGGGAGAATGCCCCCCCCTTTGGCCATCACAACCAATAGCCTTTTCCTTACACGCATGCGTGCAGTACACACCTCCTCGTGTCCTTTTATTCTGGATTAATTAATTCACCATTACCCAAAGGAGAGCGAGGGGGGTGCTATTAATCACTCTTTTTTTTTCTGATCTGAAGCGTGAATTGGAAAATCTACTTCATGGGCCTTCTGAGGAGAGCCGATTCCAGCCCTTTTCCTACAGAACCCAGTTCTATAGCCAACAGGCTGCTGAGATTTGCCCCCCTGGATCGGTTTCCTTGATTTGTTTTAAAAGGCAGGAGGGTGATTTACAGGAATATCTAGATTATTATTATTTTTAGGATTCCAAGAAAAAATTCAAGCGACCAAAGCATGAAAAAAAAGAGAAAGAAAGGAAGAGATAGGAGAGGAGGAGAGAAGAAGAGAGGGGAGGGGGGGATGGGAAGAGTGTGAGGGGAGAGGGGAGGAGAGGAGAGGGAAGGAGAATAGAGGAAAAGGGAGGGGAAGAGGAGAGGGGAGGGAGGGAAGAGAGGAAAAGGGAGGGGAAAAGAGTGAGGGGAGAAGAGAAGAGAGGAGAGGGGAGAAGAGAGGAGAGGGAAGGAGAAGAGAGGAGAAGGGAGGGGAAGAGAGGAGGGGGAGGGGAGGGGAAGAGAGGGAAGAGAAGAGAGGGGAGGGGAGGAACTCTTATCATGCTCAGGGCTACTGGTGGTCCCAAGAGGAGAAGAGGGTGGGAGGACGTCTATGGAGCTTCTCAACCATCCAAATTATGGTTGTCCTTATAGGTGCTTTTTTTTTCCCCCCAAAAGGCAACTGGATTTTCTTGGGGTTTTTTCTTTCTTTGAAAACGTTTCCCTTCTCATCCAAGAAGCTTCTTCCATTCTGAACAAGCTTCTTGGGTGAGAAGCAAAACATTTTCCAAGAGGAAAAAAAAAGAAAGAAACCCAAGGAAACCCAGCTGGTTTTTTGAAAAAGCCCCTTGGAGGCAAGAGGATGGGAGGCGACGCCGCCAGGTCAGGGCGGTCGAGAGTCCAAGGAGAAGCAACCGGAGCCACCGCGCCCGAGCTCATCCCGTCTTCTTTGTCCGAAGGCAGGACGCCTCTCCGGCTACACTGGCCAAGCTGCTCCGGGGGCCTCGGCTTGCCAGCAGCCTCAGAGGAAACCTCTGGATCAGAACCGGGCACTGCCCAGTTCCCACTTGCCCAGGAAGGCATTCCAAGCCTCCCCGCGGCAAACCGGGCAGCTGCATTCACGGGACCGGCGAACTTTCCTCCACGCGAAGCCTGGGCTGGTTCTGCAGCTCAGCAGCTAAGTCGCGGAGCCTCGTCATCCCACGGGGGGTTGCATTTCACGCGTTTCCGCGCCGTGCCAAGCGAGGCACCACAAAACCTCTTTCGGGAACTGGGTTCAGCGGATTGTGTGAACTCGTCCGCGGCCGGCCGGCCGGCCGGGGAAAGAGAGCAGAGCCGCGAAGCGCCCGCCTGCAACGCGCTCCCGGCTGCGCCCAAACGGAGCGCGGGAGGCGGCTTATTTACTGCTGCTCCTTGGCACTTTTCCCTCCTTGGAAGAGGAGGCCTTGTTGACAGAACCATGTGCTTTCTGGCGAGGGGAGGGGGCGGGATCCCAAACCCGGCAACCACCAGCGAGGAGCGGGAAAGGAGCGGTGGGGGGGGGAGAAAGGCAGGGCACCAGCCGGGCAGGGTGCGGAGCGGGTGTCTCTCCGACTGGCTGCCCCAATCTGGAAGGAAGGGAAGAAAGGAGAGAGAGAGAGAGAGAGAGAGAGAGACAGCTACGAAAGGAGGGGGAAGGAAGGAGGGAAGGAAGGAGGTGTAGAAGAGGCGAGCAAGGGAGGGAAGGAGCGAAGGAGAGAGCAAGAGAGGCAGGGAAAGAAGGAAAGAGGGAAAGAGACGGGTGAAGGAAGCGAGGAGAGAGGTGTGAAAGGGGAGAGCAAGTAAGGAACGAATGAATGAACGGGCGGAGAGAGGGAGGGAAGGAAGGAAGGAAAGAAAGATGGAAGGGACGGGAACGGAGGAAAGAAGCGAAGGAAGCAAGGTAAGGTGTGAAAAAGGAGAGGAAGAGAGGAAGGAAGGGAGGGAGGGAGGGAGGGAAGGAGAGCGAAAGAAAAAGAGCGAGAAAGAAAGAAAGAAAGAAAGAAAGAAAGAAAGAAAGAAAGAAAGAAAGAACCTTCCCTGATCCAAGTCCACAAGTTCCAAGAAAGGCTCGGGTGGCTGAAAAAGGGCCCGGCTCCCATCAGCCCCCCGCCCCCCCACCCGCTCCCCTCGCGCCTCGCCCTTCCCACCCTCCGCCCCGGGGCGGTCGCGGCGCTTACCTGCTCCCAGCGCCAGCAGCAGGAAGGCGAGCGAGCAAGCCGGCGTCAGCGGAGAAGCCATTGGCTTCGGGGCGGTGGGCGGCGGTCGGTTCACACACACACACTCCCACCCCCCGCGCTTCCCAGCACCTCCCGGAGCCGCCACCGGCGAGCGGAGGCCGAAGGAGGAGCGGCGGCGGCGGCGGCGGGGCTGGGTGGGGCGCCGGGCTCCGGCGAGGCTGCGGACAAAGCGCCCGTCCGAGGCTGCGAGCGCAGGGATGGGGAGGGGACGGGGGTGGGAGAGAAAGCCGGCTGGAGGAAGAGAGCGCGTGGGGGGGCGTCGTCCCGGGGCTGGAGCTCCCGAAGGCCGAGCTAGAGCCCCTCCTCCTCCTCCTCCTCCACCTCCTCAAACAGGGGCCGGGGTCGCCTTGCGCCATCTTGCCGGGCAGCAGCGGCGGCAGCGGCGGCAGCATCCTCGCCTGGTGCGCTCCGGGCTGTTGCTGCGCCCAGCCTGGCCTCTCGCTCCCGCCCGCGCCCGCGCTGCCCCCCCACACACCCCACCCCCGGCCCAAGCCCTCCCTCGGGAGGCCCGCGAAGGGGCAGAACAAAGGCGAGCAACGGCCGGAGGGGCAAGTGACTGACCCCCCGCGCCCGCCTTCTTTCCTCTTCCCCACCGCGCTCGAGGGGCTCCTGGACCAGCCGAAGGGCGCGCCCGCGGGAGGGAATTGGGGGTGCGAAAGGTGGCACAAAAGAAAAGCGGATCTTTCCCACACACACACACTCATACACCTCCACACGCACGTGCAGCCGGGCATGGGATACTCCCTGGACCTCCCCCTTCTCCCTTCTCCTTCCTCGGGGCTGGGGTGTGGGGGGTCTCGCTGGAGGCTGGGGAGATGAAGTACCCGGAGTCCAGCGATTTGGGGAGGGGCCTTACCGCCGCCAGGTTGGCAACCCATTTTGCCCCTGCTCCCAGGAGGGGAGAAACCCAGCCAGCACCTGAGGGGAAGGGGGACACAAAATCCTGAAATAGTTGGGGTGGCTGTTGGCCGGGATCCCTGTTCCCATGTGCCTGTGCTGGGGAGGGATTATGGGAGCTGCAAGCCTGCACCTGGTTTGGCCACGTTGGTGCCCAGGTGAGACCCAGCCCCCAGGCTTGGAGAGAGACAAGATCTCTTCCTTCCTTCCTCCCTTCCCCTTCCTTCCTTCCTCCCTTCCTTCCTTCCTCCCTCCCTCCCTCCCTTCCTTCCCTTCCTTCCTTCCTTCCTTCCCTTCCTTCCTTCCTTTCCTTCCTTCCTTCCTTCCTTCCTTCCTTCCCTTCCTTCCTTCCTTCCTTCCTTCCTTCCTTCCTTCCTTCCTCCCTTCCCTTCCCTTCTTCCTTCCTTCCTTCCCTCCTTCCTTCCTTCCTTCCTTCCCTTCCCTTCCCTTCCTTCCTTCCTTCCTTCCTTCCTTCCTTCCTTCCTTCCTTCTTTCCTTCCTTCCTTCCTCCCTTCCTTTCCTTCCCTTCCTTCCTCCCTTCTTTCCTCTCCCTCCTTCCTTCCTTCCCAGTTAGATCTATGGAGACTGCAAGGAAGAGAAATTGTAACTGTGCAAAACCGTCATAAGTAGCATTTTTCAGTGCCGCTGTAACTTTGCACGGTCTCTCAATGAGCTGTTGTGAATCGAGGACTACCTGTATGCTGCTTTTCCTTCTGACTGCTCTGTTTGCATGTTGGCATTTTCTTAGTTATTGCTACCTCCTTGGCATGCAAAATTCAGGATCCTCCCTCCGCTCCTTTCTCCTTTCCTGAGATCTGCCAGAATAGAATGGAAAATCAAATAGAATAGTTGGAAGGAACCTTGTAGGTCTTCTAGTCCCTAACACACTCAGGAAACCCTACACCGCTTCAGACAAATGGTTATCCAATCTCATCTTTAAGAACTTCCAGTGTTGGAGAATTCACAACTTCTGGAGGCAGGTTGTTCCATATGGTTAATTGTTCTAGCTGTCAGGATCATCTTCTTCACTCACATAAATTGACTTTTGTTTGTCACTTCTGACAATGTTCTAAATGACAAAATACGCCTTCCGAGCCCAGGGGTTATTTTTAAGGTCTTCCAATCAATAAAGCATTGGTTTGGACCAACCCTGGATATTTTTCTTCCAAAATACTGCACATCTCATTTTCTTCAGTGGGACTTATTCACATATAAGGCAGCATCAGAGGGCGGATTTAAACTGTGGTTTGTCTAAACAGTCTAGAAATCAGCTGCAATTTGAGTGCCATTACCCCCACCCAATGCACAGCTTGGTTCGGTTCAACAAAAATCACTGGAGGTTTTCAAGAAGAGGTATAGGGACTCCAGCTTGAGCAGAGGGCTGGACTAGAAGACCTCTAGGGTCCCTTCCAACCCTGTTCTATGTCCTACAAAGGATTTTCTCTTGCACAAGCTTACACTTAATGCCAGTTGGTGGTTGTATGATCTATATAAGAGAGTTTCCAGATACAGCCAAATTTCTTTCAGTCTGGATATTTTAAGCATGACACATTTATGGGTTATTTTCTTTGGTCATCTAGTTTCAGTCTCAGTTCTCATTGTAAAGGTGCCAGTCTTAAGGAGAGGACATACAATACCATTTCTTCATAGCTGGAGGAGAGATTACCAAACATTGAGATCAGATTCCTTCCCTTGATGGAGAGAGCCAAGCAAAACAGTTCGCTTCACAGAACGGCTACTGAATTCCACTCCCCCGTCACTAACAGATTAGACCCAAGCTGGTAATAACCATTCCAATTGCATTAGAGGCACTTTGGTGGATAATTAGTCAAAAAGCAAATGGAAAAGGAATAAAATGCAACAGTTACTGCTTTTGGGTGTGTGGGTTGGAAGTACTAATCTTGTATGAGGCTACAATTATATTCCACCAAAATATGATAAGCTACTTTTGGGTACAGTGCCAATATTAACAATGTGTGTAATGGAATGGTGTAGGTAGGAGAAGAGCAGGCAGAGGTGGGGGTGGAGTTAAATGAGCCATCAGCCTAGAATCATTACGTTCCCTCAAACGGTCTAATGCAATTCCTCCTGAAATCCATTGACCCAATTTAGTGTTGAACTTGCGTTGAATAGATTCTTGTATGTACACTTGAACAATATTTCTTTCTTTGGGCACCTTGAGATTATACCTGCTGAATATAACTCCTCATTGGCAACAGGAAGGGCATCTGGCCAGTAAATACTCAGCTCCATTCAGTTGCCCAGACTCCATCCCGCAAGGGATTATGGGGTCATTAAAAGAAAAGGATGATGACAAGCAATAAATACTTTGAACTTCAACTTAACGGATAGCCCTGATTCTTTGAACCTGACAGATGAAGAGGAACACCCAGTTGTGAGTTTTTGTATCACAGTAAGCCATTGTTTTGCCAATAATGGATAGTTAAATAAATCTTAACTAGCTAAATTGTAAACTATAATCATGATTCGCAAATCACAATATATAGGTTTCTATCATGATAACCCAAACCGAATAAAACACATTACAGCTCACCACAATGTAGGAAAGTATTTGCCAGCTTTACATACCAATAGCTGGGGGTCTCCAGATGTGTAAAATTTCAGCTTTTATAATCCCAGACCTATTTACAATTTTCAAAAAGATTAGCTGGGAACTATGTTATCTGCATAAGTAAATGTTAGCTAAGCCTGAATGGACTCTTATCTGTATTTTTAAAAAAATCCAAGCTCTATTTGTGTAGAAAACCTGATGGAAATAAGTAGATTTATGGTTCTTGTTCCTACAAGGATGCTTTGACAGTACAACTTGGATTGACAAGACAGTAGACCTTGAAATAAAATAGATTCTGAGAGCTTATTGGAAGAGATCAAGGTTTTTAATGTATGTGGGATGAGAAGGTAAAGGGGAAACCTTAAACATCTAGTCCTGGCTGACCTCAAAAAAGAGCTTTTTAGATCTACCCAACTAAAATACCAGAAATATTAGTGGGCTACAACTTTAGCATCTGGACCACAAAGTATGTTTTAAAGCAGGATTTCCCCTAATCTAAAACCTTAACAATGGTGTAAATACAGCACACCTATCCAAAACAAGTCACCCCTATTGGTTTATTAACTTGGGTTTTCACACATGGGGATAACGCATGTTTTGTAAAAGCGGTCATTACACTAAGCTTAGAAGAACAGCTTGGAGACCACATGAAAAGCCCGATAGGCAGTTGCTTAGCATGAGTTATACATTTTATCAATTTTTTTTAAAGGAGTAACTTAATAATAGAGGCATTAGCTGGGTTCAATTTGTTTGTGGTTTATGGGCATTTGTGGTATGGTATTAATACTAGGCACAGTAGCTTAGTATGAATTAGGCATTAAACTGTGGCTGAAAAGATCGTAACAATGCAAACCCAACCAATTATCTCCAAGTGAAATTATTTTTGACTCTTGATTTTTCTTCCCTCCTGTTTCTTGACATCCTCTTTTAAAATGTGGGTATTTATTCGGTTAATACAAGGAACGGGAAGTTAAAAGAAGTGGTACAATTAAGACTTGATTATTGATAGAAGTAGGTCACAGCTGAAATCATGTTGCAAAATGATCTGTAACTCTTTTTACTTGCTTTCAAACAATCTGATAAATAATTCCTTTGTATGTTAAGTCGATCCTGTCCATTTTGACCAGTTCAGTGTTTGAAGGCTAGCATATATCTACTTTAATTAAATCCAATGGGATCTCTTTTAATGTTGTCAATCAATCATCAATCTCCATCTATCCATCCATCCATGTATCTACCTACCCTATTTATATCATCTCTATCAATTATTTATTATCTGACTTTCGATTGTCTCTATGTTTATCACCTGTCATTTATCTCTTCCATTATCAATTATCTATTGTCTGTCTATCTGTCTGTCTACCTATCTCACATCTCTATCACCTGTCTATCATCTCTTTTGCTATCATATTTCTCTCTCTCTTGCTTACATCATCACCCATCCACTAAAGGAACTCTGGATGGGAAACTGTGTGATGTTATGGTGAAGCCCTATAAAACTTTCAGAGAATGAACTGAGATTTGAACTCAATGAATCTCATTGGAACGGATTATAGCATAAAATCTGCTTCAGTGGGTTTCATGATCTGGCCATAAAGATCACATGGGGGCATCAAACTATGAAATACCCGGTGTAAATTGGAGCCTTTCTAAATGTCATTGTCAGAGTTGTAAGCACACACTTGGGTGTGTCAAAGCCCAACTTTGGGTTCAAAGGATTTTAAGAAATTGGAAAACTTTCACAGTTAATTCTGCTGTTGGTTTACTGTTCGTATTTTATATTATATCTTATTTAATTTAAAATAAATTTTAATTTAAATAAATAAATTTATTTATTTATTTAAATTTAATTTAATTTAAAATAAAATAATGCATTTTTGTTCATATGATGAGAGAAACTGATTTCTGATGCTATCTGTAAAATTTGTCATTGCAGAACACTGGAAATTGAAAAATGTGCATTTAATTGGATTGGTCAAATTTAGTAACATTGATAACCCCTACAACTAAGGATACAGAACATATTCAAGTATATCTTTATTATCTCCATGATTTATTCAAATCTAGTTGGCATTTTTCACCAAGAAATTTATTTTTGTTGTGCAAAAAACATGCTGAGTAGAAATATTGAATATGGATATTGAAGAAGTTGTATTTCTCCCTAACATCATAGATGTATCCATATTTGTCTCTGGGTGTATGTATATATATATATATGGAAATTCCACACATTTTAAACTTGTTAAAATTTTGGTTTTGTTCTGGGTACATGATTTCTTGTTCTCTATGTTTTTTTTAAACATTTGTCCAACGTTCAGTTTTCTCAATCAAAAAGCAAAACAAAAAAAAATCTATAACAGAAATAAGTTAAAAGTGGCAGCCTCTTTCAGATGACTTTAATTTTTTGCAAGGTGGAGGAAATGTGGAAATAGAATATTTATTATTAAAACCAGAAGTTTGGTAACACCTTTTCATATGCTCTGAATTTATTAAAAGGCCTTGGGTTCTGTTAGCTACACAAAATAAATGTGTTACCCTGAAAAAGTGGACCTCTGATTTCTGTTTATGATGAAACACCGTTCTCTTTCTACACATGATCTTGATTCTATTTTGCCTTGTTGGCTATTTCCCCCCCCCGCCCCCCCAAGTACAGTATTGGTAACCTGCAGGTCAGGGATGAATATATACCCCTCTTATTTGATACAGTTTAGATACGAAAGGGGAGTTGCTATCAAATCTTCTGTCACTCGGAGGAATTCCAGATAGCTACAAAACAGCATTCTCTGGCCAAAGTATATGGCTTTCAAATGTCCACTTCATATCCTTTCTGCATTAGACCTAAATAGGACAGATGAAGAATGGACAAGCCATGATTCATAGCCAGGAATAACCTGCTGAAACAGAATAGGCAATTATCCCAATGCCACAAAATCACCTTCCCTATAATCTAAATGTCTTGCTTTTAACTAATTGTGTTTCAATTATTATTATTTTTTTAAAAAAACTGGCCATTTCTGATATCATTTAGCAACATTGATCATAATGCATCAGTGAATTCTGCAAACATTTAAAGCAGAAGAGAGCAAGAAAGAAGAGAGTGGGACCAAAGAGCAAAATCTACTGCTTTATTTTTATTTAAAAACCAAAAACCAAAAAAAAAAAAAAGCATGAGGTAGTTGTGTTAAGGGGAGAAGGGAGACACAATAGAGAAGAGGTGTAAAAAGGCTACACTAGAGCACACACTATTATTTTTTTTTCGTCTCTTTTATATAAAATTAAATAATACAAGATGCTCTGAAGAAATTAAAAAATACATTGTCATACGTTAAAAAAGGAGAAAAAAGATAGATCCGATACCTAAAATATTAGGTACAAGAATTCAGAGGCCTAAATTGGCAAAAAATGTCTGTTGCAAATCTAATGCAAAGAAAGGGAATCCTGCACGGATCCCAGTTACTTCCGTGGGGCTGGTGTGGGGGAAATCCCCAGTAGCCTCCTAAACTAAATGCACAGATTGGTGAGGCAACCCAGATGGGACAACTCACTGCAGCCAATTCACCACGGCCAACCCGCTGCGGCCAACTCAACATGGCCAACTCAACACGGCCAACTCAACAACTCGCTATGGCCAACTCGCCACTTGACCCTTGCAGCGGGACAATTCAACAATTCCGTTTAATTATTTAAAGCGATGTAAACATTATTTGGATTTTTGTCATTCATTCACACATATTTTTGTCCCTCCTTTGGCATCCTTTCTTTAAACGATTTTGTTCCACTATTTCTTTGATATTTGTGTTAACTCTTGGCCCCAGAGCGGGTTTTTCCCTGCAGTGAGTTGGCTGAGGTGAATTGTCATGGACCCATCCCAGGAGGCTGAAGGAAGTCCTCAAGTTTTCAGTACAAGCTGTTAGAAGCACTCGCAGAGTGTGTAGAAAGAAACTGCCCCGCCTAACTTTTGAAAGAGTCATGTCACGCAAGAGAAACAAAAGCTGTGAGAGAGATAGCTTTCAGCTTGGAACCCCCCAAGATATGAGAGGAACAGCCAGCTCTTATTTTTTTTTAAAAAAAATCTGCATTCCAAGGAAGGAACCTCCAGAGTTGAGAAAACGGGTTGCATCCGAGTGAAAAACCATGGTTGAATCATCTCTAGTTTCTCAAAAGATTCCACAGGGAGAAGGTATCCATATGCTAATCTTCATCAGCTCTCAGCCAGAAGGAGTCCAGTCCAGTCCATCCTATTTCAGCCAAAATGATAAGACTAGGTCGGTAGGACTAGGACCTACCAAGGTTTGCTTCACCATAGTGTGTTGAAGAATCCACAGGTGGTTGGCTTTGAGAAAGATGCTGGTTGTAAACCATGATTTACAAACCAAGTGGCTGGCTGAATATAAATTCATTCAGGTAATTTGATTTTGGCTTCGTGTATGATGTGTCTCATCTCAAAGCCTTAAGCAAGTTAATCAATTGTTTCGGTGTCCTGCAGACTGAAGTCACAATAACAAGGAACTCCAGAGAGGGTCACATTTTTTTAACCAGGTGATGGAGGAAACTCTGTGGTGCTTGCATCACACTTAGCCATGTTTCTTCAACTGTGGATAATAAAACAAATGGGTAGGTTCACACTACTCAGGAAGATTACAATGTCCGCATTTGTTTTTCAGTCCTTTACTCAACTTTCCTATTGCTCCAAGATTGCTCTTAGTCCTTGGTTATGTCTCCAGCTGAGGACTCTCTGCCAATCTCTGGGGGATGGCTTCACTCAATGGGCCATATGTTATTGGAGCAGGAAAAGTATCATATCAGTAGGGTCTCCAAATCAAAGACAAGTAGAGACAATCCACTGCATTGTTCCTGAAACTAATTCATGTGTGATTTTTTTTAGAACTTCGTCGCTGAAAGATGGTCCACAGAAGACGGTCCATCTTGGAATGAGGGAATGTATCTTATGTTCCACCTATAGCATGCCCATTTCAAGAGAATGCCACGGGGCCAAAGATTTATCACTGCAGCACCAAGTACTTTTCATAACTTATCAGCTCTGGCCAAAAATGGAACTATGTCATGAAGAAAACCTTCAGTTCTTTTCTTCATGGAGCTAAGGTACAAACACACTGGTTGCATGACAGGTTTCCTAGTCAAAGTCCCTCTTCGGGAGACTAACACACATCTAATGCAAAACACATCTGCAGTTTTGTCCTGGTGTGATTTACACTAGCCACACCTTTCATCAAACCCACAATGCCAGAACATGCTAGTGGGAAGCCGACAAGATTAATGTATTTATTGAGTGTTGGGTTAAACTTCTAACCATCCCGATGCTAATAGGAAAGGAAAAAACATTCAGGCAATTGAGAATATTCCTCTGATTCAGTGCTTGAGTTCACACAACATGCTAAGCCAAGTTATGCTTTATCAGAGTCTGCAAACTAAGCTAGCTGGGTTAACAAACCACATTCAACTGTAACCTGTGATTTATACACCATAAAGGTGGGTGGGTCACACAACACGCTTAAGCTACAAATGAACAAACCATACTTTGCTTTGGTGCATTCTCTCTACATCTAGAGACTGACAGTTATTTTTAAAGGGGGCTGAAAGTGGCTTGATACTTCAAACAGATTTGATAGGTTTTGGAGACCCTGGAGAGAAATATTTTCGCAATTATCTTAATCAAAAGATCCTTGCAAGAATACATATGTATATTATTCTGATGCAAATTTCTTTTTCTCAGTTTGTGATGGACATTTGGAGACTGACGTGTCTTCTTAGTAAAAACAGTTGGCAAAAAAAAATATGCATTTGGCTTTAGTCCTAGCGCCTGGGGCAGAACAAGGGACTCTACAAAATCTTCTCAGGCCATCTGACTTATTGCTTTCCATCTCTGCTTCATTTCATCCTTTGGAGACGTAGAAAAAGGGCACCTAAGATCTGTTACGACATTCCAAAGAGCAGATCAACTCTGGGACCAACCCACAATGTCTCATGAAACAATCGCCCACCCAACACAACTGGTTATGTGACAGCTGCACCTGGTAGTAAAATGGTGTATGTAGCTGGTGGGCTGGAAGGAGGCTTATAGGCCTTACGCTGCCTACTCCTGGATCTTTGTGGAGGCACAACATTAACTCATAATTGGTATGACGTTCACTGATTTTCCGTAGCCTTTGCAGAGTGGCTGGGGAAGAGACGGCAGACACAATACTTCATGGGGGGAAGATCCTCCTTATAAAATCTTATGGAGCGAGTATCATTCCTTTCCCAATCACAAATTATGAGATTATTTAGTGCCATGAAGACCTAATCTTAATAGCTATTTTGTTTCTCCTAGCCAGTGGTGCAATTCAGCCGGTTCACAACACTTCAGGAGAACCGATTTTAACTTTCTGAACCGTTTGGTGAACTGGTTGTTGGAAGAAATCACTAGGGCAGAGAACCGGTTGTTAAATGATTTGAATCCCACCACTGCTCCTAGCTCTGCCGTGGCCAAGAATTTAATCAAAGCTCTCATCAAAGATGGTGGACGCATGCTGCATTTTCAAACCCGGAAGGCGAGTCAATTCTATTAGAGAGGCCACCATGTAGAAAGCCTTGTGGTTGGGCTGTGGGAAGGGCATCGCACAAGATGGGCTGTGTGTCCACTGCCCCTTTGTGGGATGACTCAGAGTCCCCGTGTCCCACTGCGTCCAAGCTTCCTCCAGGCTGGGGGAGCCCCACATCTGCTCCATGTAATTTGGAAGCTCTCTGGTGAGCCTCTCTCTTGATCTTCAGCAGTGTATCGGGTTCTTCAGGCTCACCCTTGCCGTCTTGGTCTTGGGATGTAACACTGAGATCTTGCTGAGAGGAGCGGTAAGACACCCGTTTAGGTAGGTCTTCCATGGGGAATGTTTCTGGTTCACAATCCTTACAGGGGGTCCTTTCTAGGTCCAGCATGTTGAGTTGGGAACCACAATCTCGGTTGGAGGCCAAGAAATCCGAATGGACAATGACCTCAGCTTCCAGTTGATTGAGGCTACTGGGTGGGTGCTCCTTTTTCGCTTCATTCTTAGGAATAATAATAAAAAAGGATTCTTAGAACCGTAGAAATGGACGTGGCACTGAGATCAACAAACCCAACTCCCTGTTAGTGCAAGAATTCAAATTTAAGTGAGTAAACACATACCCAGTAAGTTCAAGGTAGATAGCAATAGCACTTAAGACTTATGTACCACTTTACAGTGCTTTACAGCCCTATCTAAGCAGTTTTACAGAGTCAGCCTCTCGCCCTCAACAATTTCAACAACCTCAAACTGTCTACCGTGGACCTCACCCCATTCCTAAGAGGTCCTTAAAGGGGGTGTGCATAAGCGCACCAGCGTGCCTACTGTCCCTGTCTTACTGTCCCCATTTATCTGTATTTACTTCCTTTGTTCTTGTTTATGTTCTTGTTATCTTGTACATATTTGACAAACAAACAAATAAATAAATTTGGGTCCTCATTTTACCGACCTTGGAAGGATGGAAAGCTGAGTCAACCTTGAGCCTGGTCAAATTTGAACTGCCAAATTGCAGGCAGCCAGCAGTCAGCAGAAGTAGCCTGTAGTACTTCAGTCTAACCACTGTGCCACCGTGGCTCATCTCATAGATACTGGAGAAAGATGCTAAGTCACCCAACCTGACATTCTTTACAGATGCTTGGATTAGACCATCCATAATTCTTAGCCAGGGGAGCTGTGACTAGTCTACCTTCAGAATCCTGCTATTTAGAAAACCAGGAAACCACCGGGAGAGCCTGGGAGCTTATTTCGCTATTTTATTTTGTTGAGCCATATACAAAACCTAGAGCAGAAACAACCAAACGATGCGCAGCGCTTGAAAACAGTGCTCTGCTCAATGCATGATAAATCAGACGACGAGTATGATAAGCGAAGTTGAGCATCTTAAGAGAACTTCACCATCACCATAGTTAGTCTTTTAACTAAGTGGTGGGTCTCCACCCCGTTAAGGATAGAAAATGTCTCCCTGCTGGGAATACACACCGTGACAACCTCGTAAACCAGAGCTTGCAACAAGAGCTTCTGTCCTCCATTGGAAGCCATCTTCAGTGATCCATTCAAAGTCATGGTGGGCTCTCTTGGAATGGGGACTCCGTAGCCAGCAATGCTATTTGTCCAGCTGTTGAGAGATTTCTCCCACGGAGGCTGCTGAATCAAAAGAAAAACGCACATTATCTCTAATCCCACACTGGCATTTATCTGCTTAAAGCTATTTTATTTGCTCTTCCTTCCTTTTTTTAATTTGACAGTGCTGTACAAGAGTTTTCAGCATAACATAGGACAACATGATCACAGCTTCATTTTAAAGACAAAGGACCTAGATGAATGCAAAGGCTTTGGCTAGGAGAATCACAACATGGCTTCTGAAAAACCCTCTCAAAACAGCATTATATTTTTTTCATTCCCTCTACTTGACAGCTATTGTGTTTCTGGAAGATACTAAAAGAACAACTTCAGCAGAAGACTTTAAATACACAACTTCATTAGAAAGGAAGACTGAAGTAGGAAGACTCAGGAAATCAGGGCTCAAAGAATTTAGAGTTTCAAAGTTAAGCACCTGTATCTTGCATTGGTGGAAAAGGGGTAAAATACTTTGGAAAGAGGTATAAAATTGAGGTATTGTAGTTTCTAGACCTGCAAAAAGAGTGCTGGTCATTTTCTGCTTTATTTTGAAACTCAAAAACCTCTTCAAGGATAATGGATAGTAACACAACTGGAAAGTTGGAGGCAGAGGGGTACTGAAACTAAATTGTCACTGTTCAAAAATTATAGAAGCATATATACATGTATGAGAAGCCTTCGTATGTGCAACATTTTGTCTGGTTTCACTTTCTGTTTCTTTTCTCTTTTTCTGGTAAGTCAAAAAAACAAAAGCCATTTTTAAAAAGAAATGCAGCCACTGAGCAGTGTGTGTGTGTGTGTGTGTGTACGTGCGTGTACGTGCTTGCAAACAACTTTCAAGGTGGAAAAGTCTCCTGCTTGACTCCACGAACTGCAAAGAGCAGGAGAGACAGACAGACAGACACACACACACACACACACGCACACACACACACACAGAGCGATGTCTTAGCAGGTCAACTTTCAACTTTCAGCAGTGTATTTGCTTCCCTCTAGTGGCTGCACAAACGCAGGCAGGATTTACCGCTTTTAGAGTCGCTGTGTGCATTTGTGCTTACAATATATTTGTAAATGTTGGACTTGAAGTTATTAGTGGACCTTCTAAATGGGCAAAGGAGTGGGAGGGGTTTAAAAAAGGGGGCAGGGCCAATGGAAGGCAATACATGTAGCCCTTGAATTAATAATCATTTGTTCAGTAGCCATCTGAAGTTATAACAGGTAAAAGTAAAGATTTCCCTTGTCCAGTCGTGTCCGACACTAGGAGGCAGTGCTCATTTCTGTTTCTTAAGGACCCAATGTTAAGGACACTTCTGGGGTCATGTGACCAGCATCGGAGGTGGTATTCAACCAATTCTGACCAGTTCTGGAGAACCAGTAGCAGAAATTATAAGGAATTCAGAGGTAAATACCACCTCTGACTGGCCTCACCCCCATCTATTCGCAGCCTCCAGAGTCTCAGCTGGGTCTTCTTTTGTTGCCTGCACAGCAGTGGTGCGTTTCAATTTTTTTTTTACCACCAGTTCGGTGAGCGTGCCTTGATGGGTGTGTTTTGCATGCACACACACATTTTGCGGGTGCGTGAGCACACACCAAACATGCAGACGCTTTTTGACTCACTTCCTGCAATCCTGCACTCTGTCACTTCAGCAGCTGCTGCGTGGCACACTCTTCTGTGCCGCGCAAAGCAGCTGCGCTTCAAAAGTAGGACATAAAGGTTAGCATGGGAGCCTGGGCGGGCGGTCGGGCCCAACAACAGAATCAGCGCTACCGGCTCAGCAGAACCGGACTGAACCGGTAAAAAAAACCATCACTGCTGCACAGGAGCTAGAAAGTGGGTTAGTGGGGGCAGAGAGGGAATAGAGATTTTGCAGTATATCCTTCCGCTGGAGTGGGGTGAAAATGGGAATTTTACAGTGTCCTTCCCCTGCCATGCCCACCAAGCCATGACCACAGAACCAGTACAAGAACCAAGAACCAAGCCAAGCCACAGAACCAGGAATAAAAAAGATTTGAATAACACCAATGGCTACACACTAAAGGTGCACAGAGCAGCCGCCTTTGCTATTTGGGGATAGACAATCTACAGGATCTTCCTCTCCATAAGAAGAACGGGATCCCCTAGAACACAACAAAAGGACCTTGGCCGTACCTTTATTGGGAGGTGGCCCACATTGCCCTCCAGAGGATGACCACGGATGAGACCATGAGCTTCAGTCAGCTCTGCACAATCGCTCGGAGGTGAGGGAGCGCCATCAGAAAGGGGAGCCATGAGGGACTCCATTTCGTGGGAAGTTGAAGGGATCACCGAGAGGGGCGCTGCCTGTCGGTTCCGGTGGTGATACACATGGCTTCCTGAAGCTTGGGGATCCAAACCAGGCATGGATTTCCTACAGAAAGGAACGAGACAGTTATTGTTCACCGATGACAGCTCCGTAGACACAGATCCCAGACTGATCACAAGCCTGTAAAGGAAATCATGATCTCAGTCAATGCTGCTCGGAATGATGTTATTTTTTCCCTGCTCAGGAATGATGGAAATTGTGTTTTTTATGTGTGTGTTTTTTGTAGTTTTGTTGATTTGTGTTTGATGGCTTACTCGTACTGAGTTTTAATTGCAAACCTCTAATCTCCAAAAGGGACGCGGTGGCTCACTGGCTAAGACGCTGAAGGGTAGATCAGAAAGATCGGCAGTTCGAATCCCTAGCGCCGTATAACGGAGTGAGCTCCCATTGCTGGTCCCAGCTTCTACCAACCGAAAGCATGTAAAAATGCAAGTAGAAAAATAGGGACCCTTTTGGTGAGAAGGTAACAGCGTTCTGTGCGCCTTCGGTGTTTAGTCATGCCGGCCACATGACCACGGAGACATCTTCGGACAGTGCTGGCTCTTCGGCTTTGTAACAGAAATGAGCACCGTCCCCTAGAGCCAGAAACGATGAGCACGTATGCGTGAGGGGAACCTTTACCTTAATCTCCAATTCTCTCTCCAATCTAGTGGCCTTATGCTTCCTTTAGATCAGGGGTGTCCAACCTTGGCAACTTTAAGACTTGTGGACTTGGAGTTGAAGTCCACAAGTCTTAAAGTTGTCAAGGTTGGACACCCCTGCTTTAGATAATCATTACCATCATATAGAATACAGAATACAGAGTTGGAAAGGACCTTAGAGAACTATAGTCCAATCCTCCTGTTTAAGCAGGAGATCCTAAGCCATTCTGGACAAAGGGCTGTCCAATCCCTTCTTAAAAGCCTCCAGTGATGAAGCACCCACAACTTCTGGAGGCCAGCTGTTCCACTGATTGTTCTCACTGCCAGAAACTTTCTCCTTACTTGTAGGTTGGAACAAAGTTGGTAAATCAAGACAGACCATTTCATTGTCTTCAAGGAAAAAAACAAAGTCCAGCTGCCTTTTGAAAAGCACCTTTGGGACATGAGAGTCTAGTTTATGCTTGGTTGCCTTATTTTCACAGGGCGGGGCATTTAAAGGTGAAACAGTGCCTCCCCACATGCATCTTGATAGGATACCATCGAAACCACACTCCACAATTCTTTGACAACGTCCACTCTTGAACACAGGCAGAAGCCAAATGGGGCAGAGAAGGCAGGCAATTGGGCTCAATGCCCTGGGAGACAACACATCAACCCAAGACTTACTTCAGGTAATTGTTGCGAAAGCTGGCACAGGCACAGAAGACGATGCAGAGCAGGCAAATGGCTACCGTGACTCCGGTGATAGAATGAACTAAGATATCTGCAGGTGAAGGACAAAGGAGAACATGGAAGCAGAGAGGAAGACTTCCTCTTTCTCCTAGAGAGAGGGAGGGAGGGAGGGAGGGAGAGAGATGGGGGGGAGAGAACTGGGAGTTTGGATCACTCTGGAAAGGCATCAGCTTCCTCACTTTGAGGTTGGGCAGTCAGGGTGACCTCCCCTTCATCCTGGTACACCAAGCACCGATCCACAAGGCTTCCTTCACTCTACTTGCTGAAATACAGGGGTACCTCAGTACTCAATTTTCATTGGTTCTGGGAGGTGTGACGAATACAAAAAACGATGAGTACCAAACCGTTTTTCCCCCCGTTTTTCAGGGATAATGTAGTAAGTTGCAAGGCAGCTGACACCGATAAGTTCTAGTTTATGCATTGAGTACCAAACAAATGATGAGTACTGGGGCAAAATTTTCACATCAAAATGTGTTGAGTACCCAATTTGATAAGTTAAAGCAGTTGAGTACCAAGGTACCACTGACTGTAACACTGTTCAAGGCTTAGGGCACCAAATGTATAGGTACTCCCCGACTTATTTGTACATTTAGCACTGTTAGCATCCTTTGGTTAGCACCTTAACCTTAAAATCATTTGACTAGTGAGCCTTCAAAGTTACAAGTTCACTGAAAAAAAGTGATTTACAACCAGTTCTGTCGCTTGCAACTATCCCGACAGTTACATGATCAAAAATTGGTCGCTGGGTAATCAACACACATTTATGATGGTTGTAGCATCCTAAGATCATGTGATCATCATCTGCAACCTTCCCAGCTGGCTTCTGACAAGCTATATTGTAGGAGGAGTCAGATTTGCTTAACGACCATAAAAATCAGACATGACTAATTTAACAACCCTCTTGACTAGCAATGGAACTTCTGATCCCAACTGAAGCCGTAAAGTCTTGGACTACCTGTAGTTAGTTTTAATTTTGGGTTTTGCCCCTGTCTGCAGATTAATGTACAGCACAAACTCATCTTGGAGTAGTTTTCTGCACCATGGGAACCCACAACAAGGATTAATTCAGGAGCCAAATGAAAGATGTGATGTGACCCTCCTGGGTCTATCGCAATTTTCCCAGCCATCTTGCCATAGGAAAACTCACTGCAGGTCACTCTTGTTACACCAATATCAAAGAAATAGTGGAATGGAATCATTAAAGAAAGGTTGAAAAAAGAGGGAAAATGAAATGTGATTGGCAAAAAGTAAAATATTTTATTTATTTATTTTAAATAATTAAGTAGAATTGTTAAATTGTCTCGCAGTGAGTTGGCCCATTGACAAGCTGTCTGGCGGTGTGTTGGCTGTGGTGAGTTCGCTACACCAAGTTGTCTGCGGCACATTGCCCCACTCTGGACCCTTCTTTTCAAGGTGGCAGTCATTACCTGTGAATCCCTCTGGCAAGGTCTGCACATCTTTGACGCTAGAATATGGTCCTGATCCTACAACCGTCTTGGCTCCCACCTTGAAGAAATATCTGGTGTCGCTCTGCAACCCATCAACTTCAGCGCTGAAGATACTGCCTGAAGAAGAGAGGAATTCTTGATGTGGCATCAGATTCCAACATTCCAGCCCCAGGGTTGCTGCAAGTTGAAGCTGCTTTTTCTTCTTGCCCAGATGACCTATGCTCCCCAGGGATGTCCACCTGAAGGATGGCAGCTTTGAAGCTCCAAAGTAAAATATGGCTTCCAAAGCTGACACATTTTTGGTGCCTGGGAATTTGGGAGGGGGGAATTGCATAGAGCGGTAGAAGATGAGACTCAACAACATTCTTCTCATAAAGTCAAGGACAAGTCACCCTGTGCCTGGGAAGGAATGTCTGGTGGAATATCTCCAGTTGGGACAATGGTTGATTGGGCCATGTGATGGACTGGTTTGTTGATGGGTTTGTGAATTTCTATTGGGAAGGGAAAACTCGGAACTCTCAGATTCGGGTTTTCCCAGGTGTGCCAGTATGACTTCTTCAATAAATTCTTATTTAGATGAACTTCGTTTCTGAGTGCTGGATGAGTTGGGAAGTTTCATTGGAAGGCTGAATAACAGAGTTGGAAGGAACTTTGGAGGTCTTCTAATTTAGTCCAACCTCCTGGCAGGAGACCCTATACCACTTCAGAGAAATGGTTCTCCAGTCTCTTCTTAAAAACCTCCAGTGTTGGAACACCCACAACTTCTGGAGACAAGTCGTTCCACTGGTTGGTTGTTCTCACTGTCAGGAAATTCCTCCTTAGTTCTAGGTTGCTTGATTCGTTTCCACCCATTGCTTCTGGTCCTGCCTTCAGGGGCTTTGGAGAACAGCTTGGCTCCCTCTGCTTTGGGGCAACCCCTGAGATTTTGAAACACCGCTATTACGTCATCCCTGGTCCTTCTTTTCACTGAACTTTAAAAAAGGTGAACTTCGATCACAGAATTATGGCCAGCATCTTGACTTTTGGACACCCCCTGCTCCTTTTGCAGGCAACCCTGGGTGTTTTTGTGCATTTAATGAACCAGTGCTTACCTTCTTTGGTCAACAGAGTCCACATCTCATCCGGCTGGGTGCAGTTGGCATTGTAGAGGATGGTGTATTCCACAATGATGCCATTCGGTTCCAAAGGGGGACACCAGTGAAGCTGGACCGCGTATGGGTTGATGGGGTGTAACCGCAGGTCAGAAGGGGGTGTGGAGGGCCCTGCGGGAGAACAGCAGAGGCAGCAGGAGACAGAAAGGTGACCTGGCTGAGTCTCTGTAACTCTTCCCGCCCCCAGATATCCCGATAAGTCAAATCAAATCAAATCAAGTCCTAAGGCCAGATAGGAACAACACTCTCTATCTACCTATCTACTGTACCTATCTACCTACCCACCTACCCACCTACCTATCCACTCACCCACCCACCCTCCCATCCATCCATCCATCTACATATCTATCATCTTTCATCCATCCATCCATCCTTCCACCCGTCTGTCTATCATCTACCTTTTTACTTGTCTAAATAAATAAAAACAACCAACCCTACAAATTTGTTTGCAATCTCCTTTCTGGAGGTTGACATCTCTTGGAGATAAAGCAGGTGAAGGCTAGGAATGGGGGCTTTTTGATAGCAGCCAAGAAAAGAATACAACTGAAACAAAAATGAGTTTTAAAAAAATGAGTTATTTTTCCCTCATTTGGATAGAATATTTAAAAATCTCTCATTTGTAATTGCTCCGATTTTCACCGGTTTTCTCTGTCCTAGCATCTGTTGAGGGTATTTGGATGTAGAAAAGACTTACATATAAACCTGTTGAAATGGGTGACTATAGAAACAATAAATTAAATTAAAATAATAAAATAAACTAAACAAAATGCATAATGATAAAATAAAATAATGAAATAAATAATAAAATAAAAAATGAAGATAAACTAAACTAAAACCAATTATGAAATAAATAAAATGAAATAATAAAATGAAATAAATAATAAATAAAATAAAATACTAGATAATTTTCTGAGTTGTTTTTTTAAAGGACACCTCTCTGCCGTACTAAACTTAAGCACCTCCTTCGTATCTGCATCCCATCCCATTCTCAGGTAAACCCTTCATGCTCCTCGACTTACTGTCTGGAAGGGTGGAACACTCCACCATGTTTCCAAACGGACTGTCCATTCCAACACCGTTGGACTGTACTGCAAACTCGTATCTTGTGAAGGGTTTCAGGCCGCTGATCAGAATGTCCTCTTTAGAGCTACAGACAAGAAAACAAATTCCCACGCGAGGATGAAACTGTCAGCTTTAAAATTCAGCTGTCACATTTCATGGAAGGGGGTGGTGGTGGTGGTGGAGGATCACACAAACAGGTGTCCTTCAAAGACTGACCCGATTTGGGCAGCCTCTGAGGGGTAGAGTCATAGAATGATAGAAATTTAGGCAGGGGTAGAATTCAAACTTTTTAACAAGCGGTTCTCTGGGCGTGGCTAAATGGGCATGGCCACGTGACTGGGTGGGCATGGCTTCTTCTTCTCCTTTTTTGCAGTAAACTTCCCTCCCGCCCCATTTTTTGCCCCCTGGGCAAAGCAGTAAGACAGCGAGGGGGATCCCGGAACAGCTGATTGTCGGGAGGGTTAAAAAAGAAACCCCTTAAGGAGTGACTGGGCCGGGAGAGGAGGGGCAGGCGAAGAGGGGCAGAGCCAGCCAGGGAGACGATTTGCCAGTTCTGTGCAGAATCACAACCATCAGTTCTATAGAACCGGTCGCAATCAGTAGGATCCCACCCCTGAATTTAGGGTTTTACCAGCTTCCTATTTAGCTTTTATTAAGATTTAAAACAGATTAAAATCTGGTGGGTCAGAAAATCTGACAACTACCCAAAGCGATTTCTCTGGGTTGATCATTGGTATCTAGAAAGTCTAGCCAGGTGTATGCAAAAGAAAAAGTAAAGTATCTTGAATATCTCAAAAGAGAAAACTAAACGCTGCAATGTAAAAGCAACTGGACTTTGTTTTTCCTTGAAGATGCTTCACTTCTCATCACACAACGGAAGAAGCTTCTTGGATGAGAAGCGAAACGTCTTCAAGGAAAAAACAAAGTCCAGCTGCCTTTTGAAAAAGCAGCTTTGGGACAGCCATGACCTGGATGACCGAGAATCTCTACAGACACTGTAATATGAAGGAGAAAAACATAAATGTTGCTCACTAGATGATCTGAATGGTTCTAGTAAGAAAAAGTCAATTTTTAATTCTTTGGTAAGAAAAGCTCCCGCTTTAGTTCTGCTTGCAACTGTTGACCGCACATCGACGAGAGCACACGCCCCATAACTTCATTTGGGCAATGTACCACGATCCTTGCGACACCACCTACTCTCCTGAGGATGCTCCTACCTTGTGTAATACATCACAAGCGAGGCGTTCTTTAGCCCCCAAGGGCTGAACCGGACTGTATAGTTGACGATCTTCACGGTGGTGAAGTTGGGCTTCTTCCACCGCAGTGAAATCGTTGTGGAACTATTGGAATAGACATGGAGATGCCCAGGAGGCGGCGGGGGACCTTTATGAACTGGAAGATCTGAGAAGGAGAAGGAGAAAAAGAAGGAGAAGGGAGGCAGAGGAGGAAAAGTAGCAGTAGTAGTAGTAGTGGAGGAGGAGGAGGAAAAGAAGAAGAAGAAGGAGAAGGAGAAGAAGAAGAAGAAGAAGAAGAAGAAGAAGAAGAAGAAGAAGAAGAAGAAGAAGAAGAAGAAGAAGAAGAAGAAGAAGAAGAAGAAGAAGAAGAAGAAGAAGAAGAAGAAGAAAGAAAGAGAAGAGGAAGAGGAAAAGAAGAAGAAAAAGAAGGAGAAGGGGAGGAAAAGTAGTAGTAGTAATAGTGGTGGTGGAGGAGGAGGAGAAGAAGAAGAGGAAAGAAAGAAAGAAAAAGAGAAGAAGAGGAGGAGGGGAAGAAGAGGAGGAGGAAAAGGAGGAGGAGGGAAAGAAGAAGAAGGGTAAGAAGAAAAGGAAGAGGGAAAAGGAGGAGGAAGAGAAGGGGAAGAAGAAGAAGAAGAATGGGAAGAAGAAAAGGAAGAGGGTAGAGAAGGAGGAAGAAGGAAAAATACATCTGGAGTTATGGATAGAGGTGTGGAAGGACTAGCATCAGTAACAGCCATTGCTTATACATCTAGGTTTCCTGTCATAGAGCTCTACACATCAAATGCTCCATGGATTCTTTGGAGTTCAAAGAAACAACATTGTGGAAACTCTCACAAACTTCTCACTTACAAAATGGTGGCCATGTTTTTCCCCCAGGCAACCATAAATTACTTATTTTCAGAAAACCCAAGTGTGGCTAAACCAGCTAATCCAAAGATCTAACTACAGGTGGTCCTCGACTTACAATGGTTCAAAGTGACAACGGCACTGAAAAATGTCACTGATGACCATCTTTCACACTTAATGACCGTTGCAGCATCCCCATGGTCCCATGATTTACATTCAGATGCTTGACAACGGACTCGCATTTATGACGGTTGCCATCTTCCGGGGGTCACGTGATCCCCCTTTTGCGACCTTCTAACGAGCAAACTCAACGGGGAAGCCAGATTCGCTGAACAGCCGTGTTACTCATTGAAGAAATGCAATCATTCACTTAACGAACATGGTGAGAAAAGTTGTGAAATGGGGCAAAACTCACGTAACAAATTTCTCACGCAGCAACATAAATTTCGGGTTCAGTTGTGGTCATAAGTGGAGTTATGACTTATGACCTAACCAGGGGTGGGCTTCAAAAATTTTAGCAAGGGGTCCTCTGTCTGATTGCTGGGTGGGCGTGGCCTAGCCGGTCTCCTGCACCACGGCGGTGGGGGGGCTATTTTTGCCCTCCCCATGCTCCGGAGGCTTTCCTCAAGCCTTGGGGAGGGTGAAAACGGCCTCCCTGGGCTCCGGAGGCTTTTTGGAAGCTGGAAATGGGCCTATTTTTCACCCACCCTGAGCCTCTGTGCATGCCCTGCGCTTACCTCTATCCAAAATGGGCCGCGTGGGGACTCCTGGGGGGGGGCGCGGGGTGATGTGGTTCCCCAGCAGCCTGTGCAGACAGCAGTGGAATCGGACAGTGGGGAAGAACGGGGACCAGTCTGGGAGTCAGGAGAGGACTTGGACAAGGGTCCTGTTTCCGATGCAGAGATGGGGCCAGGACCATCTGGGAGTGGGATGCTGACTCCGGAGTCTTCAGAGTCCGGCACCAGCGAGGCCAAGGAACAAGGGAAGCCTGTTCCTAGTGAGTGTGTGCGCAGAGCTGCTAGAAGGCAAGAGCAGCTAAGACAAAAGGGGTGACTCCGGAGTAAGGCTTGGAGGTGATTGCCCCTCCCATAAGGTATAAAGGACAGGCAAAGGTAGAGAAACCTTTGCAGGAAGCAAAGTCGTTTGCTCTGTTCAGATGAAACCTTGAAGCTCTGTGTGGATTTTGTACTTCGGTTGGTTTTTTTATAGTTAATTTGGCACTCGAGTTGTTGGCAGCAATTCAAAGGAGAGAAAGGTGGGTGCTTATCTCGAGGGACTGTTTGGAACTCATTACAGGCTGGGAATGAACATAATTCCCAGCGTTCAAGTAAAACAGGAATTGTTTCAACTAAGCAGGTGCTTAATTACGGTCTCAGGAAGCCTTGGTCAGAAGACGGGGTGGGGTGGACGAGGCCAGCCCCAGGAATTGGGGGTCCTCTGAACTGCACAGAACCTTAGCTAGGGGCTCTCCCGAACCCGAGAACCCCCAGCAGCCCACCTGTGGACCTCACCATAACAGGTAATAACCTCACTTTTTGAATATGTTAAGCTTATGTTTGAAAGCAGTTGCAAAAATTTTTTTAAAAAAATCAACAATTAAAGAAAGGATACCTACCAGCTGCGGTGACAGGTGCTCGCTCTGTCCTGCCTTTCCACACGGCCGCATAGCCTTCTTCATGCTTGTTGAACGCCACCAGCCTGATTTCATAAAGCTGTCCGGGAACTGGACCGATTAAAACAGAGATGCGGTTACTAAAGAAAATGCCCAAAAGAGGCAAAAGCCAGCAAAAAATTAGTTTAGTTGAACTCTTGGTGTCCTGGCATCCTGCTCGATGGAGATTATGAAAGTGCAACAGATCTGGAACCTGGGAAAAGGTCATTTGATCTGGTTTCCCAAAACTATCCCAGTTGGTCCACAGTGATCTAAATTTGGGGGGTAGTAGAATCCCTACTCAGCCAAGCGATAAAAAACATAGAAAAGTGGAGTTGGAAGGGACCTGAAGAATCACCAGCCTTTCACCATATGTAGAAAAACCAAGTACAGATAATTTTTGACTTACAACAGTTCGTTTACTGACCGTTCAAAGTTACGATGGCGCTGAAAAATTTGACTTATGACCACTGTTCACAGTTACCACCTTTGTAGCATCCCCATGATCAGATGATCAAAATTCAGATGCTGGGCAATTGGTTCACACTTGTGACCACTGCTGTGTCCCAAGGTCATCTAATCCTCTTTTGTGACCCTTTGATAAGCCAAGTCAATGAGGAAGCCAGATTCACTTAATAACCAGGTAATTTATTAACCACAGTGACTCCCTTAATGGTGGCAAGAAAGTTCAGTAGAAACTTCACTTAACAACCAAAGTTTTGGTGTCAATTGTGGTCATAAGCAGAGGAATACCTGTAACCTATTCTCAAGAGTGCTTATGAGGATTCTCGGTTATCCAGGTCATGATTGTCTCCAAAAAGCTTTTTCAAAAGGCAACTAGACTATCTTGGTTTTTTTTTCGTTGAAGACATTTCACTTCTCATCCAAGAAGTTTAGTTTAGTTTACTTTAGTTTATTGTCATTGCACCTCGTACAACGAAATCAAACACCATCTTCAGTGCATATCATGACCATGACCATGAAAATAAACACAAACACACATGCTTCACCCTTCACACATTGAACCGGAAACCCCCGACACCACACCAACACTGCACTATACAGCAGAATTCAAAAGGGCTACTGCCCTGGGATAGAAACTGTTTTTCAGCCTATTTGTCCTTGTTTTTATTATTCTGTACCGTCTGCCAGGTGGTAATAGTTCAAAAAAAGGGTTCCCAGGATGAGATGGATCTTTGAGAATGTTTTGAACTTTCTTAAGGCAGCAGGAGGTCTAAAGCTCTTCCAAAGAGGGGAGAGGGCAACCAATGATATTCTGGGCAATGACATTAACCCTCTGGAGTGCTGTCCTATCTGCCACTGTGCAATTGGCAAACCATACAGAGGTGCAGTAAGTTAAGATACTCTCTATGGTGCAGCGGTAGAAGGTCACCAGCAGTTTTTCATTCAGTTTTTCATTCAGAGCTGAGAAGTCTCAGGTAGTATAATTTCTGCTGGGCCCTTTTGACCAGGGTTGCAATGTGAGCACCCCAGGTCAGGTTGTCTTTTATGGTAACACCCAGAAACTTAAAACTGGATACTTGCTCCCCTCAGTCTCCACTGATAAGCAAGGGCTGGATGTCTGATCTGTTCCTTCTATAATCCACTATAAGCTCCTTGGTCTTATTGGTGTTGAGGACCAAGTTATTGTCTCCACACCACGAAAGCTTCATCAGTTCTGGCAGGATTTTGGTGGGGATGGAAGAACCATGTTTCTTTGCAGTCCTCTGGTTGTTAGCACTCTCTCTGAGAACTATTGAGGCCACTTGGGGGTTTATCTGTGCCCTCAAGGCCCCCTGAATCAGAGAGCAAATGGGTGTGGAATCTTTTGGGGATTGCTGAAAGGACTGTGCTGTAGACAGGAGATAGATCAAACATTTATTGTCAATGCACAACATGTGTACAATGAGATTGAAAATAGAGTAGTATCATACTCTACTCTCTGTTGAGAGAGGGCTACTCAATTTAACATAGATGGCATCTTTTACCCCTCTTTCAAACCGATGGTCCTCTCCATCCAGAATGTGGACTTTTATTCTCAAGAGCTGGCTGTTCAGTCGCTTATTAATTAAGGAATGGGAACCGCCATGTCAAAATTAAAAAGATCAATCACGAAGTATTAAAAGCAAGGCTATATAGAGCAACATTCCTCAACCTTGTGAACTTTAAGATGGGTGGACTTCAATTGTCCAGTTAGCCACGCTGCCCTTGGAGCAAATTGGAGCATACTTTTGGAGTGTTGGGACATGCTGGCTGGGGAATTCTGGGAGATGAAGGTTAACACCCAGCTTAAAGTTCCCAAGGCTGAGAAAACCCCCTTTTTAGAGCAATGGCCAGCACTGAACAGATGTCTAAAATTCACCAGACTAACCAGGAAAAGGCAGAGGCCGGTGGAACCTTTGTTGCTCTTGTTGAACTCAATGGGAAGCAATTTGGTGTTCCCTAATTGTGGGCCAACGGTGCAAAAGGCCACTCCACGCTCCCTTCCAAAAGCAGAGAACCTGAAGTGGGTCGTTGAAACGGCTCTCGGTGGCCTGCTGCCAACTTAGAAATGGGGCAAGCTTCCTTTCTTTCTTTCCTTCCTTAATCCAATTAAATCATTGCCCGAGGCTGGTAACGATTGCACCGCTGCAGGCTGCCCAAAGCAAACCCCCCACACCCACTCACCCACTCCAGGCCAGTTCAAACGGAGCTTGGCAAGGGAAGCAGGCTCCTCCGGCAGCGGCCAATTCGGCAAGAGACAGCCAAAAGACAGGCCATTTCTGCCTTTGGCTGGCTCTTTTCTTCTCTTTTTCTCGGTGCCTCGTTGAAAGATATTCTTTAAAAACTGTTCCATAACTCAATTTCCCCCACCCCTCCTTTTTTTATTTTATTTTCTCTTTTCTCTGCTTTTTTCTTCTTTTTACAGATCTGCTCATTCAGGACTGCTGGAATGGCTCAGAGTTTACAAATAGAAAGAAAATGAGGCAATTCTCTTTTGGAGGCCCCCGGCCACTCGTTCCCAAATGACCTTCCCTTCTGCCTCTGCTCATTAGCTTCCCCAATGGAAGCCCTGCTAATTAAGGAGGGGTCTATTCACCGCCTGGGCTTCAAGGGAGCCAGCTCTTTTTCAGTTCCACAAAGCAGACTGCCAAGGGTATCGCTCTTGCTTTGACTATATTGCAGGCAGGATGGACGGGGCGAGGGGAGGGCGGGGTGGGGGGAGGATGTTTGGGGGTGGGTGGCTGGCCTCCAGCTCGTCTTCCCCACCAAAGGAAAAAAAAGAAAAGCACAAGATGGAATAGGAAGATAAAAAGGTCACAGCCGCATTTTACATCTGGAAGAGAAATCACATTGAAACAGCCCTTCTCTGCTGGCTCTCTGCAGCATGGAGGGAAGGTTTTGGTGGGCTGTGAAATAAGGCTGGCAGCCGCAGGAACCGAAGGACAAAGGGAGAAATGGCGGGGGGGACGGGGACTTTTGGGGAGGGAGATCAAAAATGGTCCGGAGGGTTAATTAAAAGGGTAAATCCCAAGGGTTTCCCCCCCCCCAGCCCCCCGCAAGGGATAAAATGTGTGTCCTGACATCAGGATGAAAATCGCGCCCCTTCGGTCCCTAAAGGTGCTTGCTTATTTTATTATTATTATTATTTATTTTATTTTATTTTATTTTATTTTATTTTATTTTATTTTATTTTATTTTATTATTTTATTTTATTTTATTTTATTATTATTTATTTTATTTTATTTTATTTTATTATTTTATTTTATTTTATTTTATTTATTTATTTTATTTTATTTATTTTATTATTTTATTATTTACTTTATTTTATTTTATTTCAACAAAGTGCAGAGAAGAGCAACTAGAATTTGTTTGTTTGTTTGTTTATTTACTTATTTATTTGGACAAAGCACAGAGAAGAGCAACTAGAATGTATGCATTTATTTATTTACTTATTTATTTACTTACTTACTTATTTATTCATTCAAACGGTAGAGAAGAGCAACTAGAATGATTAAAGTCCTGTTAGATTAAAACATAGGAAGAACGTTTGTAGGGTTTGGGTCTGGAGGTGTGAACTTAAATGGATTCCAGAAGATGGTGGAAGACAGGAAGGCCTGTGGGAACATTGTCCATGGGGTTGCCGTGGGTCAGACACAACTTTGCAACTAACAACAACAAAGTCTAGAGAAAAAAAGGACTAGCAGGGTCAAGATAGCAATATTCCAGTATTTGAGGGGCTGCCACAAAGAAGAGGGGGATCAACTTACATGTCAAAATCCCAGAAGGCGGGACAAGAAACAATGGATGGAAACTAACCAAGGAGAGAAGCAACCTGGAATTAAGGAGGAACTTCCTAACAGGGAGGACAATCCACCAGTGGAACAGCTTTGCCTTCCTTCAGAAGTTGTAGGTGCTTCATCACTGGAGGTTTTTTTAAAGAAAAGACTGGACATCCACCTATCTGAAATGGTCTAGGCAGGTCTCCTGCTTGAGCAGGGGGTTGGACTAGAAGACCTCCAAGATCCCTTCCAGCTTTATTCGGAATTGTTCCAAAAGGCAATTTTGGATGTGGCAAGAAAAGCCGTATAATGGAGCAAAACTCGGTTAACACATTTCTCACTCAGCAACGTACATTTTGAGCTCAGTTGTGATGGTTAAGTCAAGGACTATCTGTACGTTGCATGGATCTCTTCTCCCCATAAACAGACCGAAACAGATCAATCCGAAAATCAACAAATCTTTTTGATTCCCATTCAGCAAGTGACCCGTCCACCCTAGTAGAACACTCTTCCAGAAAGCTTACCTAATTGCCTCAGTTCGTGTTGCTTCACCTTCTTCTTCAGTTTTATGGGTCTGACATCCCAAAGTCGGTTCCCTGGGCCTTCCGAAGGGATCACCATGCTTGACTCCTCTGTGAGTATTTCCCGGTAATACAGCTTGTAGCCTGAAATCTGTCCGTGGTTGGGGGGAGGCTGCCAGCTGACCAACAGAGAGTCCATTTTGGATTGGACCATTAACTCAGCTGGGGCAAAGGGAACTAGGAAAAGGGGAGAGCAAAGTCATGAGACTATTGAGAGTTTTGTAGCGATAATTCAGTGCCAGAAAAATAAACACAGATAGCTGATGCTTCCTTTAACATCTTTATAAACATAAGTAGATTTTACAACCAGTTGAGATTTCTCCAAAGTGGAGCAAACTCAGACGGAAACGTGCTGCAAGTGCAGAGCAAAGCTCCAGTCTTCAGCAAGCAAGCAAGTTAGTTTCATCTTCAGCAGATCAGCAGGCAAGCAAGAGAGAAGCAATTTCATCTCAATAGACACTCTGAGCTCAACACATAGCTGCAGCGTTGCGGAGCTTAACTTATAGCCAAACCTAAGCTACTTTTAGTTTCAGTTTCCAGCCTAGGCTACTTCTAGTCTCAGTTTCCAAACTATCCCCATTGGCTGATTTAGTTGCTATGCCTATTCATTGGCTGACCTTGTTACCAAGCTCTATTCCAGTTCATGAATATACTGACAGAGACACTGCTGCCCAACTGACCAGGTTAGTGTCAGGATTCCGGCGATTGCCCTGTTTAAATCATGAGCCTCGAGCCAAGCTTCAAAAAAAATTCAAAACATTTCTTAAGAGTGACATGGTTGGCATTAACCTAAATGAAGCCAACTCTGGCATACATAATTAACCTATGACCCTATTTTCCCCTTCCCCCCTAGGTGCATCATAAATCAGATTCTCCAATGAAGCACATTCACGGGCTGGATGTCATCAATCACTTTCTCCAATAAAGGACTTTGCAGCCAGAAGATCCGGTAGCCTGGCTACAATCTTTGTAGATAAGGGTGGAATGTACTTCTGGAGTTAAACTGCCATAATGCTCCTTCAGATTCCTCCCCACCCCCCCACCTCGTTTATGGCAACTCGAAAACAGGCATGGGAATGTTTTATGAGTTGACAGTTTCAAATTCATCTGCATCCTCCATAACTTTTCATCATCCTTTCCTTCTCAAATTTGCCTCTAGCTATAAATCAATCTGAATTACAGTACAGTTCATTTAGTGACTGTTCAAAGTTATAACGGCCCTGAAGAAAAGGGAGTTACGACCATTTTTCACAGTTATGACCTTTGCAGCATCTCCATGGTCACGTGATCAAAATTCAGGTACTTGGCAGCTGATTTATATCTATGATGGTTGCAGGATCTCAAGGTCACGTGATTCCCCTTTGGTGATCATCTGGGAAGCACCATTGGTGGGATGCTGGATTTGCTTAACGACCGGGTTACTAACTTATCAACTTCAGTGATTCACCTAACAATGGTGGCAAGAACGGTAATAAAATGGGGCAAAACCCGCTTAACAAATGTTTCACTTAACAATTTTGGGCTCAGTTGTGATCGTAAGTCAAGGACTACCTGTAGACCACACTGGAGGCCTCCGTAGGGACCATCAATGGTGTCAAAATGGCAGATATGGTTGAGTAGTGTGTGATGAGCATTAAAAGGTGGCCTTTGATGACCTGGAACGTGCCTGTTTTGACATTGAAGATGACCTCTGTGGATGTCCTTGGAACCCACCAGCTGAATAAGCTGGTTTTTTCCTTCCGTTGCTTAAATTCTTTCCCCCTCTTCTACCAAAAACATTGTTCTCTTAACCGAGTCACTGATCTGGTCCAAATTGCTACCTTTGCTTCCAACCCTGCAGACATCTTGAGAGCCAGGTCCATCTCTTATTTCTGTTTATGCTGCTGGGTCAAACTTGGAAGGGTTCTGAGCTAAAACAAGAGACTGCTCACCATGGGTTTGGTTGTCCCGATCTGGAGTGCGGTGCTGAGTCCATTCTGATGGAGCTCCATAGCCCACACTGGTGCTTGCTGCGATCCGAACCTTGTAGATTTTGTTTGGCTGTAATCCGTAAAGCACCAGCTGGGTTTCATTTCCACTGAGCTCCGTTGACGAAATCAGGTCTGGGAAGGGAGAGAAAAAAGAGCCCAAGGATTATTTACGTAACAACAACCCCCAAAAAGGGCGTATCAAATAGATCGAACCTTGAATTCTTAAACTCCCACTTCATCTGTCTAAACCAGAGTTCCCCAGCCTGGTGGGGAGGAGGGGGGAAGAAGGAATGGTTTTGCGGGAGGGGCGGGCGTGTGCATGCGTGCAAGGACCTGTTGCTTGTGCGAGTGGGGCCATGAGCACCTATGACCCTTGCACAAATGGGGCCGTGTGCACGGATGCATTCAAGCGGCCCTGTTGAGCATAGGCCATGGTCCGATAGTGGGACATGATCCCATAAGTTGGGGACCCCTGGGCTAACCCACGCTCCATCTTAAGGCAAGGGATAGATTTATCACTAAAATACAACCTCAGACATAAAGAAGCTTCAAGTGAGGCACACCTGAATGTTGACATCCCAACACTCTGGAATCTACTCAGTCTTCAATCCCCAATCACCCTAATCGATTTCACTCAGAATAGAGCTGGAAGGGACCTTGAAAGTCATCTAGCCCAGTCCCCTGCTCAAACAGGAGACCCTATACCCAGTCTCTTCTTAAGAACCTCCAGTGATGAAGCACCCACAACTTCTGGTGTCAAGCTGTTCCACTGTCTTCGCTGTTAGGAAGTTTTTCCTTAATTCCAGGCTGCTTCTCTCCTTGATCAGTTTCCTTCTTGCCTTTTAGTACTTTTGGAAAATAAGTTGACCTCCTCTTTATTGAGGGGAGCTCCTCAAATACTGAAATACTGCTAGAAGGGATCCATCCTAGATAGAATCCATCCTACCTTAAACCAGTCTTCATGGATTTAGGGTGAAGACGGCAGCTATGATGGTGATACTGAAGCTACAAACGTATGAAATTTGCTCACACCGTTGTGATTGCCCCATTGACTTCTTTCATCCCATTGACTTTTTTTAAAATTGTGGACACCAGGAAGAAGGGGTTCCAGAGCATCATTTCTTAAACTTTCTTCTTCCCTTCCCACTTTTAAAAATTAGGTAGGATTCCATAATGTTGTTTCTAAGGGTTATACTCATAACTATTTATCACATTAAAACGCTGAATGACATAGAATGGCAAATAATTTTGATGCCACAGGCCCCTGAGGGGGATCTTGAGGTGTCTTGAGGAACCCCAAGGAAACAATTTCCCAGAGCAGGGGTCTCCAAACTACAACTTTAAGACTTGTGGCCTTCAGGAGAGTTGGCTGGGGAACTCTGGGAGTTGAAGTCCACGAGTCTTAAAGTTTCCAACGTTGGAGTGTTCTAGAGTGTCAGTAACCAACCGTTCCACATTATAAGGCCCTCAGACCTTCTCTTTCTCACCTTCCTTGAGAGAAACATACTCAATTTTGTACTTGATGATCTTTCCATTGCTCAGTTCTGAAGGGAGAGGCAGCCATGTTACCTTGATGTCAGTCGGAGTTGTACTGGACAGGGAAATCTCAGGGGCTCCACCAGGAACTGGAAACAAGCAATAAAAGAGATCACGTCACTTCAAAAGGACCATCTCAGGATTACAGCAGTTCTGCTTGAGATGATATATTTCAACTCGGAGGGCTTTGTCCATCCAGGGATACATTCCCTGGTTAGCCTAATTTCTCTGGGATATTAAAGAATTCTGGGTAGTTTCTTTGTCTGCATTAGTTAGATGACACAACTCTATCATGTCCGTTCCCCACATACGTTTCATTTTTGGAGAGGATAAAATACATTGCATTTATTTTCAGAGTCCACAATTAAGATGTGAAACTATTTTTCAAGAAAAAGGCGCTGAGTCCTAGAATTCCAACCAACTGGGACTATGTTCCTGATTTCTGATTATCTGTGTACAAAGAGATGTAATAATTACAGGAAATGCATACCTCACATATGTCCTCTTCTCACACACAAACATATCGAGGATTTCTAAGGCTAATTATGAACCGTACTATCAATTGTCTCTTTATTTGCCTTTTAACTTGTTCCGTGTCCAACTGTCGACTCTTAGACGCGTCTCAGATTTACAAAAATAATCTCCAAATTCATCTCATTTAGTTGGAAACCCAAATGGGAGCCAAACCATTCAAGTCACTTGACAAGCTCAACTCTAAAGGTGATGTAACACAGCAAAACTTCAGATGAGATGAGAAACGTTTTTAAAGGGGGAAAAAACCCCAAGAAAGTCCAGCTTTGGGCTATTGTCCTTGGAGATTCTCAGCCTTCCAGGTCATGGCTGTCCCAAAGGTGCTTTTCCAAAAGGCAACTGGACTTTCTTTGTTTTTCCTTGAAGACGTTTCGCTTCTTATCCAAGAAGCTTCTTTAGTTCTGACTGGATGGTGGAGGATGGAAGGTTTTACATTTCTTTCAGTCAATATCAATCTTTCCATCCTCCCGCCGTTTGGTCAAAACTGAAGAAGCTTCTTCAAGATAAAACAAAGTCCAGTTGCCTTATGGAAAAGCAAATTTGGGACTTTGGTTTTGAACGTTTATAAGCCGCCCCTAGTTGCCTGTGGCTGAGATGGGTGGCAAATAAAGTCTAATAAATAAATAATTTGCTCAATTTTTCCCAAGCACAAATCACCTAGCCCCATTTCAGCCTAGGTGGGGACTCCTGGAAACCTGCCACATCCTGACCAGGTAAATCCTGGATTATTGACACCTCCAGTTTCAGGTGACTCCTCTCCCCGCCCCCCCAGGGCAGATCTTCTCCGTTTCTACTCTACAAACCATCTTCCAGGGTCTGAACATTTATGGATGAGGAGGTCCGGCTAGCTCCAAGCTGGGAATAGGCCACCACGTAGAAGATATAGTTGGTGTTGGGTTCCAAGTCTTTCACTGAAAACTCAGTGGTGTCGTTATTCACTGCAAACTGATATTCCATGTTATCAGCACCTAGAGAAGGTACACAACACTGTCAGACAGGAAGAAAAAAAGAAGAAGAAGAAGAAAGTTTTGTTCTTTCTTTAAACGAGTTGCTTTTGTGAGACGCTTACAAAAAAGAGGGCTGCACAATTTTAATCCTGGGGGTTTCTTTGTTTTAATGGAAGGGAGTTAAAAATGTCAGGATGGTAGCCACTTCTCTGCAACTGAAGCCCCAATTATTTAAGAAGAGGTGTCATGTAGGGAAAAAATTGTTGGGCGTTCAGCTTGACTATCTAACTCTGGCCTTTGACCTTTTTTGAAATCCCATTCCTTCTGCAAAGGTCTCTAGGAGTTATGTTGAGAAAACCTTTTAAAGCTCTCCTGCTTAGAGAGGTCTCTCTGCCAGGAATGGAACAGGATTTGAATCTGTATTTCAGAAGAGGGGAGAAGCCAAGAAATCAGAAGTGTATTCAGCAGGTTCTGACCAGTTCTGGAGAACTGGTAGTGGAAATGTTGAGTAGTTCGGAGAATTGGCAAATACCGCCTCTGACTGGCCCCGCCAGCCCCATCTATTTTCCGCCTCCTGAGTCCCAGCTGATCAAAGGGTCTTCTTTGGTTGCCCTGCACAGGAGAACGGAGCTGGAAAGCAGGTTAGTGGGAACCGGTAGTAAAAAATGTTTAATCCCACCACCGAATTGAAAATGGATACAAGAGGCCACTGTGAAGCGAACTGCTTTGCTTTCCATGTTTTATCACCCTCGCACAAATCCTTCAAAAGATCCATAACTTCTCAGCCCTGTCCCTTACAAGCTGCTCCTTCTTTGATTAAAAGTTACTCTCTACTTGGGATGAATAAGTGCATTAAAAGTTGTTCACCACCAGCACCCAATCAATCCATTCAATTAACAATCAGCTAAGTGCTTGAAGTCCTGGGTCTTCTTCTGTGCTTAAACATTTATGGTTTCCAACCCACAGTAATGACTTTGAAGAGTACATTTCTAAGGCATCCTCCCTAGCGAAGAAGCTTAGTAAATACTGCGGAACTCATAAATACTGATTAAACGTCATCATTCAGAAGAGAGGAGATAAGGGGGCCTGGAGAATAACCTCGAAGCTGCATCGGCCTAAGCCAAAATATGGTCCAATGTTCAGTTTTCCCAATTGCCAACCAGATACAGCAAGTCCACAAGGTCAACTGATCTGAGAAGCTCATTCTGATAACAGAATAATAGAGTTGGAGGGGAAGACCTTGGAGGTCTTCTAGTCTAACCCCCTGCTGACACAGTTTGCTTGTATTGACTTTTTAATTGTAAACCTTCACTCTCCATTTCTCTCTCCAGTCTGGGGGGCTTGTAGCTCTTTTATATAACAGTTATCATTACGTAGAATATGGAAAAACAGAATTGGAAGGGATCTTGGAGGTCTTCTAGACCAGCCCTGTGCTATCCCAGACAGTCTATGGGATTTGGTTAGTTACTTAGGAATTATGAGCTGTCCCCTTAAGGGAATGCATCATGGTAAATGTAGTCAAAGGTGTCCTGGGAAATATAGTTCACGTCACGTGGCCACGTCTGTAATCCTGATTGGTCACTGAATTGACCCTCGAGGGGTTGGGGGAGGTTTCCTTCCATTCTTGCCTGGACTCATGGAGTGATAGCAGCTTGTCTACCACTACGAAATGGGTTAGGAGATAACCATCTTTCGCCTGCAAGACTGATATACAAAGGATTGGTCATTATAGAAGAACTACATCACAAATGTGAGTTAGGAAGATACCTGATGCACCAATAAATGTACAGCACTTTGTTATGGATATTTTGTGGAATTTATCTATCTGCATCTGCACAGCTACAAATCCACCTCTGTGCATGAGACAGTAAAAGCCCCCTGCTCAAGCAAGGAGACCCTACACCATTCCAAACAAATGGTTTTCCAATCTCTTTGGAAAACCTCCCAGGATGGAGCCCCCACAACTTCTGCAAGCCAGCAGAGGAGCCGCTAGTTAATTATTCTCACTGCCAAGATGTTTCTCCTTCGTTCTAGGTTAGCTCTCTCCTTGATTAGTTTCCATCTGTTCCTTCTTGTCAAACAAGGTTATTATACAAATCTAATCATCATCATCACCATCACCATCATCATATACCCCCATAATCCCTTGAGGGTTGGAGTCTGGGCAACTGAATGGAGCTGGCAGAGTGTTTACTGGCCGGATGCCCTTCCTGTTGCCAATGCAGAGGTTTTTTTTTTCCATCGAGTATATTCTCATTGTGCCCAGAAAGAGAAATATCTTGGCTTCTACTTAGCATCAAACTCTCAACCTCCTGATTGTGAGGCAAGAGCTCCCCCTCTAGGCCACTGCACCACTCCTATTAGACAAATCTAACGCTCCCCTAATTTCTTGCATTAGGGTTAGCCCAAAGAGCATATCTTTAGGATACCAGAAACGCACCCAAGGCTTTTTGGTAATGAAGAGAGAATCCAATAATCTGCTCACTGTTGAACTCCGGCCGTTCCCAGGATACCAAGACCGTGGTGCTGGAGAGAGAACTTGCCGATACCTTCTTTGGAGCGCTGGGAAGGCCTTCCCGCACGATCACCTCCAGCCTGGCCGTAGCACAGGCCATGCCGAGGTGATTTTCAGCCACGCACTGGTAGTAGCCAGCGTCCTGCAAGCCGATCTGGTTGATGACGAGGGTACCGCTGCCCTGGATTTTAACCCGTCCTTTAGACAGGAGCAGCTTTCCGTTCCTCGTCCAGTGTATGGTGGGCAACGGCTCTCCTTCTGCTTTGCAGACAAACCTAGCGGTGCTGGCCCTGGTGCGAGAAATGGTTTCAGGTGCCTGGGAGATTGTAGGAGGAGCTAAGAGATCGAAGAAAGAAAGAAAAAAGACACCAAATGAGCATGATGGTTGATTGGAAAGTCTTCTCTTTTTTTAAAGTGTTTTTAAACAGGACAACCTGGTCTATTCAAATATGGGACGGAGCCTACTGTTCCATATTTGTGTAGACCAGGTTGCCCTGATAGGAAACATTTAATCTCTTTCCCCGGTATAGCCGACAAAGCCAGGAGAGCCCATGGCTTAGAGCAGGCTTGTCCAACCCGTGGCCCACGGGCCGCATGCGGCCCAGGTTGGCTCGTAATGCAGCCCAGTGCCCACCCCAACCTTTGTGCAAGAGGACGAGGCAGTGAGGAGGAGAGGCAGGCTCGCGAGGTGGGGTGAGGCGAGCGCCATGCCAAGCAGCAACAGAAAAGGCGGGCGCCGTCAGAGCACTCCTCGTGCTGAGGCAGCTGCAGCCCAAGAGTCCTGCTTCGCCACCTCCTGCTGTTGCCACCGCTGCTGCCGCCGGAGCTGTTGTAGCGGCTTCTGCCCCGCCACTGCTGCTGCTGCACCGAGCCTCCCGGTCCTCGCCTTCCAGTCCTGCTGCATCCAGCTGGGCCATTTGCAGGAGGAGAGGTAGGCGCAAGGCACGCGAGCTTTCTTTTCCCCCCCCCCCCTCGCGTTCCTTTCTCCCTGGTTGACTATTTTTTATGATATCTTATGAAAAAAATGTTTTCTATGGTTTTTTGGGATGATCAGGTATTGTTACTGTTATTTTATTTTATGTGCGGCCCAAACCAAATTTTCATCTTCTAATGTGGCCCAGGGAAGGTGAAAGGTTGGACAAGCCTGGCTTAGAGGTTAATACATCAAGCAGCAGGGATAGGATTCTACCGGTTCAGACCGGTTCAGGTGACCCGGATGTTACATTTGCACCTGGTTCACCAAACCGGTATTTAAACCAACCGGCTGGCCCCACCCACCCTGCCCCTCCCCTCCTAGGAGTCTCCATGTGGCCCATTTTCGATGCCTGTAAGTGCAGGGCCCACATGGAGGCTCTGGGAGGCTGAAAAATGCACCTTCTGGAAGTCTGGAAACGGGCCTGTTTACAGCTTCCGGAGGGCCTCCAGAGCCCGGGAGAGGCCATTTTCGCCCTCCCAGAGGCCCGAGGGAAGCCAGGCCCTTGGGAAGGTGAAAAACAGCCTTCACGGAAGTTTTGATGGACCACCTGCCCACCAGGGTCACGTCTACCCAGCAACTGGGCAGCGAACCCCACCCCTGGTAAGCAGCCCAGGTTCAAATCCCAGAAGGGTATGGCTAGCTGAAGAGAGCTAAATAGCTTGAAATAAATCTATTATATTACTAGTCCCCCCTTTATTTCTTTGTCGGTAAATATAAATTGCTTTTTCAAAGTTGAGAGACTGTCATCTCTACAAGGGACCCCAGTCCCAAACATCAAAGTCACCTTTGTGGATAGTCCTCGACTTACAACAGTTCATTTAGTGGTCGTTCAGAGTTACAATGGCACTGGAAAAAAAGTGACTTATGACCGTTTCTCACACTTACAATTGTTTCAGCATCCCCATGTAATCAAAATTTGGAGGCTTAGCAACTAGTTCAGATTTACAAGGGTTGCAGGCTTAGAATGAACTTGTCCTTAATTCGGGGACCGCCTATATTCTCACAGAGATGGGATGGTTTTTTTTAAAAAAATTTCTTTCTCTAACACATATGAACACATGTCTTATTTTTCCTTCTAAAATCTTTCATTTGACAATCTTCATCATTACATATAACTGACACTAGATATTGCTCAGTTTAACTAAAGGGCCATCTCACCTTTAAATACTGATATATTTTAAATGAACCAGGCTTGATTTTGATATATTTATGGCTATTCTATCTATGTTGAAGCAGGCTTTTTGAGTCAGGTGAAATATAAAGAAGGTGGCTCCAAGTTATAATCTCCTTTGTTTGGTTTGAGTTTAGCATAAAGATCTACCAGCTGGGGAATCTTGCGTGATGGATCAAGGACCACAAAATAAAAAAATATAAATATAAAGGGACAGAAATGCCAAAAACCTTCCAAATTTTACATGGTTTTTTTTTAGCAATCTTCTATCAATTTTTTAGCAAAAAATTTGTCCCAATTTTGCAGTATTTAATATGCGTGTTCCCATGAAATCTCCTACAATAATTTATTTTAAAAACTCATTGAACTTCCTACAAAAGGATTTTAGGAATTCTTTGAATGCAATCTGGGGGCATCAAGGATGTCTTGGCAAACCAAAAGTACCACTTGTTAATTTCTAGATGAGCATCTAAACCAGTCATCTTTGTAGCTGGAGACCTAAACCAGCCATTGTACTTATTAAACCATGGCTTATGATTTAACTCACTAAACAAATCGAGCAGTCTTCATAAAATTCTAGTTGAAATTAAGAGCTTAAAACCCCTAAAGCCAAATTCTTGATTGCCATAGCCAGTGATGATAAGACAGCAGAATCTTTCCTCTGGCACAAGAAAGAAGAGAGAATCTAAAGAGACAATCACTTCTCTTTCATCCTTCCTGAAAGATCTGGAGTTAGCAAAAGAACAAATCTGCTATGCCAGGACTATTTGCAACCAGCCTATCCTCCTTCTGAAGTTCCATAGCATAAAAACAAAGGCAACTTAGCAGCTTCACAGAAATGTTGTGTTCTGTGTTCTCACCAAGGACTCGAAGCTCAGCTGCAGCTGTTACAAAGTGCCTGGTTTGGGGTTTGTTGGCCCGACATACGTAGACTCCTGCATGATGAAGCTGAACAGAAAGGATCACAAGGTTGGTCCGTCCTAACACAATCACATCTGTAGAAATCGGATTCCCATCTTTAAAGAAAAAAAACAGAACATCAGACCTTTACGTGGGGTACGAAGTATAGGAGAAAAACATGCAGAGCTGGAGAGAGGGGATGGCGGAATTAAGTACGTCATAAGTTTAGAGTTGCTGAGTTTCCAAAAGCACTCAAAGTCTGACTGCTGAATTTCACTGACCCCTTTCTGGTGCCAATTTAGTGTTGAATTTTAAGTGACAAGATTCTTGTGTATAGGCTTGAATAAATCTGCTGCAACCTTACATATGGTCCTGGTTCGTTGCTTCTGGCACCAAGACCTCCTAAATCTGAACATACTGAGTTTTGCCATAGATATCGCTGCTTGGACCATGACTGTGTTTCAAATATTTTGGCACTACATAAATCTTCTCCACCCATTTTAATTTCTTTCAGGTTCCAAACCAACCTGAGTGAACAACGTTGCTTCCTGCAAAGTTCCTATCCCTTTGCACTTCCTTTATATCTTATGGGAGAGGCAATCACCTCCAAGCTTTACTCCTGAGTTGCCCCTTTTGTCTTAACTGCTCTTGCCTTCTGGCAGCTCTACGCACACGCACACTGGGCTCCATTCTGTATCAGACACAGGACCATCGTTCGAGTCCTCCCCAGACTCCTGGACTGGTCCCTGTTCTTCCCCACTGTCCGATTCTGCTGCCGTCTCTGCAGGCTGCCGACAGACCACAGCACTGTTCTGCATTTGCTTCCACGCTCAAACCCAGAAAGTGGTTTCTGTGATCTGCATCACAGCTCTTAACCCTAAAGATAACCAAGGAGGTATTTCTGCAGAGTGCTAAAACATGTGTCAGATTTCCCACCAGTTCTGCACAAAGATCCAGCCTTCACCCCCTGACCTTTGAAGCTGGAGAATTATTCCAGATCAGCCTTGACTAAGGTAGATCAAAAGGCATCCAGAAACTAGAATTCTGTACCTTTTATAGATCCAAAGTGGCAAACCAATCTCACGCTTTGTCTGCTTTTAACTTTAATTGGCAAACTTGACTTTGTAGCCCCACTCCGGTTACCTCAAAGTTAGTTTCTCTATATTCAGCTGCAGATTATAACTCTTTCTTAGAATGTCTGAAAGATGCTTTTTCCAGGAGGCAATTGGACTTTCTTGTTTTTTCTTTGAAGATGTTTCGCTTCTCATCTAAGAAGCTTCTTCAGCTCTGACTGGATGGTGGGGAAATGGAAGGATTTATATTCCTTGCAGACAGCTGGTCATTTGCATCCTTTTTGAGGGTCATTGAGGCCACCTGGAGGTTTACCTGTGTCCTCAGGGTCACTTGTGTGGTGCTCCTGGTTCCTGTAGTCTGCAATTCTTCCTCTGGAAATCCATTCCCCCACTATTCAAAGGGTGTTCATCCCAAATTGCATAGCTAAAAATCTGTAGCAATTCTCAATCATCCATCTCATGGTTGTCCCAAAGGTGCTTTTGCAAGAGGGAACTGGATTTTCTTGATTTTTTTAGAATAGACATTGCATTTAGAATGCGAAGTCTATTTAAAATGACAACAACAACCAGATTTTAAGACCAAAAGGTCTTGAAAAGGCATCTTGGCATCAGAAAAGGAATTAATTTCATTTACCTTCCCGTATCCAAGAGATGAAAGGTGTGGGATTTGCCGATGCGACACACTCCATCACAACAGTGTCTCCAATCACCACGGTGGCGTTCTCTGGTGCAGTGATAATGACCACATCACTCATCATTGGTTGTTGGTGACCTAGGGCAATGAAATTCAGATTTACTTTCCCCCACCTCCATTCCCCATACACACATGTCAATCAGAATGCTTTCACCAAAGCATCACATTAAAAAAAAGAAAAGTTTTTGAAGTCCAGTGTTCAAGGTTTGCGTGAGAATGAAGGTCTTAGATAATGACTAACACTCTTATAAAATCTACATCACATACGAATGCAAGAACTTCCTTCCGTGGTGAATTTTTCTAGCTTTCATCTTTGGGAATGAAAGAAGGAGAGGAAGGGGAAGGAAAGAAAACATGGAGGAAGAGGAGCAGAGACAAGGGTAGGGGAATGAAGAAAAGGATGGGAGGGAGCAGAGGGGAGGAGAGGAAGGAAGGAAGTTAGTTGAAAGATATAAAAGCAAGGGAGAAAATAGGGATATCTCAAACCTTGTGAAATGACTAGGTAAAGGTAAAGGTAAAGGTTCCCCTCAGACGTACGTGCTAGTCATTTCCAGCTCTAGGAGTGGTGCTCATCTCCGTTACAAAGCCGAAAAGCCAGTGCTGTCCAAAGACGTTTCCATGGTCATGTGGCCAGCATGACTAAATACCAAAGGCGCATGGAACGCTGCTACCTTCTCACCAAAGGGGTCCCCATTTTTCTACTTGCATTTTTTACAAGCTTTCGAACTGCTGGGTTGGCAGAAGCTGGGACAAGTAACGGGAGCTCACTCCATTACACAGCACTAGGGATTCGAACCACCAAACTGCCGACCTTTCTGATAGGCAAGCTCAGCGTCTTAGCCACTGAGCCACCACGTCCTTTACTTCATCTCCCCAAATTTCACAGAGTTAGCTACACTTGTAGGAGTTCAGTCATGATGAATTCAATTTGGACCCTTGTCCCCAGATGCTCTGTGTTCCATTGTTCTGTATTGAAAACATTTTCTCCAATGTATGAACTTGAGAGAAAAAAAAAACTTGGATTACTTTAAGCAGATATTCTTAATGCTCAGCTATAATTTCTTTCTTCTCCTGCTCTCTCCTGTCCTCAATTCATTCACCTTGGGAGTTTTTGGCCTAAATATCCCAAGGCTATTAAAGTCACAGAAAAACTTATGGCTCTCTGTTAAAAAAAAAAAAAACCAGGATTCATTTCTCTCCCTTTTTACCAATTAAGCCATTTTTAACCCAACTTGCTTGATTTAAACTTGCCTTAATAACTTGCCTGAATAACTTGAATGCTAGCATTTATTTTTTGGGGGAGGCAAAGAAAGTCCAAGTCTTATGAAGCAGACAAAAACAGCGCCTTGCTCTTAAAAGAGGAAAAACTAAACAAATACTTGGCTGGATTCCTTCCATCCATTCACACTCCAAATCCACAATTGTTTGGGGAGTAAACAAATGCGCATATAATTCTCAGTTTCTCCCTCCCACTAATTAAATTTTCTCCCGACCAACCAATTTTCTACCGCTTAAGTTCCTAATTAAATAGATTCACGCTTGCAAAATCCTTTCGAGATGAAATAGGAGGGTTCATATACAAAACTGTGTTTAATTTCTCTCGCCATAGTAGGCTGTCCTCGGGCCCGACGTCCTTTCTGGGGAATCCACGGGGAGTCAAAAAAGTCAATATGTGATCGAAGCCCCACCTCTCTTGAACAGCTGTCCAAACCAGTAGCATTTGCAAAAGATTTCACGTCAACTGCTGACTTCCTTCTCGCTTTCTGAGCAACCAGGAAAGAAGAAGAAAAAATCACAGATGGATGTTTTTTTCCTTCTCTTCTCCTGAACAGCTGCTCAAAGCCTGAATCCATCCATCCCCAGGGAAGTTGTGGGTTGCTCAGGAGGGGTGCTTCAATAAAATGTCGAGCTTCTGTTCAAGAAAAGGACGAGAAAGTTCACAGCTAAGCACCCGGCCTACCTAGTTGTCCTATCTGTTTTCTCTCTTCCTCTTGAGATGCTGAAAGCAAGAACCCAAGGGAGATCCAGCACTTTTTCTACAACTTTGACCCCACTAGGGTTGCTGAGAAACAACATGAATATTATGTGCTGCACACAGGGTTGTAATGCACTCTAGAGCATGGAATCTCAAACTGGGGCTGGAGAATTGGATGTGGCTCTTCCATGTAGGGTTGGGTTCCTTCTGTAGCAGAAGGAACCCTGAAGCATCTTTTCTGACTCACAATTTTTATTTCTGAATTTAATTTACAGCACTAGCACTGCAGCGTTTTAAGACTTACATATCACTCCGCAGTGCTTTACAGCACTTCTGAGTACTTTACAAAATGCCAGCATTTTACTCCCGACAATTGGGGCCCTCATTTTACCGATCTCAGAAGGACGGAAGGCTGAGTCAACCTTGAGCTGATCAGGATCGAATTGCTGACAGTGGGCAGAGTTTGCCTGCAATACTGCACTGTATGGACCTGTAGAGAAAGGCAAACTCCACCACCCTCAAGATCTACTGATCCTGCTCTCTAGACCACAAGTCTTAAAGTTGCCAAGGTTGGACACCCCTGCCCTAGTCAATTACACTGAAAGCCACCAAGAGATCAAGTACAGCTATGACAATAGCACTTCTCCGGTCTTCTACCTTCGCAAAAGGTCATCAACACGTGTAATCAACGTTGCCTCATACTTTGTCCAGCCTGAAAAGGGGCCAGATACAACCATCCCTGGAAAGAGAAGGTTGGAGATGGGATGAAAACTGTCCTGAATTGGAGACTGGATGAAAACTGTCCAGCAAGGATGTCTTGAAGAAGATGAATTCAGAGATCTTGGTAGTACTACCTGGACCATACTACCTGTCATTTCCCAAGTGGCTTTCCTAAGCCAGAAGAGGCGTGGGTCTTAATAACCAGTTGGTCTATGAACAATCCCTGTCCATCTCCTCAAGAGTTTATATATTTAAACTCATCCTGGCTCCAATTTCCCTCAAAGTATTCAAAGAATGGCTTTATAAAGGAGAGAAGGAAGTTTAGCTTTGAGAATTGCTGGTAGATTCTGCAGAGTCTCTGATCTTTTTATTTTATTTTATTCTATACTGTGAGGTCTCGCAAAGACCTCTGAAAGGTCCCGAAAGCAACAGACCAGCCTTTAAATGCATGCTAGGATGCCAGGCTCTAAAGAACCACAGAGGTGCCAGGAAATTGGCAGAGACAATATCATAGATGTGCAGCTTCTTCTCAGCAGGGACAGGTGTTCCTTGAGAATTCGGGAGTGAATGTGTGGCTATTGGAGAGGATGCGCAGAGTTTGCTGTTGGCAGAATTTCATTTAAACTGACAGATCTAATTGCTTGCTATGGTCATGCCCCACAGAAACATGTTTTCTGCGTAAAATATTTGTACAAGATCAGAGGGTCAAAACAGAACTAGCAGCATGCAAAGCTGCTTTCTTTTTTTCCCCAGGAGAAAACATGGGGGCAGGAAGAAAGCAGAAGTAGGCATGGCAAGGATTAGTACCACTTTATAATGCCTTGGTATAAGACCACACTGGAAATATTGCATCCAGCTTTGGTTGCCACAATATAAAAAAGATGCTGAGATGCTAGAAAAAGAGTGTAGGGAAGAGCACCGAAGATGATTAGGGGACTGGAGGCTAAAAAACACGAAGAATAGTTGCAGGAATTGGGTATGGCTAGTTTAATGAAAAGAAGGATTAGGGGTGACATGATAGCAGTGTTTCAATATCTCGGGCTTGCCACAAAGAAGAGGGGGTCAGCCTATTCTTATAAGCACCCAAAATCAGGACAAGAAGCAAGGGTAGAACTAATCAAGGAGAGAGAACTAAGGAGAAATTTCCTAACAGTTAGAACAATTAATCAACGGAATGACTTGCCTCCAGCAGGTGTGGATACTCCAACACTGAAGGCTTTTAAGGAGACTGGACAGCCACTTGTTTGAAATGGTTTCCAGGGGTTGGACTGGAAGACCTTCAACGTCCTTTCCAACTTAGTTATTCTGGTATCTTCTGAAGGCATGTCATGGGAGCAATGACAAAATGACCACCATGGAGTCATTTTATCACATTAGCAGAATAACAGAATAAAAGAGACCTTGTAGGTCAACTAGTCCAACCCTCCCCACCTGCCCAAGCAGGAGACCCTACACTATTTCTGATAGACGGCAGTCCAGTCTTTTCTTGAAAGCCTCCAGTGATGAAGCTCCCACAACTTCTGAACGCAACTTCTGTTCTATGGGTTGGTGGTTCCCACGGTCAGAAAGTTTCTCCTTATTTCCAGGTTGAATTTCTCCTTGATCAGTTTCCATTCATTATTCCTTGTCTGGCCTTCAGGTGCCTGGGAAAATAGTTTGGCCCCTGCCTGTCTGTGGCAGTCCCTCAAATATTGGAAGACAGCTATCCTGTCTCCCCTGGTCCTTCTCTTCACTCTAAGAAAAGAAGATGATGCCACTATGAGCCATGCCCATGAAATCTCCCATGACCTATTGGAAAGCTCAGAGGACCCATATTGAAATATTGAAACACCCCTCAAATATTGGAACCATGTCCCCTGCTCAGGCCTCAACAGTGGGCAACCTTAGGTGAGGAGCTCAACTGGCCTTCCCTATTCCTCCTTTTAAGCAACTGAGGGCAGATGGGCACACAGCACTGGCATGCAGGTTCTCCCTGTTTTTATTTCTTAGCGGGCTTCTGGAAACAAACAATATTTTAAAAGAATCTGTCCCCAAATAATGCATGTTATATTCTGTTTAATACATAGACGCACTGTATTTCTATCGAAACCTTCATTGCCGGGCTAGAAAAATCAAATTCAGGCACCAGATTGGATTTGGCAAATTAAATATCTCTGTGTAATTTCTCTTGACTTAATTCATTCCATAATATTGACTTTTATGAAGTGACTCTCCTTCTGCTAATGGAAGAGGTTAATGGGATGTACAAAGGACGGTGCCTTCAGCTGAAACCCATCAAAGTCACCCCAACTAAGGGACCGAGAGTTGTTGACCTCAATTTCTCCAGAGGGCAGAACTAAGATGAGAAATTGGTTTGCAAAATGAAGAAGGCTTCTCTGGCCAGCTATAGTCGGGTTCTGGAACGTCAACAGACATAACTGACATATTTCCAAGTGTAGCTTCCAAGACACAGAGACTCTAAACTTGAGGACAAGAATCAAAGAACTTGACCAGAGGTTTCATGGGTCACACACTTTGATGTTCAGGTGGAAGAACATTATCTGACCAGGGTTACTTTCACTTTGACTGTTTTCTTTCCCTCGACCACAACTTCTCAGTTTCTTCCTGGGTTGGAGAAAACATCTCTTTGCAAAAGCCCCTCGCAGTCTCATTCTGCTTTGGAATGCAGCTTCCCGAGAAATGTCTGGAACTTAATACGGAACAGACTGCCCAGCCTTGTGTGTAACATCTGCCTTGTGTGTAACAACTGCTCAAATCCTTGCTACCAACAAGGCAGAAAACACCACAACATGACCTTTTCAACCTCAGCTTTAAAATAGCATCTAATCCAAGAGGGGAAAAAAGGCATCCATGCCATCCATCCATAGAAGCAAAACAAAGACTTTTTTTTTAAGTACACGAAGAACAGTTGTAGGAATTGGGCCTGCCTAATCTAATGAATAGAAGGCCTGGAGTGACATGATAGAAGTCTTCCAATATTTGTGGGGCTGCCAGAAATACTGTAAGCAGGGGCAACCTATTCTCCAAACCAGAGGTGGGTATTTAGCAGGTTCTGACCAGTTCTGAAGAACCAGTGGCGGAAATTTTGGGTAGTTCGGAGAACCAGCAGATACCCCCTCTGACTGGAGGTTTTACAATTTCCTTCCTCTGCCACACCCACTAAGCCATGCCCACAGAACCGGTAGTAAAACAAATTGAATCCCGCCACTGCTCCAAACCATCTGAAGATAGAAGAAGCAGCAATGGATGGAAACGAATTGAGGAGAAAACCAATCTAGAACTAAGGAGAAATTTCCTAATGGTTAAAACAATTTATCAGTGGAATTAATCACAATTAATTCCAGAAGGTGTGGCTGCTTCACCACTGGTTTTTAAGAAGAGACTGGACAGCCACTTATCTGGAATGGTATAGTGTCTCCTACTTGAGCAGGGGGTTAGACTAGAAGATCTCCAAGGTCCCTTCCAACTCTGTTATTCCTTGTTGTATGTTCTGTGTATTATACTACATTTTTCCACTTTGTTTCGGTCTAACAGTGGCTGAAACCCCCAAATCAATTGTTGCCAGTGTATGAAACATCCTGAGAAGAAAAGATTTGCACAGCCTCCCTGAAACCCAGAAAAGCCTCAGCAAGTTTCACTGGAAGAGATTTTAATTGGGCTTCCCCCCCAGATCTCTTTTGACTCTTCTTTGAGATACAGTGAGAAAGAATGAATCAGCAGAGGTCCCATTTCCCTTCATTTTTGTGTTGTTTGTTTTACAATACAAAAAAATGTCCACAGAAAGAAAATGTAGGAAAAGGATGAAGGTCAATGGAAACAAGGACTAACGTTGGATTCTACCGTGATGTTCCAAAATGTATAAATAATGATGATTTCTGAATAAATTGATCACCACTTTAACAAAATGAGTTTGATTTTGCAATTGTCGTATAAGCAAAATACAGTTATTCAGCTGCTGGAGGAAAGACGTAAGTAACTGCTGAGGATTTCAGCCTAAAACTGCAGCGGAAGCTCTTGAAACTGGTTAGGAATCCTGATTTCCAATTAGCGAAGTTTCTCCTGCTGCTTGGTGTTGTAGGGCAGGATTTCCAGGCCAGTACACATTTTCCTAGACAGCAGGCAGTAATTCTTTCAAACCAGGGGGAGTTCTTCTAAAAATAAATTAAGGCTAGGGCAAGGCCATGGGTTGGGTAAGGGTGAAGACTCCATTGGATGAATCATTTCATTCATTCATTCATGACAACTCCGATTGCTCAAAAGGAAGTCCAGCTTACTGAAGAGGTAGGGGATGGAGGATTATGAACTTGGGAAAAAAATTCAGCCACGTTTGTTAGTCCTTGGATGGGAGGAAGTGGTCGGGCCCAGATGTGGGATGAAAGTTGCATATGGTTGCCAAGAACTGTATGAACAGAATAACAGAGTTGGAAGACACCTGAGAGATCTTTTAGTCCAAACCCCTGTTCAAGCATATCATTCCAGCTAAGTGTCTGCCCAGTTTCTTCTTAAAAGCCCCCAGTGATGGAGCACCCACAACTTCTGTTTAATTGTCCTCACTGTCAGGAAATTTCTCCTTGGTTCAAGGTTGCTTCTCTCCTTGATTAGTTTCCATCCATTGTTTCTTTTCTTTGACCAAAAAGTTGAGCACCTCTTTGTGGCAGCCTCTCAAATATTGGAACACTCTGCTACCATTTCGCCCCTAGCTCTTCTTTTCACTAGATTAGACATACCCAATTCCTGCAACCACTCTTCATAGGTTTTAGCCTCCAGGCCCCTACCCATATGATAATTATTAATCATCTGATAGTCTAGTAAATGCCTGAATGAAGGTTCTGATGGGTCTGCAAATCCACATTGGAGAAAACCTTGCCACATCTCTGCAGTTGTCTGTGTGTTAAACCGTGTTTGTACAGGAAGCGTGCTTTTGGAGAAAAGAGATTATTCCATCAGCTGCCCTTGGCCATCCCTGAAAGCTTTGGAAAGAAGGCAGCCAGCAAGCAGCTTAGCCATCTGCTGGAGATGTCAAGATGTCAACCCTTTTCGAGGTCCCAAACTTGAAAAAGACAGCCAGGCAAGAAAAGCAGCCAAACCCAAGCATTCATCGTTCACAGATGTGTCTTCTCATCCATATTCTTTCTGCTTTTGCATGGAAGCACCGAAGCTGGGGGAGAGAAATACACTTCCCTCGGAGGGCTCGGTGACAGTTTAAAACTGCAGTTGTCAATTAATGCTTTTTAGGAAACAGAAAAGCATGAGTTCGCTGTCATTTTCTTGGCACTAATTTTCACCAGTGGATTTAAAAAAAAAAAAAATCCTCTTCCAATTTTCAGCCTAAGCATTCTTTCCAGATCTAAGTTTTCCAATTGAGAAAATGTTTTTCCCTCACCCCAATGTGGTGAGGAAGGCAGAAGGAGGCAGAAGGAGGCAGTTAACGTCATGAATGCCCTGAGATCATCATGAACACCGTTAAAACGAAATAACGGAATAACCTGCCTCATTTTCAAGATGACAGAATGATATGATACATCTTCCCAGGCAGGTTTCTCATCCCATAATATGACCTAATTTGAAATGTTCAACTTTACTCCAGCGTGTTGCGAGAATCTCGCTCTTGTGGTTTGCAAATCATGGTTTATGGCTTAGTATGACATATGAACACAATAAAAACTGTGGCTCATTCCAGGAATCGTGGTTAGACAAATTATGACTTGGTTGAACGTGTGAACACAATTGAGCAAATCACCTAAAATGCAGCTAAGGGAAAACCCTGTGTGGCTCAGTAATTGTAGTCCTTCCCCTTCCTATCTTAGCTTCCTGGCTGAAATGTCACATCTACACATGATAAATTAAACCAGGATCCCATGTATAATTCTACTGCATTTTGGAGCATAAATGAGGAACTCCATTTATACTTAGGAAGAATGTTGCTTAAAACCATGGCGGTTTGAATCCCCAGCGCCGCGTCACAGACTGAGTTCCGGTTCCTTGTCCCAGCTTCTGCCAAATTAGAAGTTCAAAAACATGTAAAAAAAAATTCAAGTAGAAAAACAGGGACCACTTTGGTGGGAAGGTAACAGCGTTCCGGGCACCTTCAGTGTTTAGTCATGCTGGCCACATGACCACGGAGATGTCTTCGGACAGCGCTGGCTCTTCGGCTTTGTAACGGAGATGAGCACCGCCCCCTAGAGCTGGAAACGACTAGCATGTATGTGTGAAGGGAACCTTTACCTTTTCCTAACCTTTACCTTTCAAGAGAGTGAGGGGAGCATCCAGGCTGTAGCGTCTTCCTGCTGCATTGGTTGCCACACAATTGTAGACCCCAGCATCTCCTTCCTGGACATCTGTGATCTGAAGGACACCATTTGGAAGGACGATGAACCTACGAACCCAAGGATGAAGAAGAAAGATCAATTCCTACACTGGATCAAATCAAGATTTTGGGCTTGGACGACCTTGAACTATGCCACCTATGGTTGGACTTAAGCATAGTACACAAAATTATCTGCTACAATGTCCTACCAGTCAATGATTACTTCAGCTTCAACCGCAACAACATAAGAGCACACAACAGATACAAACTCAGTGTAAACCGCTCCAAACTTGAGTGCAGAAAGTACACTTCAGCAACAGAGTGGTCAATGCCTGGAATGAACTATCTGACTCTGTTGTTACATCCTCTAACCTCCACTCATTAACTCAAACTATCCACTATTGATCTCAGCCCCTTCCTAAGAGGTCTGTAAGGGGCGTGCATAAGGGCACTATCGTGCCTTCTGTCCCTGTTCTATTGTCCCCATTTATTCGTACCCATTTCCTGTATTCATACCCAGAAAGTCCAGTTGCCTCTTGAAAAAAGCACCTTTGGGACATTTGACTAGGATGTGTAGAAGGTTTCCTGTCTTGAGTAGGTGGTTGGATTAGAAGACCTCTGAGGTGCCCTCCAGTCCTATGAATCTATGTTAATAGCAACAGCACTTAGGCTTATATATTGCCCTATGGTGGTTTACAGCCCTCTGTAAACAATTTACAGAGTCAGTCTATTGCCCCAACAATCTGGGTCCTAATTTTATCGACCTTGAAAGGATGGAAGAGCGGAGTCAACCTTGAGCTGACAAGGATTGAACTGCTGGCAGTGGGCAGAGTTAGCCTGCAAAACGGCATTCTCACCACCGTGCAACCAAGACTCCTTGTTCTGTGTTCTATATCCCTCTAAGACTCTCTTAGAGCTGTTCATAGACAGACATACTGGACCATTTTGACAATCCAGAGATAATAAATCTGTCAGTTGACCCAACTACCATCAGGCATCAAGTTTAGGCATACATCACAGCTTGCAAGCCACAGCCAGTGAGACTTAGCAGCTCCAACTTAACTAACTCTGTCGTGCTTGATGCAATAGGTGTTGTTGTTAGTCACAAAGTCATGCCTGACCCATTGCGACTCCATGGAGAATGTTCCTCCAGGCCTTCCTGTTCTCTACCATCTTCCAGTGTCCACTTAAGCTGTCGCCTACTGCTTCAGTGACTCCACCCAGCCACCTCCTTCTCTGCCATCCCCTTCTTCGTCTTTTGCCCCCAGTCTTTCCCAGCATTGGGCTCTTCTCCAGTGAGTCCTTCCTTCTCACTAGGTGGCCAGAGTCTTTGAGTTTCATCTTCAGGATCTGGCCTTCTAAAGAGCAGTCAGGGTTGATCTCCTCTAGGACTGACCAATTTGATCGCCTTGCCATTCAAGGGACTCGCAGGAGTCTTCTCCAGCACCGGAGTTCAAAGGCCTTCCATAGCCATACATTGCAACTAGGAAAACCATAGCCTTGACTATGTGCACTTTTGTTGGCAGGTGATGTCTCTGCTTTTTAGTATGCTGTCTAGATTTGCCATAACTTTCCTCCCCAGGAGCAAGCGTCTTTTAATTGGTGAGCAATGGGTGACCCTTGCATAATTTACCTTGGTTCTGAAGGCACAGCTTCCTTGTCCTTCTGCCAAGTGATGACCGGAGCAGGCAAACCTTTGATCCGACACTCAAAACGAGCCATGCCATTTTCTGGCACAGATTGGGGTTCTGGATGTTGGAAAAATGGAGGCAAGGCTATGGTAGGAAGTGGGGGGATTACCATTGAGAGGAGATCAGTGAAAGAGGAAAGAAAGAAAAAGAAAGAAAAGAAAGGGAAAGGGAGGCATGAGTTACAAGCGGAAGAACAATCTGGCTTTAGACAGAGTTGACCCACTATTGATAATTGCTTTGCTTTTGTTTTGTTTTTGTAGAATATTTAGTTATTCAAGGAAAATTAAAATACAAAGCATCAAAATATTAATATTAAAAAGTATTTTTTTAAAAAATAGGGTTAATTTTGGGGATGACTTGCATTGAAGCGGGATTCTTATTAAGACAGCCTGTTTTGTGAGTGGCCAGAACCCAAATATTACGTATAAAATTGCCCTTTCTCTGAATGACAGAACAATTGAGAACTGGATCTGCTTGGGATAAATGATCGGAGTTATATGAAAATATTTTCTTTTAGTTCTGCCTTTTACTCTTCATGCCACATATGGTTTTTCTGTTCTCTTATATTTTGAATTCTGATATGTCTATTGGCTGATTGATCAATCCACTATCATAATAATACTTTAAGAGGGAAACATGAATTCCTTAGGACGGTGATGGCGAACCTATGGCACATGTGCGCAGAGCCATATGTGCAGGCATCTGAGCCCCAGCCAAACTTACCTGCACCGTGCATGTGTGCACCTCCCAGCTGATTTTTGGCCTGCTTGAGGCTGTTTCACCTTCCCAGAGGCTCGAGGGAAGCCTCTGCAGCCTCGGGAGGCCGAAAAACGGGCCCGTTTCAGCATTTCCAGTATTTCTGGAAGGCTCAGTTTTCAGCCTCCCGAGGCTGCAGAGGCTTCCCTCGAGCCTCCAGGAGGACGAAAACGGCCTCAAATGGGCCAAAAATCAGCTGGGAGGCAGTGCGGGTAAGGGGGTGGGGAGGGGTGTTACGCACACATGTGCAGGGGAATGGGGTGCATTGTGTTGTGAGTGCTGGTGCCACGCACACTTTCAGCACACCACAACAAAAAGGTTCACCATCACTGCCTTAGGAGGTTCTTGATTGGACGGCACAATCTCTGTAAATTGGGAACAGCCCAAGAAGCCTTTTATGAAGACTATCAGAGGAAATAAGAATTTCACTCAGGAGATATGCTTTTCTGTGCACATTCCCTTGGGCAACAAGACACTATTTTTTGTACTTTAAAACTAGCAGAGAGTATCGCATTTCAGACCGGTTTCGTTTCCTTGCCTGGCTATTTTACCTATCAAACAAGGTTTGCTAAAGGAGACAGATTAATAAAGTATGCTTTAGGAATAAGTTGCTTACATAAATTATGTATGGACAATTAGAATGAAAAGCGATCAGGATTTATTGAAACTGTTATTTATTGAAAACGAAAGAAGATATTGCAAACTGTTAAAATAAGAATACTTTTTTACTTTGTAACCTCTTTCTTTCTTTCTTCCCCCTTTCTTTTTCTTCCTTTTCTCAAAATTCTTTCCCTCTCTTCCTCTCCTCTCCTCTTTCTTTTTTTTCTTTTGCTTATTTGTGTATGTATTGTGATTGGTTTTAATTGTAAAAATTAATAAACTATATTTATTTAAAAAAAAAGACAGAAACTGTTGTGCTACTTCATACACAGTACTTCATACTTGACTTATGACCACAATCAAGGCCAGGAACACTGTTGATAAACGAGGCAATTGTTAAACGAGTCGAGCCCAATTTTATGACGTTTTGCCATGGTGGCTAAGTGAATCACCGAAGTTGTTCAGTAAATCTTGTAGTCATTAAGCAAATCTGGCTTCCCTTGTCTGATGTCGGCTGTGAAGGCCATAAATGCTGATCGCATGACCCTTGGACACTGCAACTGTCATAAATACACACCGGTTGCCAACAGCCCGGATTTTGTTCACTAAATAGATAGTGATCCAGTTGTTCTGACCCAGCTCCCCAACACAACAAACCCTCTGAAGCTAACTCGAAAATTCCTTTATTAGGAGTGCCGGCAGCTCTGGCAAAAAGTTTCTCTCTCAATGCAGGCTAACAAGTCCAGCCAGCTGGAAGATTTGTCTGCCACATCTGTTCACCTCCTCTCCCTGCCTTTTATCCCTGGAGTTAGGATGGGGCTTTGCTAGCAGGAACGGCCTATAAATTTCCACTGCTCTCCTCTCCCCTGGTTTCTGCGCATCCGCGCATCAGGCACTGGACCCAGCTGTTCCTTCTCTTCCTCATCAGCCACTTCCAGACCTGGGGGCTGTTGATCTTCCACCCGAGGGCTGGGGGACGGCCCAGGCTCTGCCTCTGTCTCTCTCTCTCTCTCTGACAGCTCCATTCTCTCGTTTCCCCCTCAGAGATCTCAGGTTGCCTTGCCTCTGACTCTCACGCCTCCTCTTCTGATCCAGCGGCCGACAGGCCACAACACCAGTGATCTCTGAAGAGCCATCAATCCTCATTCAGGCATTGTAGAACTACAATATATATCTATATCTTTTCTCTCTCTCCCTCCCTCCCTCCCTCTCTCTCTTTCTCTCTCTCTCTCCATCTATCTATTGTATTGCCCCACAGTGAGGACCAGAAGCATGCTTCGTTTTCTTTTTCAAAAGATACCCGAGGTGAAATGGCTCTTGTAATGAATTGCAGGGGACAAATACTCACTAGATTCTCGGAGCATCAGAGTCTGGCCAGTGACGGACCCAAATGGTCCCTGAGTGGTACAAGAATAATTTCCTTCCACGCTGGAGCCTTCCGAGTGGTTGTCGTGTTTCACAGCTGCCTCAGGTGACGTGATCAACAAAGAACCGTTGGGGAGGACACGGAGGTTGTCTTCTTCTCCCAGTGGATATCTGTTCTTCTTCCATGTAATGTTGGAAAACTGCTCGCTGGGTGGAAAGGAACGGAGACCTAGCCTTGGGAAGAAGAATGGGAGCAAGGGAGCAACAAGGGAAGAGAAAAGATTACTCGGTGTTGAGAACGTGGAAGAAAGAAACTCAATTCAACCCTGCCTTGAGTGTGTTTGGTAGATGGTGGAGCAGAAACCAACTCTAGAGAGCTTTCAAGATTCTGTTATTATTACCCTACATTGATATTTCTCAACGTTGGCAACTTCAAGACCTGTGGATTTCAACTCCCAGAACTCCCCAGGGAATTATGGGAGTTGAAGTCCACTTAAAGTTGCCAATGTTGAGAAACGTCGCCCTACAAGCAATACATCCTGGAATCCCAACAATGTCTTTTTCTTGACCGGACCTACCTCAGAGGGCTGACCTCAGGAAACAGACTGCAACTCAGCTCTAACATCTCACTGGGGTTGAGGGTCACTTGTCCAGTTCCAGAGCCGCAGCTCAACTCCAAGGCCTGCATTTGAGAAGGTTCTCCTGCAGAGAGATGAGACAATCCCCCAACTGATGTTAACCCCTGGTTTGTATAAATATGGTCTACGGAATCAGTCCAAATTGGCCAAGTTCTCACAGTGCATAAATCAAAATAAAGTAAGTCCATTCCAGCTCAGTGTGTTGAGTAAGCACAGATCAAGGTTTTTAAGAAGATAACAACCGTTGTCCAATCATCTGCTTGAGCAGGAGGCTGGAGGAGAAGACCTCCAAGGTCCCTTCTAATTCTGTTATTCTATACTAGCTGGATACTCATGCTTCCCTACAAAACTATGTGGTTGGCCTTAGTTTTTGGGGAGGAAAGTAAGGGGGAAAAATTCTGCCTCTGCTTACCAGCATCCATTAGATACATTCGTCAAGAGTCAAGAACCATAAACCACATTTAATGATAGTCATAGGCAGGGGTGGGATTCAAAATTTTTAGCAAACAGTTCTGAGGGCATGGCTTACTTGGTGGGCATGGCTTGGTGGTCATGTTATTGGCTGGGCGTGGCTAACTCAATATCACTCACATTGAGGCACACATCTCCTCGCCTGGCATCTCATGACTGTGGGGATGCTGCAACAGTCGTAAGTGTGAAAAATGGTCATAAGTCACTTTTTTCAGTGCCATTGTAACTTTGGATGGTCACTCCACACAAGCAAAGTACCAGCAAAGGAAGGGAAAATAACTCCAGAGACATTCCTGAGGCAGGAAGTCTAGTCTTGTCAAGAATGTAATGAGGGTTAACGGAGAGGCAGTTTCTGTAAGCAACACCAGAATGTTTTCTTCCTGCCTTCCTTACAGGATTAGGCCAGTAATTTCTTCTAGCAACCAGTTCTTCGAACTGCTTAGAATGTTAAAAACAGGTCCTAGCAAATAGGTGCAAACTGGTAGAATCCCACCCCTGGTCATAGGGTACAATAAGCAATCAAATCATACTAGGAAACAGTCAATAAAAATCATAAGGATACAATCTTCATACATATATGGGAGAACATATAGGTACAACAATTCCTTCAGCAATTGTTTGAAGCTATGACAGTACAGGTAGTCTTCGACTTACAACAGTTCATTTAGTGACCGTTCAAAGTTGCAATGGCACTGACTTATGACCGTTTTTCACACTTATGTGTTCACCTATGGTCAGGTGAACGAAGTTCAGACACTAGGCAACTGGTTCACATTTATGATGGTTGCCACATCCCAGGCTCATCCTCTTTGCAACCTTCTGACAGGCAAAGTCAACAGGGAAGCCAGGTTCACTTAACAACCAGGTTACTAACTTATCAACAGCAGCGATTCACTCACCGTCCGTGGCAAGAAAGGTCTTAAAATGGGGAGAAAATTCACTTAACAACCTCTCTCGCTTAGCCACTGAAGGTTTTGGGCTCAGTTGTGGTCATAAGTAGAGAGCTACCTGTATACAAAGCCTTGGACGCCATCTTCAAATGCTATAGGGTCTTCCACTTGAACAGGGGGTTGGACTAGAAGACCTCCAAGCTCCCTTCCAGCTTTAATTCTGATCAATCGATTCTGCTACTCTGCTCTCAATCAATCTGTCCCCCCAGCCAGCTGATTTTTGTTTTACTGTCTCTGTGATAATTCTTTTTTAAAAATCAGCCTGGGTGAGAAACGATATGCCCGCTGCCCAAGCTTGAATAGATTTTATAGCAGTCCAAGCAAGCAGCCTATTAAAACCTTTTTGCTACCGATTGCTGATAAACAGGCCGTGTTGGGTGTGTGTGTGTGTGTGTGTGCAGGGGAGAATGCAGAGAGGGAGTTGAGAGTCGAGGGGAAGCAAACACACTCATGAGCTTGTAATTGAACTGCACGAGTGACCAGAATGAAGACAAGAAATGTTGAAATGCTTCAAAGAAATGCAAAACCAGCTGGGGACCCCCCCAAAAAACACCCCACCCTCACATTATTGGCAAATAAAATAGTTAACTGATCCATTAATTTAAAGTAGTCTGTTCTTTTTTCTTTTTTTAATTTTTATTGGCTTTTAAGACAAACATAGACAAACAAAACATAAAAACATCAAGCCATCTTCCATATATATATACATACAGTGTGTCGGTTGGTTTACAAATTGTTTTGTGCTTCCATTTCGTAGTCTTCAATTACAATTACATTGTATATATTCTCATATTTTCAATCAAGTATTAAATACATTAATATCGTTGTTAATCAATCATTTGACTATACTTTTATTCATTCATGTTTTATGAATTAATCATATTTTACTTAATTTGTTTTATAACAGTTCATATTATCATCTCAAATCTATCCTACAATCATTTTGTAGATATAAGAAAAGAATACATCTTTATATATTTATTATTTTCTAAGAATCTACATATTTCATTACCATGTTTTATTGTCTAACCATTGATAGAATAGACCCCCAATTTTATAAAATTATTCATCATCTTGTTCTCTGATTTCAAATGTCAATCTACTCATTTCAGCACATTCCAATATTTTCTTAATGATTTCCTTCTATAATAGTATTTTCTCATTTTTCCAGTTTTTAGCAAATACAATCCTAGCCGCTGTTTAATACACTTACAATCAGGTATTTCAATTCTTTACTATATATTTCAGGTAAAATTCCCAATAAAAATATCTCTGGTTTCAAATCTATATGCTTTTTTGTCATTTTTTCCAACCACATGTGGATTTTAGTCTAATATTTTTTGGCATCCGCACAAGTCCACCACATATGGTAATATGAGCCAGGTGTCTGATGACATTTCCAACATTTTTCAGATTTGTTCTTGAACATTCTTGCTATTCTTGTCTGGGGGAAATGCCACATGTAAAACATCTTATACAAATTTTCTTTATATGCTGTTGACATTGTCATTTTATAATTTTGAGACCAAAATTTTTGCCATTTCTCTAGATCAATCCCATATCCAAAATTCTTCACCCAAGCAATCATTGTTTCTTTAACTTGTTCTTCTTCTAGTTTAATTTCTAATAAATATCCATACAATTTTTAAATCACCTTTTCATTAGTACCTGTCAAAATCTTATCTAAATCAGTCAGTTTATCATAGAAACCTTCTGTTTTAGAGTCTTTATCATACGTTGAATGTATTTGCGCATATGAAAACCAATTCATCTTTATACTTTGTTCCTCTAGTTTTTGTATAGATTTAAGTTCACCCTTTTCATTCAATGTTTCACCATATCTAACTGTTTGTTCCTTTTTATATATTATAGGATAAGAAAATGCTTCAATAGTCAATAGCCAGACTGGAATTTTCAAATAACATTGTCTTTTAATCTTCTCCCAGTTTAACCACAGAGACTCCCGTATATAATGTCTTCTAAAGTACCCCTGTGATTTAGTTCCTTTATACCATAGAAAAGCATGCCACCCCAACAACAGTTCATGTCCTTCTAATATCAACAATCTAGTATTTCTTAATGTTGTCCATTCCTTAACCCACATCAAATTTGTAGCTTGGTAATACAACAATGTATGAAGAACAATTCCAGGAATTGGGTTTTTTGTTCTTAGTTGCAAAATGGCGTCCGACCCATTTGCAACCCCTTGGACAATGTTCCTCCAGGCCTTCCTGTCCTCTACCATCCTCTGAGTCCATTTAAGCTCACGCCGAATGCTTCAGTGACTCCATCCAGCCACCTCATTCTCTGCCTCCTTCTATTGCCCTCAATCGTTCCCAGCATTGGGCTCTTCTCCAATGAGTCCTTCCTTCTCATTAGGTGGCCAAAGTCTTTGAGTTTCATCTTCAGGATCTGGCCTTCTAAAGAGCAGTCAGGATTGATCTCCTCGAGGACTGACTGGTTGGATTGCCTTGCTGTCCAAGGGACTTGCAGGAATCTTCTCCAGCACCAGAGTTCAAAGGGCATGTCTAATCTAATAAAAAGAAGGACTAGGGAGGATGTATTAGCAGCCTTCCAATATGTGCTAGTTGTTCCGGCTCTAGGGGGCAGTGCTCATCTTTGCTACAAAGCCTAAGAGCCAGCGATGTCCGAAGACGTCTCCGTGGTCATGTGGCCGGCATGACTAAATGCCGAAGGCCCACGGAACGCTGTTACCTTCCCACCAAAGTGGTCCCTGTTTTTCTACCTGTATTTTTTACATGCTTTTGAACTGCTAGGTTGCAACTAGTAACATGAGCTCACTCCATTATGCGGTGCTAAGGATTCGAACTGCCGAACTGCTGACCTTTCTGATCGACAAGCTCAACACCACTAAGCCACCACATCCCTTACAACTCTATTATTCCATATTCTAGGTGTTCACCCTTTTATGGTAGAGTTGGCCTAACACATTTCTGTATTTTCTTCTTCTTCAAGAACTCAACATGGCTCTTTCGTCATGTGGATGAGTGTATGGAAGGGAAGAAGAAAGAAGAAAAAAGAAGGAAGAAAAAGAAAGAAGACCTGTCTATATTCTACCAACCCAACACCAGGAATTCTATGCATTTGGCTTCCTAGAATTCCTGGACTCCTGCGGTGACCCACATAGTTGTTCAACATAAGGCTGGCATTATTTATTGGCTTTATTTTTGTAACTCTCTCCAAAGACTTTCTGTCTCTTAGCTCTTTGCCTTATATGCTTTAAGCAGATTTTAGAATATCCCAAAGGTGCTTTTTTTTTTCAAGAGGTAACCGGGTACATTAAGTAACTGTCTAACCAGCCCCCAAATATTTTCCTCCAGCTACTAGAGAGAGAACTTTCCCAGGTCTGATTGCCAAGAATCTTTTAGCCGATGCAACTCCAGAACAACCCTTATACGTTGGACAGGTGTTCTCATCCCACCTGTTTAATGAAGTCAAATCTCTCTCGCATTCAAGCTTGGCTTCTGTTGACATCAATGGACACACTCAGGATAGTTTTCTTGGCCATAAGCCATGGGTCTTTTTTTGTCACTGTCTTCTTCCAAGAATTTTTTGGGCGGGGCTGTCCATTCATCCTGCATCCCTTGGAAGTTTTTCCCCCCAATGAAGTCTCTCCTGTCTAACTTTCTTGAGTACAAAACAGATGTTGAGATTTTAGAAGAAGTGCAGAGAAGCGCAACAAAGATTGAAAGGTTTGAGACTAAAATATATAAAGAACAGCTGCAGGATTTGGGTTTGGCTAGTCTGGAGAAAAGAAGGACTAGGGGTGACATGGTAGCAGTGTTTCAATATTTGAGGGGCCTCCACAAAGAAGAGGGGGTCAACTTATTTTCCAAAGCACCAGAAGGCAGGACAAGGAACAATGGATGGAAACTAACCAAGGAGAGAAGCAACCTGGAATTAAAAAGAAACTTCCTAAGAGTGAGGACAATTAACCAGTGGAACAGCTTGCCTTTAAGAGTTGTTAAGGTTTTTAAGAAGAGACTTGTCTGAAGTGGCATAGAGTTTCCTGCTTGAACAGAGTTTGGACTAAATGACCTCCAAGGTCCCTTCCAACTCTGTTATTCTGTACGATCCACCAGATGCAGCTATTAGTTGGAAATGTTGCTCGAAGAGAATTTTTTCGAAAAGGGCTCTTCCCTCTCGCCGCCTTCTGCATAAATCTAAACCTGTTTTTTCCACTTTGAATATGCTATCCAAGCATTTTTCAGGAAAACATCAACCCTAAATGGCATCTACTGTTCCTAATTTGCAAAAACCCAGCAACAGGTTCCCAGTTGTTCAAAAGAAACCACAACAACAACCCAGAAAGCTACCAATGTACGCCCATGTATTTGCTCAACTCGAAGCAAGCTGAATAACTCTGAGCCTCAATCGGTCCGAGTTGTAAAATGGGACTTTATTCTTAAAATGTGGAGCGACACAACTCAGTTGTTCTTTGACATTTTTAGTTAACACACTGCTAAGTCATGTCCTAATTGCTTATTTTTGTATTGTCCAATTTGTGTCTTACCCTTTGGAAAGATTTTCCTGAGAATCATTTACAGCATACTAAAAAAAAAAAAAATTACAATCCATTCATCTCTCACTCAGCCTGAGGGCTCCTCACCTGTAAAAGATGTGTATTTAATATACTTGCCTTTCATCACTTTGGTATTGAAATCTCCAAATGATAATTCCTCATTGTTGATGGAGCATAAAGAAGCTAGTAGAATTAATTCCTTTAAACCACTGCTGCCCCGTTTTTCTTCTCGTCTCAATACGCTGCCATCATTTTGCACGATTTATTTATTCTCCAGAAAGGCACTTAAATGGAGTTCTGGTTTCACTTCATCTCTACAACAACCACCTTGCAAGAGTAGGATAAGATAGGGGCCAGTGACCTTCCATGGTTGAAGTTGGATTTGAACCTGGGCTAACACCACTCCAGCCACTCCAACCGCAGGATGTTTTGAGGATTCATTGTTCCTTAGCTTTTTCTGAGATTTTATGAAAAGCTTCAGGGGTGACATTTCTGAATGTTTGTGCACAGGAAAGTGATCTATTTCATGGAATAAAAGAAGACATGGATTCCAAAGCACCAGAAGACAAGAAACAATGGATGGAAACTAACCAAGGAGAGAAGCAACCTGGAATTAAGGAGAAACTTCCTAACAGTGATAAGAATTAATCAGTGGAACGACTTGACTCCAGAAATTGTGGGTGCTCTTATCGCTGGAGACTGGACAGCCATTTGTCTGAAATTATATAGGGTGTCCTGTTTGAGTAGGAGGTTGAAGATTTCCAAGGTCCCTTCCAGCTCTATTCCAGTTGACATTGGATCTCAATCCTTATTAGGAATGAACACAGATATAGCTATCCTAAAAGGGTGCTTTACCAAAGAGACAGCTGATAAGAGTAAACAAAACTTTGGTCTTCAGAGTGTAGAGCAGACAAACAAAAGATAACTCCTCTGCAGAACAAAAACCACAACAAAATCTCTCCAGAGTTTTGTATCTTCTGAGCTAACATTCAAGAGGTTCCAAGTCTCTGAAAGAATACATTGCAGCAAACACCCAATGGATCCATTTTTAACTTTTGCACAAACAGTTTTGCATTTTTGCTCAATAAAAGCCAGGGGTGCAGATTAACTCATGAGATCCTTCTTCATGGAAAGATCTCAAATTCTGAAACCGCCAGGTCCGACATCCCAGAATCGGGTGGTCACTTTTTTTTGAGACCTTCTGCCAAGAAACTCTAGACCTAGAAAACTTAGAACTACGCCGCCTCCGGTCCGATCTAAATATAGTATATAAAATCATCCATTGCAATGTCCTACCTGCAGAGAAGTCCATAAGGAAAGCCAGGTTCACTGTGTTATCAACTGAACAACTGCAGTGATTCTCATAACAACCATTGCAAGAGAGTTCCTAAAATGGAGCAAAATTCACTTAAAAACTGCCTTGTTTAGCAACTGAAATTTTGGGCTCAATTGTGTTCATGAGCCAAGGACTACCCATACTCAGATTCATATAAAAGCAGTCAGTGTAGTGGAAATTCCATTCCATTCCATTCTTCCTCTTCCATACTCTCTTCTCTTCTCTTCTCTTTTCTTCTCTTCTCTTCTCTTCTCTTCTCTTCTTCGATTAGATTCCAAGATGGCAGCTGGGTTCTTTTCCCTAATCCATTTTGCACCATTAGTTGGGGGTATTCACTTTGTACCAGCAGACAATCTGATGCAGTGTACAAGAATATCCAGCTTGAACCGATGCCCAAAACCTTTAAGGCTTTAATAGATATTTTTCATTAACAGACTACAAAAGGCTACGTGGTTGCCAAGACCTTAAAACTTGCTCTTTCCTCTGAAGGGTGTTATAAAAATAAAGTGAATGAGCTCTAACTCTTTTTCAATACAAAATATGGAAGCCTTGGGAAAGAAATAAAAAAGGCATTTTGGATTTGTCAGCATCCAGAGCTTTTAAAAATTTAAGAAGCTTGATCGTAAAGATGGGTCAGATTAAGCTTTGGGCAAATGTGCATGATCAAGTGGTCCTCGTAAGGTGACACCTGGAATACTGCAACCAATTTTGGTCACCATACTATAAAAAAAAGATGTTGAAACCTTGGGAAAAGTTCTGAGAAGAGCAACTAAGATGATCAAAGGCCTAGAGACTAACACATATGAAGAATGGTTGGATTTGGATATGGCTAATCTAAAGAAAAGAAGAATTAGGGGTGACATTGTTATGATATGTACAGAATAACCCTTGAGTAACAAGGATATGCACATGGAAACGTTTATGAGAGTAGTTATGAATAATTATTCAGCCACACACAGATACACTAAATTGAGTTAAAGTTTACTTTAAGAAATAGCACAGTCCAATAAATGGTCCAGGTCATATACGTTTAACAGTCCAAAGAATATCCAATTACAAAGTCTTCTTACTGGTTGCCTTTGTCATTTACAGTAAACAAAAATATCAAAGTATAAGCACAGCATAAATACAACAGAGAACCTTAGATAGCAACAGAATGTCAGAGAGAGCAAACTATGATCTCTAGCTCCCTTTTATGGTAATTTGCAATATATGCAACCAATCGGAATATAGTATAAATCAATACAGTGATTTTGTCTTAAAGCTACAAACATACATTGTTGGTTTATATATTGCCAACCCAACTAATCAGTGGACAGATTCCTAATAGACATGATAGCAGTATTTCAGTATTTGAGGGGCTGCCACAAAGAAAAATTGGGGTCAAATTATTCTACAAAGCAGAGGGCAGGATGAGAAACAATGCTTGGAAACTAACCAAAGAGAGAAGTAATGTGAAATTAAGGAAAAACTTCCCCTAACAGTGAGGACAATTAACTAATGGAACAGCTTGTCTTCAGAAATGGTGGGCACTTCATCACTCCAGGTTTTTAAGAAGAAACTAGACAGCCACATATAGGTTCTGCAGCTTGAGCAGGAGGCTGGACCAGAAGACCTCCAAAGTCCCTTCTATTCTATTCCATTCCATTCCATTCCATTCTATTCATTCCAATATCTTACCCTATCCTATCCTATTCATTCCAATATCCTATCCTATCCTATCCTATCCTATCCTATCCTATTCTTCACCCTTACAACTTGCTTCAAAATCCGCAGGGGAAGAGAGTAAGAAAATCATATACATCAGAGCATTAACCCATTGAGGTTAAATCTGGCTTAAGCCAAGGTTATTTGAAAGACCATATTTTCTTGGTCACATCTACCTGACCCATCAGGGCAGGGAGGCAGGGAAACTCTACGTGGGGTCCCCTTTACTAAGGAAGTTTACCTAGCAAGACCAAGAAGGAGGACCTTAACTGTGGTGGCCCCCTCCCTGTGGAACAGTATCCCTGTGGAGATCAGACTGGCCACCCATTTTAATATTCTTTTGCAAAGCCCTGAAGACCTAGTTTTTGCCAATGGGCTTGGGGACCCCAGAGTGGGATAGAGCCCAACAAGTGGCTTATTATACTAGAATCACAGAGTTGGAAGGGATCTTGGAGGTCTTCTAGTCCAACCCCCTGCTTAGGCAGGGAACCCTAGACCATTTCAGACAAATGGTTGTCGAGTCTCTTCTTAAAAACTTCCAGTGTTGGAGAATTCATAATTTCTGGAGGCAAGTTGTTCTACTGATTGTTCTCACTGCCAGGAAGTTTCTCCTTAGTTCTAAGTTGCTTCTCTCCTTGATTAGTTTCCACCCATGGCTTCTTGTCCTGCCTTCAGGTGCTTTGGAGAATAGCTTGACTCCCTCTTCTTTGGGGCAGCCCCTGAGATATTGGAACTCTGCTATCATGTCACCCCTTGTCCTCCTTTTCATTAAACTAGACATACCCAATTCCAGCAACCATTCTTTATATGTTTTAGCATATATTTTAGCAGTATTTCAGCAATAATTTTAGCAGTATCGATTGACTGTTTTTGCCAGAGGGTTTGTGTGTGTGGGGGACAGGGACTATTGCTTTTTATTGCTATTTATATTAGGTTTTTATCTTTGTAAACCATCCAAAGTCACTAAGAATGAGTTGGACGACCATATGCACTTTCTCAAATAAATAAGTAAATGAATTAAAGTGCAGAAGGAATTGGCACCATGTGGTCTGTGTCACTTGCACGATGCCGTCCCATGCACGCGGTGTTGTTGTGGATTCTTCTGGAGGTCTAAGGCCACAATCCCGGGTGAGACAAAGCTTTGCAGCTTTAATCCAAAGAGCCACGGAACTGTTTCTATGTTTTCTGAACAGCTGCCTGCCACGGCAGACAACAAACCTCTTTGGAAAGCGAGGGGAATTTCAAAAGCTGTTTGTAATCCAACATGACGAATGCCCTAGGGCAGAACAGCAGGAAGAGAGAGAGAGAAAAAAAATAAAATAAAGCAGAGTCTAGAGCCAAGAGGGAAGGAGTCAGATGTTGAAAAACTCTTTTTAAAAAGGGCACAGCCAATGCCCCATCGCTTGGCACCAGCAGTGACCATCTGGCCTTAGAATGCTGGGCTCGTTCTGAAAGTTGGAACCGCACACAAGCTAGGCTGGCATTGCTTCTGTTTCGGCCGTCAAGCTTAACCTAGCTGTTTTACTTGTGTTTGTGGTGTTTAAAGGGGAAAACAAAAACAAAAACTTTCCTCTTCAAAAAAGGGAGAAGTCAAAAATACCACCTCATTTCTTCTACAATGCCAGGGAGCCCTTGCGATGCCCCCAGTCTTCTGGTCACTGTAGAAATGTGAGGAAAGATCACTCTCCCAGCTGTCAAACCTGGTTCATCTTTAACATAATTCCTCTTTTTCCAAACCGAGACTTTGCATTTTCCCCCTTCTGTCTTTCTTCACCTCATCTTGGAATACTGCATCCAATTTTGATCACCGCGGTGTAAAAACGATCTTGAAATTCTAGAAACAGTGCAGAGAAGAGCAACAAAAAGTGATTGCTCGCTGTTGGGAGACTGGAGGCTAAAGCATATGAAGAACAGTTGCAGGAATTGGGTGTGTCTAATCTAGTGAAAAGAAGCACTAGGGGGTGACATGATAAGCAGTCTTCCAATATTGGAGGGGCTCCCACAAGAAGAGGGGATGGGATCAAGCTCTTCTCCAAAGAACCTGAAGGCAGGACAAGGAGTAACGGATGGAAACTAATCAAGGAGAGAAGAACCTAGAACTAAGGAGGGATTTGTGCCAGTGAGGACAATTAATCAGTGGAACAGCTTATCCCTAGAAGTTTGTGGTTGCTCCATCAGTAGAGGTTTGTAAGAAGAGATTAGATAGCCATTTGTCTGGAATGGTGTAGTAGATCTTCTTCTGGAGCAGGTGGCTGGACTAGAAGATCTCCAAAGTCCCTTCCAACTCTGTTATTCTGTTATCTAGCAACATCTAAACAACCCTCCTTAACCTTCTATCAGCTTTTTCAAAAGCATTTTGCAAAGTAAGCAGAAGTGGGAGAACATTTCAGTGGACCTAGCCCGTTATAACATCAAAAAGTGTCCTGATGATATGATGATGGTTGTGATGACGGAGCCCTATGAGGTCACCTATTTGGGTGGTGAACTACCTTCAAGCAAACAACCAAGCGGAGAGAGCACCAAGGATTCCACCAGAAAACACGTGACTGAAAGCAGAACCCACTGAATTCACACCTATTTGTTCCCTGGAAAGGCCAAAGGACATATTGGCAAGTCCAGTAATTCCAGGCCATCACTTATTTCACGCTGAGCAAGGAGAGTAATGGGCCAAATCCCGATTAATCTGCAATTTTAGAAGGAAACCAGCTGAGCTACTGGGACAAATGATACATTGGCTCACACAACTGAGCTTACTCAGTTGTTGTTCTTCTAAAAAACCTGCCTCCCCAGTTCTTGTTACAAAACCGAGCCAATGTATTTTCTTTTCTTCCTCTCTGAGCTAGTAAGGCTTGTGATCTCAAATTCATCCTTATTGGTGGAATATTGACTCTCTCTGTCTACAAAGCATCCAACACTTTTCTGTCTTCAAGGAAAGACTTGTAGGTATTTGTCTGATGTCCCAAATAAGATAAGGGAGGCAGCAATACCTTATGGAAGCTTCCCTTAACCCTCATGAATATTTCACAAACCCAGAAAATGGGTTGACTCATTAATCAAGAAAAATATGTTTTGCAAACTCAGCCAAGGTGCAACCTATATTTTCTCTGGAGCTCAGGCCACAACACTTGGTACTTAAATGTACCAAGATGCACTTGGTGCCCATTTGATTTAATATATTTTTAGGTTCCTTCCAGGAAAAAAAAAAAAGCAAATACATAGTAAGGGTTGTGTCTTGTGTTGTCCTGCACAGGAGAACGGAGCTGGAAAGCAGGTTAGTGGGGTGGGGAGCAGTGGTGGGATTCATTTTTTTTTTTTTACTACTGATTCTGTGGGCGTGACTTGGTGGGCTTGGTTTGGCTTGATGGGCGTGGCTTGGTGGGCGTGACAGGGAAGGATATTATAAAATCTCCATTCCCTCCCTACTCCTGGGGGAAGGTAACTGCAAAATCCCCATTCCCTCCCCCCCACTAACCTGCTTTCCAGCTCTGTTCTCCTGTGCAGGGCAACAAAAAAAGACCTAACCAATCAGTGGGATTTGGGAGGCAGAGAATAGATGGGGGCAGGGCCAGTCAGAGGTGGGGTTTGCCGGTTCTCTGAAATACTCAAAATGTCCACTAATGGCTCTCCAAAACTGGTCAGAACCTGCTGAATGCTACCTCTGGTTTAGACAGTGCTTTGAATTCATTAGACTTTCACAATACAAAGCGATTATGATAATCAACCCTTAGCTGTCTTACTCACTGGTCCATAATCAATCCCATTTTCCAAAACTAGGTATTACCAGCCTTGCTCTGATGATCCAAATCTCTCACCCACTTTCTCAGTAATTTCTTTGAGCAAAAACAAATTCTTCCTAAATATCCTATTTGTTCAACTCTGGTCATACCTTAAAGAATATCACTATGAAACTTCCTGAACTGCCAGTTGCCTGGAATATTGGGTTTTCTCCTCATTGCATAGGTTTCCAATCCATTTTTGTCAAAACTCCTAGATCTATTGTCGATCGGGTGCCTGGAGCTGTGTTCCTCCAGCTTGTCTACTTTAACACGTATGGACTTCAACTCCCAGAATTCCTCTGCCAACATGTGGGTCACACAACATTTGAAAGAGAGAAAGAGAGAGAATAAGGGAGAGAATTGGGGTTCTGTTAACAATGCACGAAGGGTCTGTTTCCATGCATCATGCAATGGAAGAAGACACAAGGGGAGAAGCAACGACCTTCTCTTTCAACTAGGACCAGAATTACTTCAACAACACAATGGTCCTTCATCATACAACTCCCTATGGAAATAGGGATGAGAGGAGGTACTGAAGGTCACAACTGGGTCAGCTGAGAAAATGAGTCTGACAAATCCATAGACAAGAGCCAAAAAAACCTCCCAAGTGACAATTGATTTATGATCATTCCCAACTGGGAGATCTGCCCATTTTGGTCAAAAGAAGTCAAGACAGGGATTCAACAGTGACATCCATAAACTCCTCCTGTTTTATACACAGAACATGTTTCAATGCCACTGTTGCACCCTGCAGATAGCTTAACAGACTAACAAAGTTGGAAGGTACCTTGGAGGTCTTCTAATCTAACCCTCTGCTCAACCAGGAGACCTTCTACCATTTCAGACAAATGATTGTCCGATCTCTTCATAAAACCCTCTAGTGGTGGAGCATCTACAACGTCTGGAGGAAACTTGTTTCACTGGTTAATTGTTCTCACTGTCAGCAAATGTCTCCTTAGTTCTAGGTTGGTTCTCCTTGATTAGTTTCCACCCATTGCTTCTTGTCCTGACTTGAAATGCTTTCAATTCTTCAACTCCTTCAATTCTTCCAAAGTTCTGCCAATAATAGAAGGATAGAGGAGCTACAGACAGAAACAGGGTTTGTTGCTCTAATAAGGACTGAAACAAAGGTTTTTTTTGGGGGGGGAGGATCTCCCACCTCCCCACCCCCAGCTGTTCTCTTGAAGTAGGACACACCATGCCTTAAATACGATTGGGACCTGAAGTTGTTCTATCTGGCAAGTATGGAGGACATTCTCCTTCAAAGCTGAAGCACATTTAAAGAGAGTACCAATTTATTTATTTTTGCCAAAAGTACATTCTCCAGAGAGTGCAAAGCTATCTCTACATACAAGTAAACAATCCACTAAGCCAGCTAATGCCGTCTTTGGTTACACCAGTTAATAGCACTGATTGATTGCCTACTGGGGGAAAAAAAACAGCCGTTCATATGAGCTCTCTTAGCAGAGAGGAAGAAAAACACGAACATCTGCAGAACTCTCAAATGCACACCTGTTGCCAGGAACATGCAGAAAGATGATCTGGACCTCTCCAGGCTCAATAACAGAGGAGAGGATAGAAGAAATAGAAACAAGACTTACAGGTGAAACTTGAAACATTAGAATATTGTGCAAAAGTTCATTTATCTCAGTAATGCAACTTAAAAGGTGAACCTAATATATGAGATAGACTCCTTACATGCAAAGCAAGATGGTTGAAGCCATGATGTGTCATAACTGAGATGATTATGGCTTACAGCTCATGAAAACCCCAAATCCACAATCTCAGAAAATTAGAATATTGTGAAAAGGTTCAATATTCTAGGCTCAAAGTTTCCCACTCTGGTCAGCTAAATAAGCATAACACCTGCAAAGGGTTCCTGAGCCTTTAAATAGTCTCTCAGTCTGGTTCTGTAGGAATCACAATCATGGGAAAGACTGCTGACCTGACAGTTGTGCAGAAAACCATCATTGACACCCTCCATAAGGAGGGAAAGGCTCAAAAAGTAATTGCAAAAGAAGTTGGATGTTCCCAAAGTGCCGTATCAAAGCACATTAATAGAAAGTTATGTGGAAGGGAAAAGTGTGGAAGAAAAAGTTGCACAAGCAGCAGGGATGACCGTAGCCTGGAGAGGATTGTCAGGAAAAGGCCATTCAAAAGTGTTGGGGACTTTCACAAGGAGTGGACTGAGGCTGAAGTCAGTGCATCAAGAGCCACCACACAGAGGGATCCTGGACGTGGGCTTCAAATGTTGTATTCCTCTTGTCAAGCTGCTCCTGAACAACAAACAACGTCAGAAGCGTCTTACCTGGGCTAAAGAAAAACAGAACTGGTCTGTTGCTCAGTGGTCCAAAGTCCTCTTTTCTGATGAGAGCAACTTTTGCATCTCATTTGGAAACCAAGGACCCAGAGTCTGGAGGAAGATTGGAGAGGCACACACTGCAAGATGCTTGAAGTCCAGTGTGAAGTTTCCACAGTCTGTGTTGATTTGGGGAGCCATGTCATCTGCTGGTGTTGGTCCACTGTGCTTCATTAAGTCCAGGGTCAACACAGCCGTCTACCAGGAGATTTTGGAGCACTTCATGCTTCCTTCCGCAGATGAGCTTTATGGGGATACTGACTCCACTTTCCAGCAGAACTTGGCACCTGCCCACACTGCCAAAAGCACCAAAACCTGGTTCAATGACCATGGGATTACTGTGCTTGATTGGCCAGCAAACTCGCCTGACCTGAACCCCATAGAGAATCTATGGGTCATTGCCAAGAGAAAGATGAGAGACATGAGACCGAACAATGCAGAAGAGCTGAACGCCGCTATTGAAGCATCCTGGTCTTCCACAACACCTCAGCAGTGCCACAGGCTGATAGCTTCCATGCCACGCCACATTGAGGCAGTAATTGCTGCAAAAGGGGCCCAAACCAAGTACTGAGTACATATGCATGCTTATACTTGTCAGAGGTCCGATATTGTTCTATGTACAATCCTTGTTTTATTGATTGCATGTCATATTCTAATTTTCTGAGATTGTGGATTTGGGGTTTTCGTGAGCTGTAAGCCATAATCATCACAATTATGACAAATCACAGCTTGAACTACCTTGCTTTGCATGTAATACATTTATCTCATATATTAGTTTCACCTTTTAAGTTGTATTACTGAAATAAATGAACTTTGGCATGATATTCTAATTTTTCGAGTTTCACGTGTAGACTTATATTCCGCTCCATAATGCTTTACAACCCTTGCTAAGAGGTTTACAGAGTCAGCCTCTTGCCCCCAACAATTTTGGTCCTCACTTTACCCACCTCAGAAGGATGGAAGGTTGAGTCAACCTTGAGCTGGTCAGGATCAAACTACAGGCAGTGAACAGAGTTATCCCGCAATATTACATTCTAACTACTGCACCACTCAGGGAAAGGAAAGGGAAGGAAGGAAGAAAGGAGGGAAGGAAGGAAGAAAGGGGGGAAGGAAGGAAAAAGGACAAAAGAAACCACACAAAGCTAACAATCAAGGGTTCCATGCATTTAATTCTAGAACCCAGTAGAGTTTCCATCTATGATTCCGACACACAAAATTAACTTACTGCCCAAACAACAATAATCTGATTAAATTGTTCCCTTTTCCCTCTGTGTTGTAAACAGTTAGAAAACTTTGGGAAGGAGGCCAACAGCAAATTACTCTGCAATTAGATTCTCAGTCCTATCTTAATTATATAAGCGAAGGGTGTTTGCAGCAACACCATAGAAGCCCATTTCCATTTGACAAGTATTCTGCATCTTGTTTTAAGATATAGACCTCTTGACCGTGAAGCTCTGACTTAACCCATAAAACTAACTAGTTCTCATTCCGCATGATGGCTTTTATTTCTCAAAAACAATAGAAGGGCACAACTTTCTGAAGGCTGAAAAGGACAGCTGGTCTCCAAGAACCAAGCTGGGCTCTGTTGTCCAAAATGCAGGTGGGACCACTCAACATCCTAAATTCGAATTGAATTTACATTTTAATCTGATTTAATATAGCTAATATGGTTATTCTCCCTGCATTACATCACTAGTCCCTTCCATCACATTGAAAGTTATTTGGAGTCACATTTGCCTTCCTTTTCAAAAGCAAAATTATCTCTATGTGCTTGGCTGCAAATTCCAACCATGAATTACAGGTTGTTTGAAGCACTTCCTTTCCACCCACTTCTGTATTTTTTTTGGGGGGGGGGGGTGTAATTTTGTAGGCTTTATCATTTTAAATACATTCTTGGGAGTCAGTATACAAATAAAATTTCTCTTCTTCTTCTTCTTCTTCTTCTTCTTCTTCTTCTTCTTCTTCTTCTTCTTCTTCTTCTTCTTCTTCTTCTTCTTCTTCTTCTTCTTCTTCTCCTCCTCCTCCTTCTCCTTCTCCTTCTCCTTCTCCTCCTCCCCCTCCTCCTTTTATCCACCATCTTCTCCAAGCCGCATGGATTTCCATCACTCTCTTCCCACATCTACTTATTCCTACTTCAGCTTCAATCACAACAATTCAAGAGCCCACAATAGATACAAACTCAAGGTTAATTTCACCAAACTTGATTGCAGGAAGTACAACTTCAGCAACAGAGTGGTTAATATCTGGAATACTCTACCTGACTCTGTGGTTTCTTCCCCAAACCCCAAAAACTTTGACCTTAGACTGTCTACTGTTGACCTCATGCCATTCCTAAGAGGTCTGTAGGGGGTGTGCATAAGCGCACCAATGTGCCTACCATCCCTGTCCTAATGTTCTCTTTTATTCGTATCCATTTCATGTATTTATAATGATGTTTATACTTATACCTGTTATCTAATACTTGCTTGACAAAATAAATAAAATGAAATAAACATCACTCCAAACTTCTTTTAAAAATTATCTTAAATCCAGAGTATTTGGAATAAAATTCCCTGTGGGTTCCCCATCCCACTCCCAAAAAGGCATATTGTATGAAGCATTGATAATGAGAAATGTAGCATCCCCTTCTCCAACAGAGGCCGTGGGTCTAGAGAGTTGCTGCTAGCTTTTGATTCTTTGGGTGGGGTGGGGGGGGTGGGGGGGTAGAAGAGGAAAGAAAGAAACAGATGCTCAAAACTCCCACCTAAATAAGCATCCCTAAAATCAAGAAAGCAGACCGCTGTGAGAAATTGCATTAGATGAAATTTAATTGGAATAATTAAGCTTAAAAGGCAGGAGATCTGTCCCTTTAGAGCAAGGGTCCCCAAACTTGGAAACTTTAAGACTTGTGGACTTCAACTCCCAGAATTCCTCAGGAGGAATCCACATAACACACGTCTCACTTAGCAGCAGCAACGTTGGGCTCAATTGTGGTCATAGGTCAATGACTACCTGTGTGTAAAGCAAGAGGTTTGGAAACCTTCATTTCTGCACATCAAGATGTGCTAAAAGAAGCACAAAGCAGAAGCAGCAAAAAGCTGGTAAAATGTAGGAGGAAAAACGGTGGAAGCCATTTCAAAGACTTTCCTTCGAGTATTCCTGACTTCATTAACCTTTTCAAAAATATACAAGAGCACACAATAGATACAAACTCAAGGTTAACCGCACCAAACTTGATTGCAGGAAATACAACTTCAGCCACAGAGTGGTCAATGTTTGGAACACTCTACCTGACTCTGTGGTTTCTTCCCCAAACCCCAAAAACTTTAACCATAAACTGTCTACTATTGACCTCACCCCTTTCCTAAGAGGTCTGTAGGGGGCGTGCATAAGCAAACCAACGTGCCTACTGTCCCTATCCTATTGTTTCTTTTATATATATATATATATATATATATATATATATATATATATTTATTATATTATATATATATATATATATATATATATATATATATATATATATATATTATTTCATTTTTATTTTTCTTATATGTATCCATGTATTCATAACTATGTTTTTACATATACCTATTATCTTGTAAGCAATTGACAAAAATAAATAAATAACTAAAATTAAGTCTATGCTTAAGCAACCGGTCAGTCACATGACACCTAAATCCAGTCCTTATATGCTAAGGCTTTCAAGGGAAGAGGAAAAGCCAGTTGGGAGAAGCCAACCCTAACCCTAACCTTGAGTTTGTATCTATTGTTTGCTCTTGTGTTGTTATGGTTGAAGCTGAAGTATTCATTGACAGGTAGGATATTGCAATGTATGATTTTATATACTATACTTAGATTGCACTGAAGGCGGTTGTAGTTCTAGGTTTTCTAGGTCTAGAATTTCGAGTCTGGTGTCATAAGGTATTCTGCAACGAGTAGAAGAATGGAGAACTCTTCTTGTGAAATATTTCTGGACTTTCTCAACTGTGTTAATATCAGATACGTAATGTGGGTTCTAGACTGATGAGCTGTATTCGAGTATTGGTCTAGCAAATGTTTTGTATGCTCTAGTTATTAGTGTAATATTACCAGAGAAAAAGCTACCTAAGATTAGGTTAACAACTCTTAATGCCCTTTTGGCTATGTAGTTACAGTGGGCTCTAGCACTTAGATCCTTAGAGATGAGTACTTATTGAATTCATTATAATTGCCTACCTTTACATGACCCACAACTCATAAATCATGGATCGCAAGCCACATTTTACACAATTCAATAAAGCCAAAGTCTTCTGAGCCAGAAAAAAAATATGGTTTTCACTGATTTTGCTCTAGCCTGATCTCCCCTCCAAAAGAGAGGGTTTTTTTTTTCATGCACATCATTTTGGAGGAAATCTCAACAGTTTCTTCAAGGGTAGGATGCAAATATTTTTACTACCAGTTCTGTGGGATGGCTAGGTGGGTGTGGTTAGGTGGGCGTGGTCATGTACCTGGGTAGGCGTGGCTTCTTCTTCTTCTTTTTTTTTTGCAGCAACCCCCGTTTTTTTGCCTCCTGGGCCTCAGAGGAGCATCCTGGGCAAAGCAGTAACACAATGAGGGGGATCCCAGCACAGAACAACTGATTGTCAGGAGGAAAAGAAAAAGAGAGAAAAAATATCAGTTCGACTGGCAGCTGTTTTTTTTACCACCGGTTCAGCCGAAGCAGGCCGAATCGGTAGAATAACACCACTGAGTTTCTTTCACTTATTTAATGACAAACATTCATGCCAAAAAGCCCCGTTTGCTAGAGCTACCAAATCTGGGCTGTAAACAATTGGGTGAGCAGTAGATGGCAGCAAAGGGATGCAGAACCTCTGTATTTGTGGCCCCCTAGTGGGCAACTGAAGCACTGCACTCCTGATCTGGTAGTACTGGGCCATTGTATATACTTCTATTTTTATTGCAACAGCTGTTGAGTCTCCTGTGGATTAATATCCCAACATAAATCATAAGGCTGTGGAGAGCTGGACATATTTTTAACAAAGAACTTGCTACAGTTTTCTGAATGATGGTGAAGTCCTTAGGAAATGAATGGCACTTACAGATGGAAATATATAGGATCAGAACAGATGGATTGCTTTGCCACAGTCATGAGGATTGGTAACTTTGTTTAAATAATTTTTTACAACTAACTTTGCTCCTAATGTGCATTCAAACAGCCACATCCCTTCCTATCATGCTCACAATTCTTTGCACCAGCACAAGTCTACATAAACCAGTCATGCAAAAAACAAAATGAAAATAACAGATGTAACAGCAACAGTGCGTTGTGGGCTGGATTTCAATAATATATTAAGTTTTTGTAGAAAATCTGCTAATCTAATTTAAAAATTGTTGAATTCTAATTAATAAAGTTCCGTCTTTATGCAAGGGAGAACGTGAGAAGAGGAGGGTTTTTCTTAAAAAAATACAAAAGGGACTGTAACCAAGCTGACATTTGTTGGTCAAAGTACTAAGCAGTTAACAATTTACGAAGTTGTGCTAAGGTGGGGCACTGTAAAAAGCTTGCAAACCAAATAGCAGGAGAAAAACATCTGGAGGCAGACAGATGCTGACTTGATCAGCAAGACGCTTTTCTATTTGAGCCATAGAAAGATGAGGAAAAAAACCTGTACAATTGCAATATCATCCAAGGGGATGACAGCGGTGGTGGGATTCAATTTTTTTTTAACTACTGGTTCTGTGGGCATGGCTTGGTGGGCATAGTGTTGTTTGGTGGGCATGGCTTGGTGGGCATGGCAGGGGAAGGATACTGCAAAATCCCCATTCCCTCCCCACCCCACTAACCTGCTTTCCAGTTCTGTTCTTTTCAGGGCAACCAAAGAAGACCCAGCCGATCAGCCGGGACTCGGAGGCAGAGAAGAGATGGGGTTGGTGGGGCCAGTCAGAGGTGGGATTGGCCAGTTCTCAGAACTACTCACAATTTCTGCTACCGGTTCTCCAGAACTGGTCAGAACCTGCTGAATATACCACCTCTGGTTGACAGATTCTATTTTCCCAACCAATCTTTCCCAAGCTTGCTTTCTACGTCCCAGAATGCCCTGATCAACATGGGCATTACTGAGAATTCTGGGACTTGAAGTCCCCACATCTGGAAGGAACTGAAGTGGAGAAGCAACTGATCACAGCTATCGAAAAGGTCCAGGAAGGAGACTTGCTTGGTTCAAGCCACCTCGGCCCCTCTGCTGTTTCTTTTCGCCATGAATTTTAAGCTTCTCTTAAATTTACCTCTGCCCTAACAAAGAGAAGAGATGTAGGATTAGGTGGACAAACACTTCCCTGCAATTAGATTTCTATATTTGTCTTGGGATTCCATAACGTGCAAGGCATATACAAAAAGAGGAGAAGGTCAAAGAACATGAGACAGACCAGAAGAAGGTGGAGAGACAACAACAAAGACACACTACAACAACACCAAATAAAAATGGTTGAGGCCACTAGAAGAGCAAGAATTAGAACGTAGTATCTCCCTCAATACCCGGAGTGAAAATAGAGGTGGAGGAGGAGGAGGGGGGAGGAAGGAGAAGGAGAGGAAGGAAGGGGAGGAGGAGGAGGAGGAAGGGGAGGAAGGGAGAAGGAGAGGGAAGGAAGGGAGGAGGAGGAGGAGGAGGAGGAGGAGGAGGAAAAGAGGAGGAGGAGAAGGAAGGGAGTAGGAGAAAGAGAAGGAAGGGAGAAGGAGGAGGAGAGGGAGAAGAAGAAGAGGAGGAGGAGGAGGAGGAGGAGGAGGAGGAGGAGGAGGAGGAGGAGGAGGAGGAGGAGGAGGAGGAAGAGAAGGAAAAGAGGAGGAGGAGAAGGAAGGGAAGGAAGGGGAGGAAGAGGAGGAGGAGGAAGAGAAGGAAAGAGGAGGAGGAGAAGGAAGGGAGAAGGAAGGGAGAAGGAGGAGGAGAGGGAGAAGAAGAAAGAGGAGGAGGAGGAGGAGGAGGAGGAGGAGGAGGAGGAGGAGGAGGAGGAGGAAGAGAAGGAAAAGAGGAGGAGGAGAAGGAGAGGGAAGGAAGGGGAGGAAGAGGAGGAGGAGGAAGAGAAGGAAAAAGAGGAGGAGGAGAAGGAAGGGAGAAGGAGAAAGAGAAGGAAGGGAGAAGGAGAAAGAGGAGGAGGAGGAGGAAGAAGAGAAGGAAAAAGAGGAGGAGGAGAAGGAAGGGAGAAGGAGAAAGAGAAGGAAGGGAGAAGGAGGAGGAGAGGGAGAAGGAGAAAGAGGAGGAGGAATAGAAGGAAAAAGAGGAGGAGGAGGAGGAAGAGGAGGAGAAAGAGGAGGAGGAGGAGAAAGAGGAGGAGAAGGAGGGGAGATAATAGATTCAATCAAATTCCTTGAAATTCACATCATCTATTGAACCCTCAAATTAAAACTCTTTTGCACCTGCTAAAATGCGACCAGGTCTGAGTTGTCTGCAGGAAGGGAATAACGAACAGTCAAGATGGCAACCTAACCCTAACCATAAAATGCCATCAAAACCCCACATGCATTTTTAAACACGTATCCCATCATTACACTTATTAAAGGAGGTGGACCCGAAATTGCTCACCCTCCTCCCAAGGATGTCCTTAATGGACAAATAGAAGAAAAGGGGTCGGTCACTTTTTCTTTCTTTTGACCAGTCCGTAGCATTGAACTGCAGCTTTGTTTTCCCTCCCCGCCCTTGCAGGGAAATGCAGATAGTCCTCACCATACAACATGCGACATACTTTTGAGCCCAACATTTCTGTTTGCTATGTGAGACACTTGAGTGAGCTTCACCTCATTTTACGGGTGTTCTTGTCACCATTGTTAAGTGGGATCAGTGCCGTTGTTCAGTTAGCAACATGGTTGCTCCGTGAATCTGGCTTCCCATTGGCTGTGCTTGTCAGTAGGTCTCAAAAACGGATCACAAGATCCCGGGACACTGGAACTGTCGTAAATATGAGCCAGTTGCCAAGCGTCTGAATTTTGATCAGGTGAGCACAGGGACGCTGCAATGGCCATAAGTAGAATCATTAGAATCACAGAGTTGGAAGGGACCTTGGAGGTCTTCTAGTCCAACCCCCTGCTTAGGCAAGAAACCCTCTGCCGTTTCAGAGAAATGCTTGTCCATTCTCTTCTTAAAAACTTCCAGGGTTGGAGCACCCACAGCTTCTGAAAGCAAGCTGGTCCGCTGGTTCATTGTTCTCACTCTTAGGAAATCAGCTTTTGCTAGCGGTTCATCTGAAATATTTTAAAACTCCCCCCCACCCCCCCAAAAAAACCCTGAGATATGCAGAAGGCAGTAAAATCAAAACCTTACATTCCTTGCAACACAATATCCTAACCCAGCAACCTTCGAAAAAATAAACACTTGCCAAAGATCCTTGAGAAAAATCTAAGAGAAATCCATTCTCAAGGCCGCGGCACTAAGGCAGCAAAACAGCTTTTTTTTTGGCAAAGATAGAACTAAAAGTCTACGGAGATTCACAGTCATCCAGGTCACGTTGTCCCAAAGGTTCCTCTTTTTTTGCAAGAGGCAACTAGATTTTCTGTTTTTTTTTTTTTTTTTTGAAAGACGTTTTGCTTCTCATCCAGGAAGCTTCTTCAGCTCTGTGAAGCCCTCATCGGGCCGAAAAAGCTTCTTGGATGAGAAGCAAAACATCTTTTTTTAAAAAAAACAAAAACCAACCCAGAAAGTCCAGTTGCTTCTTGGGGGTGGAAAACACCTTTAGGATGATAGAACTAAAACTGCCTTTGAGTGAGTATGACTCTTGTGGTGATACATCCATGCTGTGTTCTTTGCAAAAAAAAGGGTTGGGGTCTCTTTTCACGCAGATGGGGACCGTAGCCAAGAAATTAAAAGGCTCTTGCTCCTGGGGAGGAAAGCTATGGCAAATCTAGACAGCATACTAGCAAATCTAGAAAGCAGAGACATAACCCTGCCAACAAATGTGTGCATAGTCGAGGCTATGGTTTTCTAAGTTGCAATGCATGGCTGTGAAAGTTGGCCCATAAGGAAGACTGAGCACCAAAGAATCGAGGCCTTTGAACTCTGGTGCTGGAGAAGACTCCTGTGAGTCCCTTGGACTGCATGGTGATCCAACCGGTCAGTCCTAGGGGAGATCAACCCTGACTGCTCTTGAGAAGGCCAGATCCTGAAGAGGAAACTCAAAGATGTTGGTCACCTCATGAGAAGGAAGGACTCGCTGGAGAAGAGCCTAATGCTGGGAACGATTGAGGGCGATAGAAGAAGAAGGGGACAGCAGAGAAGGAGGGGGCTGGATGGAGTCCCTGAAGCAGTCAGTGTGAGCTTAAATGGACTCCAGAAGATGGTAGAAGACAGGAAGGCCTGGAGGAACGTTGTCCATGGGGTCATAATGGGTCAGACACAACTTCGCAACGAACAACAACAACTTTTCACACCGTGGTGGGATTCAATTTTTTTTTTTACTACTGGTTCTGTGGGTGTGGCTTGGTGGGCATGGCAGGGGAAGGTTAATGTCATATCCCCGATCGCAAAAGGGAGACGCGAGACTCAGTGACTTTTTAAGCTCTTTATTTAGTTCTGAGATCGGCGCGGATCTCCTCGGTTCGGTGGCGGCTTATACTGAACTTGCCTTGCTAGCCGCGGCCAATGACACCGTTTTGAATCTCCCGTGATCGGTTTCCTCCAATCGCGGGCGATTCGCAATGGGCCAATCACTGTGGCTCACTCAGCCAATCCGGGCGCCGTGCGTCCTGGCCAATCAGGACGAGGGGTTACAAGAATGTTAATGAAGCAATACAGAACAGTTAAAATCCCCATTCCCTCCCCACCCCACTAACCTGCTTTCCAGCTCCGTTCTCCCATGCAGGGCAACCACAAAGACCCAGCCGATCAGCTGGAACTCAAGGAGAGGCAGAGAATAGATGGGGTTGGCAGGACCAGTCAGAGGGTGGGATTGGCCGTTTCTCCGAACTGCTCAAAATTTCCACTACCGGTCCTCCAGAACTGGACAAAATCGGCTGAATACCACCTCTGATTTCATGAAATTTCCCCAACTTTTAGCTTTCAGGCCCAGGATTCATTCATAGTCCCCCCACGCCCCAAAAAACTAACCAGGGTCAACTCTGCTTAACGTCCAAGGTAAGCTAAGCTCAGCTAGGTGCTATGAAGTGGCAGCTGAAAAGGGTTTATTTGCATGCTTGAAGAGGCCCACTGCTCACTCTATGGGAAGTCCTCGAGTTAGGACCACCACGGAGCCCAACATTTATGTTGCTAAGCGAGACAGTTGTCAAGTGGGTTTTCGCTCCATTTTACGACCTTTCCTGCCTCACTGCAGTTGTTCAATTAGTAACACGGTTGTCAGGTGAATCTGGCTTTGCTCATCAGACGGCCGCAAAAGGGGACTGCATGACCCTGGGACGTTGCAACCGTCATACATGTGAGTCAGTTGTCAAGCATCTGAATTCTGATCACGTGACCATGGGGATGCGGCAACAGTCGGTCATAACTGTGAAAATCGGTCACGAGTCACTATTTTCAGTGCCGTTGTAACTTTGAACGGTCACTAAATGAACCGTTGTAAGCCGAGGACTACCGATATAAGGTTGGGATCATGAGGTGCACAAGACCTTATCCTTAAGACTGACAGCTGGGCTCATCTTTATTTATTCGTTTGGAAAATATATTAGATAAAGTTAATAAGGTTAAATGTATTAACTTTTTCCATGCGATTCTCATCTTGCTGACGTTCCAGAAGTTTTATTTTATTTTGTTTGAAACCTGGCTGTTCGCCCATGCCTTGGGGGAAGGGTAATGGGGAAGCCCAACGTGGTGTGTGTTTTTGCAATATACGCAAGTATATTTTGCTTAGACATCCGTGGTCTTGTCTGTCCTTGATTATTTGTACTCTGTTAAAATGTAAACCTTCCACTTTGGAATCAGGCTGCCTTTGTAAACCTCTGCTTCTCAAATGTTTTCCTTGGTTACCCAAGCCTGCTTTTCAGAAAGTCTTATCAAACTTCAAGGACAGGTGGCAAGTCCCTTCCATCAGCACCACTGTAACTTTGGTCACTGAATAAATAGTTTTAACTCGAGGACCCCCCCTTATCATAAAACCCCTATCCCTGAAGGACCTTCATGTCATTTCAACAAGTTGCCCTTGTTATTTCATATCTGTTTTCATCTTCTATTAGGGGATGTTTCCAATATGTTTTGGGGCACATAGCAATCTTTAGCTAAAGGTAAAGCTTCCCCTCACACATACGTGCTAGTTGTTTCCGGCTCTACGGGGCAGCGCTCATCACTGTTACAAAGTCGAAGAGCCAGCGCTGTCCGAAGACGTCTCTGTGGCCGGTATGACTAAACACCAAAGGCACACGTTACACTGTTCCCTTCCCACTAAAGGGGTCCCTATTTTTCCACTTGCACTTTTTACATGCTTGTGAACTGCTAGGTTGACAGAAGCTGGGACAAGTAACAGGAGCTCACCCCGTTACACGGTGCTAGGGATTCGAACCGCTGAGCTGCTGACCTTTCTGACTGACAATCTCAGTGTCTTAGCCAATGAGCCACCACGTCCCACTTAGCAATCTTTACAGTCCATTTAATTGTCCCCCTTGGGATGGGGAATGGGTTTGTGTGTTGTTCCCCAAAGAATAACCAATTTGGGGTAAATTATCCAGGTTTGGGAAGCGTTGCTTTAAGCCTAACAAAAGAATGAAGTAAAGAGAAAACTTGGCAGTCGTGTTTGACTCTAAGGGTATCTTTGCTCATCTCCGTTTCCTTGCCAAGGGAACCAGGATTCTCCGAAGACACTTCCATGGTTATGTTGCCAGCATGACTATGCACAGAACACTGTTATCTTCCCACCAAAGAGGTACCTATTTATCTGCTTGGCATGCTTTTGAATTGCTAGGTTGGCAGGAGCTGAGCCAGGTAATGGAGCTCACCCCTTGCATGAGAGCTCGGGTCTCAAACCCAGGATCTCGATTTTCCAGATGACAAGCTCAGCCTTTTTTAAACCGGTGAGCCAGAATAACAAAACAATAAAAGTGGTCAGATGCTACACCTTTTCTATCCTGCTCTACAGAATAGAGTTGGTCTCTGACTTAGAAAGCCACTTGAAGAGAGTAGAAGCATTTGAAATGTGGGTTTATAGGTGGCTGTTACATGTAAGCTGGGTTGATGAAATCAGAAATGAGGAGGCAATTAGCTGCCTGGGAAAACCGAGGGAAGTCATCAAAACCGTTCAAAAGCGAAAGTTAGAATATTTTGGGACATGTGATGAGACACCTGGAAAAATACGGCATCCTTCACTTAATCCTCCAGGGAAAGATTGAAGGCAAATGAAGGTCCAGGCAGAAGAAGAACCGCATGGCTTCAAAATCTAAGGGACTGGTTTGGACAAAACTCAGCAGCACTTTTTTCATGTGGCTGTTGATAAAAATAGGATCGCCAACATGATCGCCAATGTCCAATGACGGATATGGCAGGAGGAGGAGGAGGAGGAGGAGGAGGAGAAGGAGGAGGAGGCGGAGGAAGAGGAGAAGGAGGAGAAGAAAAAGAAAAAGAAGAAGAAGAAGAAGAAGAAGAAGAAGAAGAAGAAGAAGAAGAAGAAGAAGAAGAAGAAGAAGAAGAAGAAGAAGAAGAAGAAGAAGGAGAAAGGGAGGAGGAGGAGGAGGAGGAGTGGGCTAACAGAGTCACAGGATCAACTTAAAAGGCCCAACACGTTTGCATAAACTGATGCCAAATGATGCTACAATACGCAGTGTTATCAGCGCAGGAAAACCGCCTGAATAATACATAATAATCTCGGACCGAAGTCGCAGGGACTGCGTGTTGACGCTGTCACACTCATTTGATCTGTGAACGATTAACCACCCTAAGCCTTAGCTGAGTGGTGTGACACTGGACACCAGCTGATAATTAGCCTTAAGGAGAGATAAGAAAGTAAAGGAGACCTTGAACTGAGCTCTGCTCCGGGTGACTTCAGAAACAGGGCTGCATGGGAAGAGGGGAAATGGTACAGGTAGTCCTCCAGTTACAACAGTTCACTTAGTGACCATTCAAAGTTACAACGGCACTGAAAAAAAGTGACTCATGACTGTTTCTTACATGCCTGATCATTGCGGCATCCCCATGGTCACAGGACGTACATTCAGGTGCTTGACAACTGGTTCCTAATTATGAGGCTCGCAGAGCGTCCCAGGGGATCGCGTGGTCTTCTCTTGCGACCTTCTGACAAGCAAAGTCAACGGGGAAGCCAGGTTCACTTAACAACCATGTGACTAATTTAACAGCTGCCGTGATTCACTTAACAAAAGCGGCAAGAAAAGTCATAAAATGAGGGAAAACTCACTTAAGCTCATTTAGTAACATAAATTCTGTGCTCAATTGTGGCCATAAGTCGGGGACCACCTGTACCAGGAGATTAACAAGCTACAATTTAAGGATCCTGGAGAAAGCCTTCAATTCTCCATTTCCTCTCCTATATGGGCCACAATGGAGAAACTCCAGAAAAGAACCTGAAAATTTTCTGTTTCTCTCATTCTCCAGAGTGTGGCTGTCAAATTCAGATCTGCAGGAGGAATTCAGGAGGCTGGAAACTTGGCCTTTAGCAGGTAATGATCCACCCGAGACAAACAGTCATGGCTTTCCTCTTTCCCCAAACCCATGGATCACTTTAAAAAAAATCTACTTACAGAACCTATATTCAGAACAAACCCAACGCAGAGGTGGTATTCAGCTGGTTCGGACCAGCTTCAACCAGTAGCGGAAATTTTGAGCAGTTCGGAAAACTGGCAAATCCCACCTCTGACTGGCCCCGCCAACCCCACCTATTCTCTGCCTCCCATTGAGTCCCAGCTGATTGGCTGGGTCTTCTTTGGTTGCCCTGACCTGGAGAACGGAGCTGGAAAGCAGGTTAGTGGGGTGGGGAGGGAATGGGGATTTTGCAGTATTCTTTCCCTGCCACGCCCACCAAGCCACATCACGCCCACCAAGCCACGCCCACAGAACCGGTAGTAAAAAAAAATTGAATCCCATCACCGACTCAACCATACCTGTTGGTTTCATAGTTTGAGAGAAATCCATGAAAATGCAAACCAGGTCAGACCAGATGGTCAATCAGCAATTTGAAGATCCAGAAGACCAGCCACCTTGGAGGTTTCACGTCCATGCCAGAGGCCATGATATCAGTGACTGCCAGTAGGTCTGGGGGTCTCCAAACTTGACCACCTTAAGACCTGTGGACTTCAACTCCAGAATTCCCCGGCAAGCTTGGGGAACTGGGAGCTGAAGTCCACAAGTCTTGAAGTTGCCAAGTTTTGGAGACCCCTGGGCTAGGTGATACAGTTCATCTTCACACTCTCTCATGAGTTCCTTTGTCTTAGAATCTACACGTTAGAGCAGAGGTCTCCAAACTTAGCAACTTTAAGACTTGTGGAGTTCAGCTCCCAAAATTCTTCAAGTTGCCAAGTTTGAGGATCACTGCATTAGAGGCAACTTTGCCCTCTAAACGTGAGCTATGAAGACAGCTGCAAGGCAGAAAGATTCTTCAAGACAACGTATCTTTCACCAACTCACATCAAAAACCGATGCTTTAGGTTTCATTGCCAAATCCCTCTCATGTCACATTCAGAAGTTCTGAAGAACATCTGTCAACGCAACTTTCCAGGAGCGCCATATGGGCTCTGAAAGTTATAAATGACCAAGAATTTTGTTCATACGAGGTCCATCCTTTCTGCCCTTCAAGACCGACAAGAATCCACAGCCTCCAGGGATGATAACACTGTACTGCAAACCAGAGCGTACAAAACCTTCGCCAGATCAGTTCTCGAATACAGCTCATCTGCCTGGAATCCACATTGTATAACCAACATTAATACAATTGACTGAGTTCAGAAGTATTTCACGAGAAGAGTCCTTCACTCCTCCGCTCGCAATAGAATACCTTATGCCTACACCAGGCTTGAAATTTTGGACCTGGACAACTTAGAACTACGCTGCCTACGGTCTGATCTAATCTTAGTACACAAAATTGTCTGCTACAATGTCCTACCTCTCAATGACTACTTCAGCTTCAACCGCAATAACACACGGGCAAACAATAGATACAAACTCAAAGTAAACCGCTCCAAACTCGATTGCAGAAAATATGACTTCAGCAACAGAATGGTCAATGCCTGGAACTCACTACCTGACTCTGTTGTTACATCCTCAAACAAACCCCCAAAACTTTAACCTCAAACTGTCTACCGTGGACCTCACCCCATTCCTAAGAGGTCTGTAAGGGGGCATGCATAAGTGCACCAGCGTGCTTATTGTCCCTGTCCTATTGTTCCCATTTATTCATACTAATTTATTAAGTATATACTTATAGCTGTTTATACTTATATGTTTATATGTTATGTTCACACTTATACTTGTTTTCTCATACATGCTTGACAATTAAACTAAATCAATAAATGATATCGTAACAAAGAACTTTAAAAGAGTCTTATTGGTTCACCTCATATATACCCATCAACTTAACATTAGTGGGTTAATTCTGTCCAACCTGGAGTCTTCCAGATGTGCTTAGATGAAAACTCCTTTCCTCCCCAGGCAGGTGGGAATTGTAGTCTAGACTAGAGGGCCACAGATTTGGGAAGACGATTGAGACTGACTCTGCTTCACGGGGCTTTTGTGTTTCTCTCAGGAACCACAAGGTCAGCCTTTTACAGCCAAAGGTATACTGCCTTTCCACAGGGAAGCTCTTCCATCCAGTCTCCGCAGCTGCCATGGAGATCTTTGCTTGCTAGGAATAGTGCCAGTCAAAGCTCCAACATCTGGGAGGCACGTTTGAAGGCTGCTGGGAAGCAGCTGTTCCGATTGCATTCGCCAGAGAAGACAACCCAGGAAATTAATCTGAGGAAGGGGGAAGTTGATGCGGAGCCCCTGCCATTTTGTCAACAAAGCAAGTGTGTCGTTTGGGGTATTTTATCCTTTTCTTTCCAAAGCCACTTTCTAATTACATTCCTCCCCCTTATACAGCACTGGCCCTTTGCTGCTCACCCAGGATTATTCTTTCGATGGGTCTCGCAAAGCAACTAAAAGTGCTTTTTTTTTTTTTTTCAAGAGGCAGATGGACTTCCTGGTTTTTCTTTTCTTTTTCTTTGAAGGCATTTCGCTTCTCCTACAAGAAGCTTCTTCAGCTCTTGACCTCAGAGCTGAAGAAGCTTCTTGGAAGAGAAGCGAAACGCCTTCAAAGAAAAACCAGAAAGTCCATTTGCTTCTTGGGAAAAAAAAAAAAAAAAGCGCACCTTTGGCACAACCAGGATCTGGAGGAGTGAGAATCTCCACAGACAAAGAAACTAACCCACTCCGAACTGCACTTAGGCGCTGCTTTTCGCGCGGTTTGCGCCTCGAGGGGCCGCTCCAGCCGCTACTCAACGGCTCCAAACGATGCACCCCAGGCCTGTCCGCTTGGCTCACGGACCGGGACCGAAACCAGGACCCGCTGCCCGCCTGGGTGGTCCCGGAGACTTCTGCTCCGCGCGCGGCGGCTCTGCCGGCGTCCAGCCCTCGCTAGCAGCCGCCACCACCGCCTCCCTCCCCGCGTACACCTGTTTGGAGCCATCACCGAGAAGGGGGCGCGCTGCCAGGGTTCATTGGCCGCCGCCACCACCGGGCCGGGCGCGCGTTCCTCCTTTCGGGGAGGCAGCAGTTGGCTGTCCTCCGCGGCTCCGTTACCTTCTTTTCTCGGCCGGGGCTCCGGCTCCCTTCCACCCCGCTCCTCCCTCGGGGCTTCTCTCTCCTTCCCGGACTCCCCTTCCTTTGCGCGCAGCCCGCGGGCGCCCCGTGCGCTTCCCCCGGCGGCTCCTCCGCGCCCCGAGCGCCGGGCCAAGCGCCCCCCTTCCTCGGCGAGAGCCCTTCCCGGGGAAGGGGCGATCTTGGGGGGCCAAGAGAAGCCGGACCCTCCTGGTTTGGGGCTTACCTTCCACCGCGGTCAAGGTCAGCAGCAGCAGCAGCAGCAGCAGCAGCGCCCAGCCCGGCAACGCCATGGGAGCCTGCGGCGGGGAAGCGAGGGGGCCGCCGGAGCCCCTGCTCGGCTGGTTGGCGGCGGCTGGGCTGGGTCTGCTGCTTCTTTCGTTTGTTAGACGGGCGCGCAAGCCGGAGACGGGGTCGGTCGCCCCTTCATCGCCATCTTGTGTGACTGAGAGAGGGACTCCGCCAGTTGCATCCCCACCGACCCAGCCCTGCCTCCTGCACGCACGCACGCTCCCTTTGGCTTGCCCACACACCCACCGCACACCACACACACCCACACACCCTCACACACACACACACCCCCATACACACACACACCCGCGGGCGCGCGTCAAGTCCCCGATTGGGGAGTCCGCTGGAGACGCCCGCGCCTCCTCCTCCTCCTCCTCCTCCACTCGCTCGCTCGTTCGCTCGGCAGAGCCGCCCCCCCCCCCCCCCCCGCCTTTCTCGCCGCGGAGAAGACTTGGGCAGATGGGTCCCCCTCCGGGCTGGGGAGGGAAGTGGACCAGAGGCAAAGGGGGAGGGAAATAGAGCCAAGTGGGGGGAGGAGGAGAAGGAAAGCGGGGGGAAGAACCGAAGCCAAGAGGGTGTGTGTGTGACCGAGCCAAGGGGTGGGAGGGGAGAAGACGGAGGGGTGGAGGTGGGGGGCGATCGAACCAGGAGGGATGGGAAGAGGGAGAAGACGGGGGACCCCAAACAAGGCGGGGGTTAAGCCAGAAGGGGGGAGAGGGGAAGGGGATCGAGCCAAGGGGGGAGGAGACGAAGACCGGGGAGGGGAGGGAGACCGAGACAAGAAAGGGTGGGTAGGGGACAGCATGGAGGGAGGGGACCGAAGCCAAGTGTTGTGGGGGGAGGAGAAGACGGGGGGGTAGAGCCGGGGAGGGAAACTGATCCAGAAGGGATGGGGAGGAGGAGGAGAAGAAGGAGGGTGGGGGGTTGGAGTTTCCGACTTTGCTGGCCCGTTGCCCTTGTCAAGCCCTCCGGTCCCCCCGACCCTCTGGGCCAAGACTTCTTTTGCCTCCGGGGCCGCCCCGCCGTCTCTTTCTTTCTCTCTTGGGTCGAGCTGAAAGTCGACCGCGGAAGGAGGTTTTGCGCGCAAGCAAGGCTCCGGTTTCCCCGTGGAAACCCGGCCCTGGTTAGGGCGAAGGAGGAGTGCGAACCCCCGCCGGGTGGATCCCGAGAAGCCGGATTTTGAGGGGTTCCGCTTTACGGGTGGGTGGAAGCTGTCACTGAAAGACACGCCAGGTCCCCACCAGTTCAAGCCCCGTAGCCGGGAGGGGAAAAGCGTTTTCTGGCTGCAAATCGGGGAGGGGTCGTTCACGGACCTTCCTTGCAACTGCTCAGCCGTATCACCCCCTCCTTCCCCCAAAGGACTCTCCCAGGAGAGGAGAATTTAGGAAAAATTGGCCAAGAAGTCTGCTAACTTAATCACCCAGGGGTCAAAGGTCTGTGTGAATATTCTGATTTAATTGTCGTTGAAGGCCAAAGTTTGGCAGACTGTTTTCCTAGGACTGCTGTCAAAAGCTTAACTCCGCTCAGGCATATTCTGACGACTTGGATGCCCAGAGGAATGAGAGAAAGGACACCCAGCCGTCCTAGCACTTTTCCAGAAGGAAGAAGCGCGATCTAGAATCTCTTATCTCTGGTAGCACGAAGAGAAGCCCTTTCCTTGTGGGAAATTGTGCCGTTGAAGATCCCTGAACGTCTTGCAACCTTCTGCCAACATGCGGACCCTCCCCATTCTGGTTAGGAATTCTGGAATTTAGCAGGACCCTGGAAATCGTCCCTGTAATTTTCTAGGCCGTGGTTTCCAGAAGAGGTTTACCATTGTCTCTTCTAAGGCTGAGAGGTAATGACTGGCTCAAAGGCACCAGCTGGCTTTCAGGCCAGAGGTGGGACTAGAACTCAGAGACTCCTGGTCTCTAACCTGATGCCTTAACCACTAGACAAAACTGGGTCTCCCTTGGAAGAATGCCATGACCAATAGCAGCAGCTCTTAGATTTATGCACAGTGCTTATTCACAGTGCTTTCCAGCCCTCTCTAAGCGGTTTACAGAGTCAGCCTCTTGTCCCCAACAATCTGGGTCCTTATTTTACTCACCTCGGAAGGATGGAAGGCTGAGGCAACCTGGAGCCAGTCAGGATCGAACTCCTGGCAATGGGCAGAGTTAGCCTGCAATACTGCATTCTAGCCACTGGAAAGGAAGGGAGGAAGGAAGGAAGGACAGGGAAGGAAGGAAGGAAGGAAGGAAGGAAGGAAGGAAGGAAGGAAGGAAAAGTACTTCTAGACCATTTCACAGGGCTTTACAGCCCTCTGTGAGCAATTCACAGAATTAGCATATTGCCCCCCCAACAATCTGGGTCCTCCTTTTACCCACCTCAACCTTGAGCCGGACAGGATTGAACTCCTGGCAGTCGGCAGAGTTAGCTTGCAATCCTGCATTATAACCACTGCGTCACTAAAGTTATTTGGAGCCACTAAAGTTATCTCAGAGAACCTGCATGGTTTGTTTTTCCCATTCCGTCAAAAAGGTGCTTTTTTTTCTTTTTCTTTTTTTATCAAGAGGCCACTGGACTTCCTGGTTTTTCTTTGAAGACGTTTCACTGCTCATCCAAGACGCTTCTTCAGCTCTGACTGGATGGTGGGGATAGATAGCTGTCTCCAGTCAGAGCTGAAGAAGCTTCTTGGATGAGAAGTGAAATGTCGTCAAAGAAAAACCAGAAAGCTCAATTTCCTCTTGATTAAAAATAAGCACCTTTGGGACAACCATCACCTGGATGACTGAGAATCTCCGTAGATATTTCCCATTCAGTCCGTTGCCTTGTTCATCCCGAGTGGCTTCTACCTGGAGCAGGCTTTGTCCTATAACCTGGCTAATCCCAATCCAGAGAAAACTGCATGACCCAGGTTGGCATTTGGGATTGCAAAACTCACTTTCTTCACCCCAACCAGCCTCCGTTCGATCCTCTGTCTCTTGCACTGGAGTGCAAGATCTTTGCAAGAGCTACAATCTTTGCAAGAGCTACAAAAAAAAGTGTCCAAACTGCCCAGCGAGGCACTGCTTTGGCTCGCTCTTCTTGCAAAAGGCAGAAGCTGAAGAAGATGCTCGTGTAATCCGAAAGCTTGCTGCCTTGTGGATTGCTGTTCCATCCAAGAAAAAAGATTAAAAGCAGCCAAACCGTAAGAACAAAACCAGCAGCAAACATATAAGGCTTGCCCTGTCTCAGCTAAGGCCTGCCAAGATGGAGCAGCTGGCTGCATTAATAGCCACCCTCATGTAAGTGGAGCACAAAATAAGCAATTTGCTCCAGAAACTGAGAGAGAGATCGGAGACGATTCTGTCTAGTAAAAAGAGAGAGAGAATGAACCTTTAAATGCTCCTGCCCTTGGGGAGCTTGTATATAATAAGTTCGTTTCATTATGTCAATTCTCATAAATATTTATTGCCAACTGGCAACTTCTTGTTACTGCTTAGAGAACGGTGTGTGTGTGTGTGTGTGTGTGTGTGTGTGTTACAGTTTCTCCCAGTCCTCAGGATGTTTGTGGGGAAAAGAAAGGCAGAAGCTTCTTGGAGGAGAAGTGAAACGTCTTCAAAGAAAACCCAGAAAATCTAATTACCTCTTGAAAAAAAAAAACACCTTTGGGACAAAGAACAAGGCAGAGACTAAAAACTGAATGCAAAGGGTGTAGAAAATGGTTGTGCGGTGAGATACGGAGCCTGAAGCTGGTAACAGCTTATTTGGATTACAGCTAACCTTCAACCTACAACTGTTCCTTTAGAGATTGTTCAAAGTTACAATGGCAGTGAAAAAAAAGTGATTCTGGGCCATTTTTCACAGTTCCAATGGTTGCACCATTCCCACAGTCGTGTGATCAAATTAAGGTTTGTTCTTTCTAAGGTAAAGATGTTGTGAAGAGAAGAGAAGAGAAGAGAAGAGAAGAGAAGAATATAGAATAGAATAGAATTTGGAATAGATTATGGAATAGAACATAGGATAGAATATAGGATAGAATGAAAGAGAATAGACTAGAGTATAAAATATAGAATAAAATGTAGAAGAGAAAAGAGAAAGGAATAGAATATAAAATATAGAACAAAATAGAACATGGAATAGAATAGAATAGAATAGAATAGAATAGAATAGAATAGAATAGAATAGCAATAAGAAAAGAATAGAATAACAATAAGAATAGAATAGAATAGCAATAAGAATAGAATAGCAATAGAATAGAATAGAATAGAATAGAATAGAATAGAATAGAATAGAATAGGAATATAGGATAGAATTAAACGGAATAGAATAGGACAGGATGCGATGCGATGTGATGCAATGCAATGCTACACGACGCAACACAACACAACACAACACAGTGGTAGGAAGGGACCTTGGAGGTCTTCTCCACCCCCCTACCAAAGCAGGAGACCCAAATGGCCGTCCAATCTCTTTAAAACCTCCAGTGATGGAGCCACCACAACTTGCGAAGGCAAGCCGTTCATATGAACATACAGTTTCTAAACCAGCAACAACCCCCATTGCAATTCAGAGATGCTCTTTTTGATGAGATTGCAGCACATGCCAAGACCTTGGCATTCAAACGACCATGTTCTGACTGAAGTGACAAGGACTTTCAAAAACACCAGCAAAGTTAACCATTTTGTTTTTAAACCTCCCCAAACACCCAAAGACCGCCTTTCATCTCACTGCAGTTCACCATCTTACCAAAGCAGGACATTGGGAAATAAACACGATCCCAATTGCTGCTTTTTAACTACATATTTTAACCCAGTAGAGTTGGTTGGTTTGGCTCACCGTTTACCAGCAGTTTCATTCCAAGGTGATCCAATCCATTCTTTAAAAATCTGGCAGCTGAAATGATTCTCTGCTTCAAGTTTTGTTTTTTTTAAAATCAAAAATAGAACCTGACATATCACAGTCCCAACCCTATGTTCTGTTGTCCTGCAAAATAGCAATAGCACTTTAGACTTACTATATACCACTTCACAGTGCTTTACAGCCCTCTCTAAGCAGTTTACAGAGTCAGCCTCTTGCCCCCAACAATCTGGTTCCTCATTTTACCAACCTTGGAACGTTGGAAGGCTGAGTCAACCTGGAGCCTGGTGAGATTCGAACTGCCAAATTGCAGGCAGCCGGCAGTCAGCAGAAGGAGCCTGCAGTGCTGCACTCTAACCACTGTGCCACCATGGCTCAAAAGAGAGGCCTAGGGAGCTCTCTCTCTTCTCCCTTGAACTGCAACTGAATTTGGTCTGGTCAGAGGTAGGATTCAACCAGATCTGACCAATTCTGGAGAACCAGTAGCAAAAATTTTGAGAAGTTCAGAGAACCAGCAAATCCTACTTCTGACTGGCCCCTCCCCCATGTATTCTTTGCTTCCCGAGTCCCAGCTGATTGGCTGGATCTTCTTTGGTTGCCCTGCACAGGACAACAGAGCTGGAAAGCAGGTTAGTGGGGTGGGTAAGGAATGGGGATTTTACAGTATCTTTCCTCTGCCATGCCCAACAAGCCGAGCCACCAAACCAGTAATAAAAAAATGTGAATACCACTACTGGGTCTGGGGGATAAGGAAGAGAAACCCTGTAAAATGGTACCCCTACATCCGACTCCTGGAACTGGTTCATGGCTGATTGATATGAAAAGTAGCTAATAGATCAAGGCGCACAAGGATATAGACACCAGTGCTATCCCAACTCAGCCAGGGGTCATCTACAAGCACAACTGAGGCTGTCTCTATTCTAAATCTCAGCTTCAACCCCCCACTGAAATGGGTCTAAATCAAACCTTGGGCCACAGACTGGCACTGGGCTGTGGCATGCCAGAAACTGGGCTGCGCAAACAAGCAAAGCCACATCCATGTGATGCAGGCAGCACATGAAACCACACACGCCCCAGGTCCACAGAAAAACGTCTCTCCACGGAACTGGTTCCTGCTGCCCCAAAAGTTGAAGGCCGTTGGTTTAAATAATCCACTTCTTCTGGTGTGTTACTTTTCATGTGCAACACACATAAAAAACAACAACCAGGCGGCTCTTCAATTACAACTGTTGTAATCAATACCTGGACTCTTTTATTTTTCTTTTAACCTTCCTCTGCAGATACCCCTACACCAGAGGTGGTATATTCAGCAGGTTCTGACCGGTTCTGGAGAACCGGTAGTGGAAAATTTGAGTAGTTCAGAGAACCGGCAAATCCCACCTCTGACTGGCCCCTGCCCCCATCTATTCTCTGCTTCCCGAGTCCCAGCTGATCGGCTGGGTCTCCTTTTGTTGCCCTGCACAGGAGAACGGAGCTGGAAAGCAGGTTTTATTTATTTTTTATTTATTTCATTTTGTCAAGTGATTATAAGATAACAGGTATAAATATAAACATAGTTATGAATACATGAAAATGGATACATATGAGAAAAAGAAAAAGAAGCAATAGGACAGGGACAGTAGGCACATTGGTGTGTTTATGCACGCCCCCTACAGACCTCTTAAGAAAGTTAGTGGGGTGGGGAGGAAGGGGGATTTTGCAGGATCCTTCCCCTGCCACGCCCACCAAGCCACACCCACAGAACCAGCAGTAAACAAATTTGAATCCCACCATCAAACGTAGCCTTTAAGCACCGGAAGAAAACCCCCTGTTTGTCTGCAGATTCCCTAGGCATTTTTGGTTAGCTGTTATTGGAAACTTTAACCCCAGGAGTCCAAATTGCCAGCAAAAAAAAATAATAATTAGCAAAGGGTCTCGAAATCTTTGAGAAAGCTGGGAAGCAGGGAAAAAAATGTCAGCGCAGTGAGAAACTCCTTCCAATTTTTCCATTTGGGGGTACGCTTAAAGGAACCAATGCAACTGCCCTGCACCGTTTTTCTTCCCTCTCTTATTGCGAGCTGTGTTCTCGGTGACTGTGACCGCTTTATAAAGTGACAAAGTGGTGGTGTGGTCTCTATTTATAGATTGCTGATGGCATGAACCGAGTGGGCTCCCCCTTCTAGAGCCTGGCTCTGAATCTCGATGCAGCTATTAATAAGCCTTCATTGTCTGGTGCCTTTTTTTATATGTCAGCCCCATCTGGGGCAGCAGGATTGGGGGGATCAAAATTAGCTAGGAAAGAAAAGCGAACGTTTGGCGCGAGAAAGCAGGAAGAGGAATAGAGTTCAAAGCATTGAAAGTTTATTTCCTGCTACCTGTATTCGTATCTGATCTAGTCAGGGTCAAGCCAAGTTGGGTATATAAGGGTCAGCAGAATTCATGGAGGGTGGGGAAAGCTGGGTTTAGGTCTCTTGTGGGAACGTAATGATTCCAAACATATGACATGTTTGACTCTGCCCTTAAGAACAATCAACCAAATTGCCTTCAGAAGTTGTGGGAGCTTCGTCACCGGAAGCTTTCAAGAAAAGATTGGACTGCTATCTGTCAAAAATGGTGTAGGGTCTCCTGCTTGGGTGGGGGTGGGGGGGGTTGGACTAGATGACCTATAGGGTCCCTTCCAACTCTGTTAATCTGAATCTGTTCATCTCCTACATCAACCTCATAACCAAGAAAAGGAGACACGAAAAATCATACCCAAAACTAGCTAGCTTCTTCATGGAGATCTTCCTTAGAAAATCTGATTACTCAAAAGGTTTGCAATTTTCTTTCTCTCTCTCCTTTTAAAAAGGTTTTTATTAGTTTATCAAAATATAAAATACAAAGAGAAATTCAAAAAAGTTATAGAAAACTAGGAGGAAGGGGAGGGAAAAAAAATGCGGTGTAAAGAGGGAAAAGGAAAGAAAAACGTGATGACTTCCTATTCTCTTAAGGGCAATAGAAGATAACAACATTACAACCGCAACTTTTTATTTTTACACCACAGTATGCACAAGCCATTTCTATAACAATAAACCTATCTCGTCAGCAAAAACAAAATCAAAGTTTCATTATTTGTTTTCGTTCCAAGCAGAAAATCTTTGCTTTAAACTGAACATCTTTGTATCTGGGCCAGGAGTGAGATTCATTTTTTAAAACGACCTGTTCTGTGGGTGTGGCTTAGTTGGTGGGCGTGGCTTGGTGGTCATTGACTGGGTGGACGTGGCTTGGTGGTCATGTTATTGGCTTGGCATGGCCAAATCAATATCACTCACATCGAGACACGCATCTCCTCACCTGGTCTCTCATGACTGTGGGGATGCTGCAACAGTCGTAAGTGTGAAAAATGGTTATAAGTCACTTTTTTCAGTGCCATTAAAACTTTGAGTGGTCACTCCACATAAACAAAGTACCAGCAAAGGAGGGGAAAAAAACTCCAGAGAAGTTCCTGAGACAGGAAGTCTAGTCCTGCCAAGAATGTAAAAAGGGTTAACGGAGAGGCAGTTTCTGTAAGCAACACCAGAATGTTTCCTTCCTGCCTTCCTTACAGGATTAGGCCAGTAATTTCTTCTAACAACCGGTTCTCCAAACTGCTTAGAATGTTAACAACCGGTTCCAGTGAATAGGTGCAAACTGGTAGAATCCCACCCCTGGTCTGGCCCATTCTTCTTTGTCATGTTCAATACTACAGGATATTAGTGGCCACCTGTCATTCTCGCACTGCCAATGCATCCGTCTACCCGACTGAATGAACCAGTCATCAGTGGTTCTGTCATGAAATCACGATTCAGGAAAAGGAGGCTTGCCACAGAGAGTTAAACCCCCTCTTTACACTCTTCCTTCTTCGCTTCTGCCTACGGTAATCTCTTTATATAAAACTTTCTCTGCTTCCCTGTGGAGAAAGAGAGTGGAGTGTAAGAGATAATGTTTCAGGCTCGGACCAGCTGGCTTTAATCTTTCCATTTTTCTATTCATCAAACTTGTGTCCTTTTCCGAAAGGACACCATCCTTTGACACGTAATTTTAGAAAGACTGATTACCCATGGCTGCTTTTCCATTCTTTCAGCTTTCTGACTCCTGTTGCAGATTTGTTCCAAAGTCTGCCACAAAAGTCCTCTGCATAATTTCAGCAATTGTGCTACGGAGCTTGTGCTAGAAATGGCTTTCACAATTAAGATTTATTTATGGGCTGTATTGTATGTTTTTACGTAGGGAAACAAAATACCTGACTTGCATTGTAAAACACAAACAAGTTCACAGGACTTAAGACCTGACTGTCCAGAAAAGGCTCATTTGTTTTATACTAAAATATATTTACCTCTGAAAGGGATTATAGATTGAATTTAGAATCGGCTACCATATCCAGGTGGCCGAAATCTAAAACAAACACCAGAGGGCAACAAAGGACAGAGAAAATCCTGTCCTCGTTGCCATCTAGTGGTTGAGTGGTGCGGTGGCCTAGAGGTGAAGCTCTCGCCTCACAATCAGGAGGCTGTGAGTTTGATCCTAGGTAGAGGCAGATATTTCTCACTCTGAGCACAATGAGGATGTATCTGCTGAGAAAAACCTCTGCATTGGTGACAGGAAGGGCATCTGGCCAGTAAACACTCAGCCCCATTCAGTTGCCCAGACGCCACCCTTCAAGGGATTATGGGGTCATTAAAAGAAGACGATGACGATGATTGCCATCTAGTGGTCGGTCCCATTGTCCGTTCAGGTGGTCCTCAACTTACGACCACGATTTTGAGCCCCCACATTTCTGTGGCTAAATGAGACATTGGTAAAGTGAATTTTGCCTCATTTTACGACTTATGAAATTCTATGCTTCTAAAAAAAAAGGCTTTGACTGGGATGATATTCTAGATATCGAGACTCTAGAAATGTTGAGATTTCTAGAGACGTTGAGATTCTAGAAAGTACAAAGAGCAAGCAGCAACAATGCTTAGGGGATTGGAGGCTGAAACATACAATAGCAATAGCACTTAGACTTATATACTGCTTTACAGTGCTTCACAGCCCTCTTTAAGCGTTTTACAGAGTCAGTATATTTCCCCCAACAACCTCATTTTGAGGTCCTCATTTTACTGAACTCAGAAGGGCGGAAGGCTGAGTCAATCTTTAGCCTGGTGAGATTTGAACTGCCAAATTGCAGGTAGCCGGCAGTCAGCAGAAGTAGCCTGCAGTACTGCACTCTCACCACTGCGCAACTGGGGCTCATAATGTATGTCTAGTTTAATGAAAAGAAGGACCAGGAGAGACATCTTAATAGTCTTCCAATATTTTAGGGGCTGCCACAAAGAAGACTTACAAAGAAAAACTTATTCTTACAAATAAGTTTCAAATATGAAAAGCAGTAACATTGGGTGGAATGCAGAAAGGTCAAACCTCAGCATACTACGAGCTAGCCCCCCAAAAACGAATTGCTGTACTAGAATTGCTTGTTATAAAAACTGAACTGAGCAATTCCTCAAGACATTGTTGCCTGAGACATTGTTATTTTCCCAACCTCTTTTACTTTTGTGTTCTGTGCAGCTAATCAAGCCAAGGAAAGAGGTTATTGTTATTTCGGGGGTTATATTTGTCCAGAGGAGAATAAAATCAGCGGAAAACCCCTTTCAGTAAACCATTTTTTAGTATTCAGTATTTATTTGATTTGCCAATCGCTTACAAGATACAGGTATAAGAATAAATAATAATCAACCATAAACAAACCTTGGTTCTTTCACTTGGCCAATTGAGAGTAATCAGCTGGAGAAGCCAGATTGGTGGGATATTGCCTTAGGTCCGTGATGGCACGTGTGCCAGAGGTGGCACTCAGACCCTTCTCTCTGGGCATGCAGACCATCGCCAGCTGCTCTTCTGGTTTCTGGCAAGCCAGCCAGCTAGTCTTTGTGGGCACTGGAGCACTGGAAAATGCCCCCCCAAACAGGCTGTTTTGGAGCCATTTTGGGGCCTTTTTCAGGGCCATTTTTGGAGTGTTTTCTGGGCCATTTCTGGGCCAAAAACAACACAAAAATGCCCTGGAAAATGCCCCCCAAACCTCCCTAAAAACGGCCTGAAAAGGGCCCACAAAGGGTTTGGAAATGGCCTCAAAACAGCCCAAAGAACTTCCTGAAAAACAGCCAAAAAACGGCAATAAATATGTCTTCCGGTTTGGGCACTCGGTGTTGAAAAGGTTCACCCTGACCGCCTTAGGTGCAAGAAACCCAGGATACAATGCAATCCAAAATACTGAAGCTCAAGCCCTCTCATTCTTAGTTATCAAACAAAACCCCAAACTCACTTCCTCAGCTACTGTGCAACTTCCCGTCTGATAGAACGGTTTGCAAAACTCAAATGACCTTCAAGGACTCATAAGGTTCAACTGAAGGAAGGACTGGAGGATCTGAAGATAGAGGGCATTTCCCCCTAGCCCCCCTCCTCAAAATCTCTTTCCTTCCACCAGAGCAGAACTGATAACCAAGAATAGAAATAACTGACCTCCCCAGAGAGAAGAGAGATGGTCCCCAGCCTACCTCAGTGGTCCCCCCCACCAACTCTGTTTCCAAGACGGTCGAATGTGGTGGCAATTTTGCTTGCTGGAAGCAGGCATCCCAGCTCAGAACAGCTGCACTGGCCTCTCCCCTCCCTTCCCCTGGCTTTGATGTTGGTGAGGGAGGTCATCAAGTCTACTCAAGGGACTCCCCCAGGAGGACAGGGCTCAAGTTACACATCTAGTACCAGCCAAGTGCATTTTAGCCTTGGAGAGTCATTGAACTCACCCAGAGAGACATTTGCTGTCAAGAATTTGGCCCCAACCTTCCAGGTCCAACACTGAACACAGCTCTCCCCCTGCCCTCCGCCCCTCAAGGCCTGCTGTCTTTCCTCTGCCTTTCCAGAGAACATTGGATCATGAACAGAAATGGGCCATTTTGGGGGGCTGGAGATGATGTGGCATCACCGATCATTTAATGGTTGTGAATCGGGCATTTCCCCCCCTCCAAGAATTCAAGAAACAGGTGTGCCCATCCGAGAGATTTTACTAGCTCATTTGCCAGTTGGTTCGTTTTGATCCCCACCACTCTTATCCCGGTGGGATGCCAGCCTGAAAAAAAATGCAGCTGCCCTAATGAATAAGCATCCAGAGGGTGGGACAGAGGAATGGGGACAAGTCCTATTCTGGGCATCATCAGCATCTCACGGCACAACTGAGAACATTACTCCCAGTGCTGGATATGGCCACGAGAGGGTAGGAAACTGAAGAACAGAAGGATAGAATAATGGAGTTGGAAGGGATGTTGGGGGTCTAATCCAACATAGGATAGAAGGTACCTTGGAGGTCTAATCCAACATAGGATAGAAGGTACCTTGGAGGTCTAGTCCAACGTAGGGATAGAAGGTACCTTGGAGGTCTACTCCAATGTAGGGATGGAAGAGACCTGGGGGGTCTAGTCCAAGGTAGGGTTGGAAGGGATCTTGGAGGTCTAGTCCAACGTAGGGATGGAAGAGACCTTGGAGGTCTAGTCCAACGTAGGGATGGAAGGGACCTTGGAGGTCTAGTCCAATGTAGGGATGGAAGGGATCTTGGAGGTCTAGTCCAACGTAGGGATGGAAGAGACCTGGGGGGTCTAGTCCAATGTAGGGATGGAAGGGATCTTGGAGGTCTAGTCCAACGTAGGGATGGAAGAGACCTGGGGGTCTAGTCCAATGTAGGGATGGAAGGGATCTTGGAGGTCTAGTCCAACGTAGGGATGGAAGAGACCTGGGGGTCTAGTCCAATGTAGGGATGGAAGGGATCTTGGAGGTCTAGTCCAACGTAGAGAGATGGAAGAAACCTGGGGGGTCTAGTCCAACGTAGGGATGGAAGGGATCTTGGAGGTCTAGTCCAACATAGGGATGGAAGGGATCTTGGAGGTCTAGTGCAATGTAGGGATGGAAGGGATCTTGGAGGTCTAGTCCAACATAGGGATGGAAGGGATCTTGGAGGTCTAGTCCAATGTAGGGATGGAAGGGATCTTGGAGGTCTAGTCCAACGTAGGGATGGAAGAGACCTGGGGTCTAGTCCAACGTCTAGTCCAACGTGGGATGGAAGGACCTGGGGTCTAGTCCAACATAGGGATGGAAGGGATCTTGGAGGCCTAGTCCAACGTAGGGATGGAAGAGACCTTGGGGTCTAATCCAATGTAGAGATAGAAGGTATCTTGGAGTCCAATGTAGGGATGGAAGGGATCTTGGAGGTCTAGTCCAACGTAGAGATGGAAGAAACCTGGGGGTCTAGTCCAACGTAGGGATGGAAGGATCTTGGAGGTCTAGTCCAACGTAGGGATGGAAGAGACCTGGGGGTCTGAGTCCAACGTAGGGATGGAAGGGATCTTGGAGGTCTAGTCCAACATAGGGATGGAAAGAGACCTGGGGGGTCTAGTCCAATGTAGGGATGAAAGGGACCTTAGAGGTCTAGTCCAACGTAGGGATGGAAGAGACCTGGGGGGTCTAGTCCAACATAGGGATGGAAGGCACCTTGGAGGTCAACTCCAATGTAGGGTTGGAAAAAACCTACTCAAGCAGAAGACCCTACCCTCTGCCGTTCCAGACAAATGGTTGCCCAATCTCATTTAAAGGCCTCCAGTGTTGGAGCATCCACAACTTCTGGAGGCAAATTGTTTCACTGGTTATTTGTTCTCATTGTCAGGGAATTTCTCCTTCATTCTAGGTTGCTTCTCTCCCTGATTAATTTCCAACGATTGCTTCTTGTCAAAGATGATGGGGAAGCCAGATTGTGTCACTAACTTAATAACTACATTGATTCACTTAACAATGGCGGCAAGGAAGGTGGTCAAATGGGGCGAAACCTGCTTAGTAAATGTTTCACTTAGCAATAGAAATGTTGGGCTCAGCTGCAGTCGTAAGTCGAGGAGTATCTGTACCCTCCTAAAGTTCCTCTATTCAAATACGGTCTCCAGATCAAAAGACTTCGTCGGTCTGCTTTATCTTGTATTAATCGCACCACACCTAAAATACTACATCCTGCTGCTGAGAAATACTCCTACCGCTGTGCCCTCTGGTTTCTCTTTTCCCCTTTCCAGGCTACAACTCCCTCTCTTTCTTTTTCCATCCTTCACCAAGGTACCATCTTTTTTCTTCCTCTTCGCTTTGTAAAACAGTTGGGCGCTACAAAGACCAGCCTGGCAGTTGGCTTCCCACAGATGGTCCTTGTCTGGGGAGGGTGGGAGAATAGGGGAGGGAAGGGGGAGGACTCAAACCTCACTTCGGCAGATTTACTATCGCTCCGCTAAACAACTAATTCCCCACAACACTGTCAAGCTATCTAGTAAGGATACTATCCTTACTATCCTTCTTCTCAACTTCACTACTACCTATCTCCTTATGATGATAATTTTGTTGCTTATATTTTACCGTTTATATTGTTTTGTTTAGTATCCTAGTATGATTTATGTTGATTGCTTATTTAGTATTCTAACGCTAAGTGATGTATCTTTAGGTTTATGATGAATGTATTTTTATGATGACTAAGGATCCTGATTTATCACTTATGGGTTGTATTTATACTGAGACCTTATGCATCGGAGACAAATTCCTTGTGTATCCAATCACACTTGGCCAATACAGAATTCTATTCTATTCTATTCTATTCTATTCTATTCTATTCTATTCTATTCTATTCTATTCTATTCTATTCTATTCTATTCTATTCTATTCTATTCTATTCTATTCTATCCTATCTGCTATGCTATGCTATCCTATGCTATCCTCTATGCCAGTGGTCCCCAACCATTTTTGTACCACGGACCGGTACAATCCATGGACCAATCCACGGACTGGTACCGGCATCAGCACGCACAACCAAGGCAAGGCGAGCCGAACGACCGGCCAGCCAGCCGTTCCCCGCTTCTCCCCGCCACCTTCAACTCCTCCTTTGTACCTTCTCGCGGTCGATGGGCTTTTCGGGCTCCTCCTGAGTAACGCAAGACTCCACCACCATTGGGACGGCTCTTCGTTCGAAGCCGCCCCCCACTCTTCGACAAAACTAAGGCGCAAGGATTCCTTCAGCACCCAAACGCCACTTTCCAACCGACGACCGACAAGCTCACCCGGAAGCACTTGCTCAAGCACCGTTGAAACAAGATGGCGGCACCCAAGCAAAATAGGCAGCCCGGTACAAAATGATCCATGGACCGGTACTGGTTTGGGGCCTGGTGGTTGGGGACCACTGCTCTATGCTATGCTATCCTACCCGCTATGCTATTCTATATTCTACTCTACTCTACTCTACTCTACTCTACTCTACTCTACTCTACTCTACTCTACTACATTCTACTCTACTCCACTCTACTCCACTCCACTCCACTCAACTCCACTCCACTCCACTCCACTCCACTCCACTCCACTCCACTCCACTCCACTCTACTCTACTCTACTCTACTCTACTCTACTCTACTCTACTCTACTCTATTCTTTTTAAAAGGAAAACCCAAGCAACTGTCGTTCTTGGACCTCCAAGTTGGATCATCTTCCAGTCGATCTTGTGTGGGGTTCTAAGGTGGCACCTCCCCTGAATCTGACCCCTTTACCCTTTGATCGGAGAAATGCCTGGCTTCTTCTGAATGAGCTTGCTACTTGAGGGGAAGGGGTTTTGGACGTGGAGAGAGAAGGAGCAAGAGAGAGGGAGAAACACTCCCCCCCAAAAAAACTCCACTTCTTAGATGAGGCATCTGTAAGTGCCCAAGTCAGTGGAAATCTTGTTAGGTGGGGAATAGCCCCTCTTTGCTAACAAGCTCTTATCTGGAGGTTTTATCTCCCCCCCGCCATTGAAGGCAGCCGTCATTAGCGGAGTGTGAACAGGAGCTCTCAATAGCCTCCCAACAGGACAGCCGCCTCTGAATATTCATGAGCCGGGGAAGAGAATGTGGGAAAGCAAACAAGGTGCAGTGGGGGAACTGCCACCAGGGCCTGGGCAGTGGTTCAAAGGAGCCCCCTCTGCCTGATGGGAAAAGGGGGCTCTGAATTCCCAGGAGGACAATAGGGCTGCTTCCACCCACCCCCTCACCCATGCCTCTGAGCAGAGAAGCCGGCCCCATCTGCCTGGATTAGCCTTTCGTCCCTGGCTGAAGAGAGAAGAGAAAGGAAGGGGAAAAGAAGAAAGAAAGGGGGAAGGGGAAGGAGAAGGGGAAGGAAAGGAAAAGAAAAGAAAGGAAAGGAAAAGGAGAGGAAAAAGAAAGGAAAGGGGAAAAGAAAGAAAAGGGAAGGGAAGGAAAGGAAGGGAAGGAAGGAGAGGAAAAGGGAAGGGAAGTGGAAAGGAAAGGGGAAAAGAGGAAAGAAAAGGGAAGGGAAGGAAAGGAAGGGAAGGGAGAGGAGAAGAGAGGAAAGGAAAGGAAAAGGAAAGGAAAGGAAAGGAAAGGAAAGGAAAGGAAAGGGAAAAGAAAGAAAAGGGAAGGGAAGGAAAGGGGAAAAGAGGAAAGAAAAGGAAGGAAAGGAAAGGAAAGGAAGGGAGAGGAGAAGAGAGGAAAAGGGAAAGGAGAAAAGAAAGGGAAATAAGAAAGGAAAGGGAAAGGAAAGGGAGAGGAGAGGAGAGGAAAAGGGGAAAGGAAAAGGAAAGGAAAGCAAAGGAAAGGAAAGGAAAGGAAAGGAAAGGGAAAAGAAAGAAATGGGAAGGGGAAGGAAAGGAAGGGAAGGAAGGAGAGGAAAAAGGGAAGGGAAGTGGAAAGGAAAGGGGAAAAGAGGAAGGAAAAGGGAAGGAAAAGAAAGGAAGGGAAGGGAAGGGAGAGGAGAAGAGAGGAAAAGGGAAAGGAGAAAAGAAAGGGGAAAGAAGAAAGGAAAGGGAAAGGAAAGGAAAGGGAAAGGAGAGGAGAGGAAAAGGAAAAGGGAAAAGGGGAAAAGGAAAAAGAAAGGAGGGAAGGGAACGGAAAGGAAAGGAAAGGAAAAATTAAAACCAGAATGTCCAGTTGCCTCTTGAAAAAGCACATTTGAGACATCTCTTCAATGGTATAGGATTTCCTGCTTTTCATCCTAACAACCGTTGCAGCCTCCCCATGGCCCCATGATCAAAATCCAGGTGCTTGGTCACGACTCATATTTATGACTTCTGTTATCCCCTTTTGCGACCTTTGGACGAGCAAAGACAATGGGGAAGCCAGATTCACTTAACAACCGTGTTACTCACTTCAACACCTGCAGTGGTTCGCTTAACAATGGTGGCGAGAAAAGCCATAAAGGGGGCAAAACCTACTCAACAAATGTCTCATTTAACAACAGAAATGTTGGGCTCAATTGTAGTCATACGTTGAGGACTACCTGGACCCAAAATATATTGGCATTTGGAAGTTGCCTTTTTTTCATTTGGGCACCAACTGCAAAGAATTCTGTCCAGCTTACTTTCTTTCAGAAAGTTTCCAAATCCTTCGCACATAGCTAAGATAATTTCCGCTCAGCAAATAAATACCTGGAAAGAGAGTTAAAGCTAGAAAGGATCTTCCTGGATAACAATAGCAGCTGCGGTTGAAAGAATGCATTGAGGGGAACAGAGCAGGAGAAAAAGAGAGATTTTTTAAAAATATCAGAGAAAAAGAAAAGCAAGCCACAAGCTGCTGTTAGAGAAAAAGGAAAGCAAAAAAAGAAGAAGAAGAAGAAGAAAAAAACTGGGCTGGAAGGCAGGAGAAAAAGAAGAAGAAAGAGAAACGAAAGCAGGAGCATTAGCTCAAAAGGGCTCTTGGTATTTATTTGCCTATTTTGCCACGGACTAAAAGCTAAGAAAGAAACTTTGAAAGTGCTGGGAAAGCTAATCATCCAAACAGCTCAGCAAGGAGAGCCAAAAAGGGTGTGTGTGTGTGTGTGTGTGTGTGTGCGCGCGCGCATGTGTTTTTAAAGAAAGGGCGTCAAACACAGAATACAAAACAGCCTCTCCTCTCAGAGAGCAAAGGGAAACTTGCCTTGCTTGGTGGTATAGGGTTTTCTGTCTGAGCAGAGGGGTTAGACTAGAAGACCTCCATGGTCCCTTCCAACCTTATGATTCTAGAGCTCGTGAGCCACATGGAGGTGTGCAACCATTCAAATGCTAAAATGACGCTTTCACAAGGGAGAGTAAATGATATAATCAGAAAAAGCAATGAGCAGTCAAACTAGTCCTGGAGAGAGTTGGGTATAAGGAGCCCTAGTCTTCTTCATTTCTGCTTCCTTGAACACACAGTTATTGTACATCTTTCTATCTTGAATTTCTTGTCTTGCCACGAGATCAAGATTCCTTCTGGCGCAAGCCATCTAAACAATACATTGTGTTTTACCAGTTGCGACGCCAGGAAGCAATAGTGTCTCCTTTGTAACCTAACCCTTCTTGGGATTTGTTTTAGAGTTTGAATTTCTCTTCCCTTGTAAATCAATGGCTCATCCCTTGTCATCTTATAAATTTCATCTCTTGTTGTTTTCCTGGAAAATCTTATGTGGTAGCTTATGCCATCTTGCACAGTTAATGTGGATTCTGTACACCTCGTCTATCTCACCTTGAACCTCCTATCTGCTTCTCTGTAGAGTCTCTGCTAACAGTTCTGTCATGATCTTCATCGGATGTTCATCTTTGTTTTCAAACACATTTTGGAATCTCAGGAAGACAGCAGCTCTTTCCATTTCCAAATGGACAATTGCCTCTTCCAAATTTCTATTTGCCGTCATGAGCTTCTGTTCCATTGTTTCTATTTTCTTTTCGGTTTGTTCAGCTTTGGTTTCCACCATCTTTCCACTATCTTATCATCTAATTTACAGATATCACCCTTCATCTCCCCCATCCCATTTTTTTTATTTCCTCGTTATGGCCTCTTGTGTACCGTACATCTTTCTAAGTAGTGAGTTCATGGCTTCTGTTGTACCTTCTTACACATCTACAATTTCCTGACAGTGAGAATAATTAACCAGAAGAACAGCTGGCTTCCAGGAGTTGTGGGTCCTCCATCAATGGAGGATTTCAAGAAGAGATTGGTGAGCCATTTGCCCAGAACGGTATATATATATATAGGGTCTCTCTGCTACTTGAGTAGGGAATCCCCTAAGTCCCACGCAGCCCTATACTTCTATGATTTTTCTCTCGGATAAGAGCAACCCAGCCCAGTGAATAATGAGTCTTGTAATTCGACAGGATATTAGGAATGAAACCTGACATCAAAGGGAGAGAGCATTCTGTTCCATTTCATGCATTGGCTGATTTTTCCAATTAATTTCACCGTAGGCCATGCAAGATGACATAGAAGTGAAATAAGAGGAGACAATGCAGGGAAAATTGACTGTATGTGTATGCATGTAGGTGTGTGTGTGTGTGTGTGTGTGTGTGTGTATACACATACATGCAAACATACATACATACATATACATATACACACATGTGTGTGTGTATGTGTATGTTTTCTTAAGTTTTTGCGGGTACTTATAGGTATGGTATTTAGTTTTGTTCGGGTATTTTCCCACATCATTATAGTTGTGCTTTTAAAGTTGTAGCAACATTCTGGCAGAATCTCATCTGCCATTATCAGGCTTCTGTATTGTGTTCATCTGTGAGTGGGACTCACAGACAAACACAATACAGAAGCCTGATGACGGCAGATGAGATTCTGCCGAAACGTTGCTACAACTTTAAAAGCACAACTATAATGACATGGGAAAATACCAGAACAAAGCTGAATACCATACATGTAAGTACCCGTGAAAACTTAAGAAAACACACACACACACACACACACACACACACATATATATATATGTATGCGGAAAAAACAATTATTACCAAACTGCCTTCCATCGAGGACCTGTATACTGCACAAGTCAAAAAGAGGGCTGTGAAAATATCTACAGACCCCTCACATCCCGGACATAAACTGTTTCAACTCCTACCCTCAAAATGATGCTGCAAAGCACTGCACACCAGAACAACTAGACACAAAGACAGATTTTTCCCAAATGCCATCACTCTGCTAAACAAATAATTCCCTCAACACTGTCCACTTTTACTATGTCAGCATTACTATTACAATTAATCCTCCCATCCTTCCTTTCACCCATCTCTTCCCACTTATGACTGTATTACTGTAACTTTGTTGCTTGTATCCATTTTTATTGACTGTTTCCTGGTATGATTTGATTGCTTATTGTACCCTATGATTATTATTAAGTGTTGTACCTGATGATTCTTGACTCTGACGAATGTATCTTTTCTTTTATGTACACCAAGACAAATTCCTTGTGTGTCCAATCACACTTGACTAATAAAGAATTCTACCACACACACACACATACATACACACACACACACACGTACATACATACATATATATGTTTTTGTAGATTTTCACAGGTACAGGTATGCAAGTCTTGGTGTGTTCGGGTCTTTTCCTATGTAAGATTGAGAGTATCTTGGCAACGTTTCAATGAGGTCCCACTCACCATCTTCAGGCTGATACTTTCGGCTTTGTGTTTGTGTGAGCAAAGTGTGATCAGATCTGCCATTTCCCTATATATACTGGTGGGGAGGTTGGCTGTGTTGTCATTTCATCATCAGCCAATCAAGAGATGAACACAAAAATGCAGTTAAAAAGCTGGAACATACTTCCTCACTAGTCCAACACATGAAAGCCACAGGTCATAGCATTGACTTCAATGGCACCAAAACCCTAGCCACTATAGAAAACCCGAGCTACAGAATCATCAGAGAAGCCATAGAGATTGAAAAAAGACCTGAAAGCATGAATAGAAGAGATGACTCCACCAGACTGTCAATCATTTGGAAGCCTGCACCCACAAACAAAAAAATCTCCTCACCACAAGCCAGGCAAACACCTGGGCACAAACAGATTCCCCCTGATACCTCCAGCTCAAACACACCCCCTCCAGGCACCCAGATGAAATCTAGCTTCCTAATAAATGATAGCCGTCCATTTACTCGGAGCCAAGCTGCACTAAAAGCCTCCAATACAGGAACACAATGTTGCCAGCCAATCAAGACAAAAAAAAAAAGCTAAAAAAAAGTCAGAAGATATTAGAAACACCAATCAAGCAGAACACAGCAAACTCCAAGACCAATAAACACAGACCAAGACTCCCAACTAATCAGGATGAAGAAAAAAACGTTCTGGCACAGCAGTAGGCTAGCACCAAATTTAAAACAAAAACGGCTGTGAAAGTCTGACTCACAGACGAACACAATACAGAAGCCTGATGATGGCAGATGAGATTCTGCCGAAACATTGCTACAACTTTAAAAGCACAACTATAATGATGTGGGAAAATACCCAAACAAAGCTGAATACCATACATACATACATACATACATACATACATACATACACATACATACATATTTGTTTTTGTAGATTTTCATGGGTCTTGGCATGTTCGGGTCTTTTTTGTGTAAGATTGAGAGCATCTTGGCAATGTTTTGACAAGGTCCCGCTTGCCATCTTCAGGCTGGTGCTTTTGGCTTCGTGATTGTGCGAGCAAAAAAAGGAAGCCGAAAGCACCAGCCTGAAGATGCCGTGTGGGACTTCGTTGAAACGTTGCCAAGATACTCTCAATCTTACATGGGAAAAGACCCGAACACGCCAAGACCTGCATACATATATATATATACATACATATACATACACATTTGAAACTTTCAAGATAGTATCTGCTTCCACACAAATGAAACTGTGCAAGCGTTTGATCATTGACACTGTCTTTACTTTTTTAACCATCTGTCCACACAACCCAAACTTTGTGATCTGACCCATTCAATCTACAAAACAGTTTCAATGATCTATTGTCTCTATTTCTCCTTAAAGTGCTGATCCTCTTTTAATATTTTAATAACATTTTATACATTGTTCCAATACTGCTTTAGGGCAATATCTTTTTATTATCTCTAATTCAAAATCCAGCTTTATTTTAATTCTGTATGCCTTAATTAAAGCTTTTACTGCACATCGCAGCTGAAGAAATTAAAGAGAGACTGGTTTTCCCTAATAATTCGGAAGAGTTTTTTTTTCTCTCCTTCTGGATAATAATTTATTTGAATTATCCTTAATTGTAATCATTATTTAATTGCAGTGTTAAACCACCCTAAAATTTATGAGATAAAATAATATTCTCAGCATTTCTGTAAACAAATGTCTGGGATTTTATAAATTGAGAATGCACTTTTTTTTTTTAACCCAAGGACCATATTTGGTCTTTAGATTGTTTATACTGAGGAGCAGGGCACAAATTAGAAAAATAGGTGAGGCCCCAGTCAGAAAACAGGCATTGTCAGGGCAAAACTTACATTTCAATCCACCCCTCCTTCATAAGCAAAATAAGGAGAAAAAATCCTGCCCAGATTCATAGAACATAGAATAACAGGGTGGGAAGGGACCTTGGAGATCTTCTAGTCCACCCTCTGATCATGCAGGAGACATTTTATTATTCTGGACAAATGGCTGTCCAATCTCTTCTTGAAAATTTCCAGTGATAGAACTCCAGGAAGCAAGCTTTTTCACTGATTAATTGGTCTCACGGTCAGGAAATTTCTCCTTATTTCTAAGTTGATTCTCTCCTTCATAAATTTCCAAATTTATTGTCCCACCTTCAGGTGCTTTGGAGAATAAGTTGACTCCCTCTTCTTTGTGGCAATATTTTGGGTTTTATTCTCTCGGCCTTCTTTCCTACCACTTACATAGCTCGTTCATATAGAGAGCAGAATAGAAACTGAGGGGAGATGAAAGACTTAGGATGTAATAGAATAGAATAACAGAGTTGGAAGGGGCCTTGGAGGTCTTCTAGTCCAACCCGCTGCTTATACAGAAAACCCTACTCTGCTTCAGACAAATGGTTGTCCAGTCTCTTCTTTAAAAAGATTCCAGCGTTGGAGCATTTACAACTCATGGAGGCAAGTTGTTCCACTAATTAATTGTTCTACCTCTCAGGAAAATTCTCCTTGTTCTAGGTTGCTTCTCTCCTTGATTAGTTTCCATCCATTGCTTCTTGTTCTACCCTCAGATACTTTGGAGAATAGCTTGTACTGTACATGTTCAGTAGGAGACACTTCCATTCCTAACAGAATATAACAGAATAACAGAATTGGAAGCACCCTGGAAGTCTTCTAATCCAACCCCTTATTCAAGCAGGCGTCTCTATAGCATTCTGGACGAAGGGTTGTCCAATCTTTTCTTGAAAATTTCCAGTGATGGTGCACCCACAATCGCAGGAGACGAACTGTTTGCTGATTAATTGTTCTCACTATCAGAAAATTTCTCCCTAATTCTAATCTGGATATCTCTTTGATAAGCTTCCAGCCATTACGTCATGTCTTGCCCTCAGGTGCTTTGGAGAATAGATGGATCCCTTCTCCTCTGCCTTGGAAGATTGCTATCATGTCACTCCTATTCTTCCTCTTAGACATGCCTAGTTCCCTTAACCGTTCATCGTATGTTTTAGCCTCCAACCCCACTAATCATCTTTGTTTATTTATTTATTTATTTTTATTTGTTCCTCTTCTCTGCATTCTTTCTAGGGTTCCATTTATTCTCATTGTTTCTCTTTAGTTGCCAAGACAAGCCAATCACCTCCCTCGCTATCAGAGGTGGTGTTCAGCCAGTTCTGACCAGTTCTGGAGAACCGGTAGCGGGAATTTTGAGTAGTTTGGAGAACCGGAAAATACCACCTCTGACTGGCCCCGCCCCCATCTATTCTCTGCCTCCTGAGTCCCAGCTGATTGGCTGGGTTTCCTTTGGTTGCCCTGCCCAGGAGAACGGAGCCGGAAAGCAGGCTAGTGGGGTGGGGAGGGGATGGAGATTTTGCGGTATCCTTCTCCTGCCACCCCTACAAAGCCATGCCCACCAAGCCACTCCCACAGAACTGGTAGTAAAAAAAATAATAATCCCACCACGGCTCACTATCAGTCACCCACAAGTGAAATTACTGGATATCAATACACAGAAAGGAAAAGAAATGTCAGCTCTTGTTGTCTTTTGCAAATAATCAGAGCTTTGGATGCAACATGAAGAGATCTCCGATGAATCTTAGGGGCTTTTCCCTGCCTTCTGGATTAAAGTGTTGACTTCCACTTTGGCTCCCAAAGAGATCAAGGAAAATAATTTGGTTTTGGCCTAAGCAAAATAATTTGCAGATTATTTGGGCTGAGTTGGGATCAACAAAGAAGACTAACCAAACCATTGATAGTGGAAATTTGGTGTTGTAGCACCCTCTTCTGGATACAAGAGGCTACCATACTTTGATGGCTACTCAACAAGCCAGCTTCATACATTATTAGTAACTGCTGGCTACAGAGAACCAAATATGTTTCGGATACCCCATTTATTTGACATTCCTGGTTCAGAATTCAACCTAGTGGAGTAGAAATGAGTTTTAGATACCACTAATCAAAGGGTGTCACTGAAGTGTCACCTTCAGTGAGATGGGCAGCTATCTAAATTTAATACATACTGTAGATAAATCTTTCTTGCCACAGTTGTTAAGTAAAGCACTTCAGTTGTTAAGTCAGTAACATGGCTGTGAAGTGAATCTGGCTTCTGCGTTGACTTTGCTTGTCAGAAGGTCATGTTGGAAGAAAAATGAAGTTCCGGTTCCAAGCTGGCAATAAAATGGAGGCTGCTTAAGAAGGAAAGGACTGTTTATTGATGAGAAGAACCAACACACACATAGCGTGCAGTTCTCGGACAGCTAACAAAATGGAGTGGAAAGTGGGTGGGGTTTTTTAATACCTTCTTGGTTTCTATGGGGTCATGTAGGGCAGTGGCCCCCAACTTTTTTGTGCCACGGCCCGGTACCGGCATCACAAAATGATCCGCGGCCCAGTACCGGCATCAGCACGCATGACAAGGCAAGGTGAGCTGAGCGACTGGCCAGCCATCTGTCCCCTGCTTCTCCCCGCCACCTTCAACTCCTCCTTTGTACCTTTGTCAATGGGCTTCGCTTCGGGATGGCTTTGGGACGGTCGCTCAGCTCCCCTTGCCTTGGGTGCTGAAAGAATCCTCGTGCCTTAGTTTCATTCGAAGCCCCCCCCTCGATGAAACTAAGGTGCGAGGATTCCTTCAGGACCCAAACGCCGCTTTCCAACCGGAAAAGCTCACCCGGAAGCACTTTCTCATCAAACAAGATGGCGGCGCCCAGCAAACCAGCGGCCCGGTAGGAAATGTTCCATGGACTGGTACCGGTCCGTGGCCCGGTGGTTGGGGACCCCTGATGTAGGGGGTCAAAGCTGGCTCTAAAGGCAAAAGGGGAAAATGCAAATCCTAGGTGTTTGTCTGAGCTAATCTTGTCAGCCTTTGACTTGCCTACTTGTGTTGCTTATCTGGAGTTTCTGTTTGACCCAGTCTTTCTGAATGGATTAGTTCAGAATAATTGTTTGTTAGTTCAGTGGTGCAGTGGTTAGAGTGCAGTACTGCAGGCTCCTTCTGCTGCCTGCTGGCTGCCTGCAATTTGGTAGTTCAATTCTCACCAGGCTCAAGGTTGACTCAGCCTTACCTCCTTCTGTGATGACCCGGGGTGTGGCACAAAAGCAACAAAGTCACCAAAATAGAAAAGAAAATTAAAGTCCCTTTAATACCTACAACTTGGCTCCCAATGTCCAGTTATCATCGGCTGGAGAAAAAACTCTCCCAAGAACAGTTTTTAAAGGGAAGAAATTCCAACTGAACCAAAAGTACATATAAATTATAAATAAAAACCAACACAAACCACGCTGCAGCAATTAACGAGACAGGGCAGGATAAGGAATTGCAGACATCAACTGAAACACACACATAATGAAACACACACAGTTGGGAGGATGCCAGAACTCAGATAAGTCTTGACAAACCCAAAATAATTCATGCTTTCCTTCCAGCAAGGAGCTGTGCGCAAACACCCTCTTTATCCTGTTTTCCCAGCTGCAGCTAATTAAGGGAATCAAGGCCTTTTTCTCCCCCATAACCCACGTTGCTCCCTTATCCATTCCTCCCTGCATGCCCTAGGATGAAGAGGGGCCCTAGGTCTTCCTCTGAATGCCCAGCTGATCTGTGCCCTTCCCCAGTTCCCTCCACATCTACCAGAGCCACAATCCCACTCCCTGTTAGCTTTTCTAGCTCTCCCTTGGAATCATATTCCAACAGGGGCATGACACCTTCTGGGGTGGGTAAAATGAGGACCCAGATTGTTGGAGGCAATATACTGACTCTGTAAACCGCTTGGGGGAGCTGTAAAGCACTGTGAAGCAGTATGTAAGTCTAAGGGCTATTGCTATTTCCAAATCTGCTTTTCTAAAATCTGGCCTCCTCAGTTTCTGCTTGGGGCAGGGAGACTGGGGCTAGTTTCTGTGTCCCTTAAGATTTTTTATCCATTTCTCCTTTAGGAGGGTGGGTGGGCATTGACTTTCTACAGTCCCAAAAGATGACCATATGGCCCTGCATGAGTCATAAATACATCCCAGTTTGCCAAGCCTCTGAATTTTGATCATGTGGCCATGGGGAGGCTGCAAGGTTGTAAGTCTAAAAAATGGCCACAAGTCACTTTTTACATTGTCGTTGTAACTTTGAACAGGCACTAAATGGACTCTTGTAAGTTGAGGATTTACCTGTATTAAGGTTTCTTCCTAACAAGAACAAAAGAATAATAGGGTTGGAAGGGACCTTAGAGGTCTTCAAGTCCACCCCCTTGCTCAAGCAAGAGAACCAATCGGAAGGTCAGAACTGGGAATCACATGACCCCCAAGACACTGCAACCATTATAAATATGAGCCAGTTGCCAAACGTTTAGATTTTGATCACATGATCCTGGGGATGCTGCAACGGTCATAAGTGTGAAAAAAGGTCATATGTCACACTTTTAGTGCCGCTGTAAATTTTAATTATTTTAAAAATAAACTTTATTCAAGATTTTAAAAAGTACATACAATGCATAATATAAGACATTTCATTGCAAACAAAATAATGCGAAAAACAAATCAAATAAACATCAAACATATATACTGTATTTCTAATCAATTAGTGTGTTCTTCTCTCAAAAACAACTTTTCTAGTATTTATTTCCTCTTTATAGTAAATATTCTTAAACTAGCCACTTTATTTTTTCCATTCCTTATCTTTGTATTCCGTTTTTTATCCTTAATCCAATTGTACCATTTTTTCCCCAAACTTTACTATATTTTGAGTCTACCTCATCTAAAGATGCTTTTTCAAAAGGCAATTGGACTATGTTTTTTCCCTTACGGGAAAATGTTCTACTTCTCATCCAAGAAGCTTCTTCGGTTCTGACTGAATGGCGGATGGAAAGTTTATATTCTTTAGCGGTTAAGTTTTTAAAAATAAAGGATCCACAGATCTCAAATTAAATTAAAGGAGATGATAGCATATCATATCACATATAAAGAACGGTTGCTGGAATTGGGTATGTCTAGTCTGACTAGTCTGGATGCGATGGCTCGGTGGCTAAGATGCTGAGCTTGCCGATCAGAATGTTCGGCAGTTCAGCGGTTCGAATCCCTAGCGCTGCATGATGGAGTGAGCTCCTGTTCCTTGTCCCAGCTTCTGCCAACCTAGCAGTTCAAAAGCATGTAAAAATGCAAGTAGAAAAATAGGGGCCACTTTGGTGGGAAGGGAACAGCGTTTCGTGCGCCTTCACCATTTAGTCATGCTGGCCACATGACCACGGAGACGTCTTCGGACAGCTCTGGCTCTTCGGCTTTGTAATGGAGATGAGCACCTCCCCCAGAGCCAGAAACGACTAGCACGTATGTGTGAGGGGATCCTTTACCTTTAGTCTGATGAAAAGAACAACGAGGGGTGACATGATAGCAGTGTTCCAATATCTCAGGAGTTGCCCCAAAGAAGAAGGGGTCAAGCTATTCTCCAAAGCACCTGAAGGCAGGATGAGAAGCAATGGGTGGAAACTAATCAAGGAGAGAAGCAACCTAGAACTAAGGAGAAATTTTCTGACAGAACAATTAATCAGTGGGACAACTTGCCTCCAGAAGTTGTGGGTGCTTCAACACTGGAAGTTTTTAAGAAGAGATTGGATAACCATTTGTTTAAAATGGTATAGGGTTTTCTGTATAAGCAGGGGGTTGGACTAGAAGACCTCCAAGGTCCCTTCCAACTCTGTTATTCTAGCCTGCAGCTGATCCAGGGAAGCTAAGCAGGACTGGGGCTGGCTAACCCTTGGATGGGGTGGGCGATTCCTAAGAAACCGCAGAGCTGAAACTAGCCCAGGAATCAGGAAACTGCTCTGGAAGGATTGTTTCTGCATAGCCAGCCAGAAATCTACGTGGATGTGTTCACAAAATCACCAGGGGGCTTAAATGGAGTAGGAAATGTGACATACCTACAAAAATTGGCAGCATCTGGTTGGCTTTGGCTGCTCTTGAGGAGCTAAGCAAGGTTAGATCTAGTTGATAGCTGGATGGGAGCTCCAGGAAACAATCTGTTGGCTTGATTGGAAAATCAGAAAAACATCCTGAAGTCAGACAATGGCAACCTGTTTTCGTAATGCTGAAAATGCGTCAAATGTGGTTGATTCAAGTACTCTTTCTACACATTTATGTCCCATTTTAGAAGTGCAGAGGGGTTTGTGTTTACCACAGCCTTTGGTAATTCAATGGTTTTCTTTTTTGAGAAAAAAATAATAATTAAAGTAAGTCCAGAAGCAGAGGAAATTCTTCGGCGCCTTAAGGGTCATTTTCTTCCCTCTGTTTGTGTCCATGGGGCTTACAAGAGAGAGAAGTATTTTACTGAGGAAGAAAAATCCAACCTATTTGTGAAGCAGTGCTGCCCCCTTGTGGAAAAGATGTGGAAGGTGCTTATAAGATCCTCATTAGAGCCAGAGGTGGATTAAGGGTATGTCTGCAGGAACCAGGGAAACAACATTAAGATGGCTGTCAATACTCTTGCTCCAACTCTGGAGATTTGTAAGAAGAGATTGGACAGCCATTTGTCCCGAATGGTATAAGGTTACCTGCTTGGGCAGGGGGATGGATTGGAGGACCTTCGAGGTCCCTTCCAACTTGGCTATTTGTATACTGTATTCACAACCGTGGGGACACCCTGACTCAAACTCTTCCCCGAGTCAGATGGCAGATAAAGGAAAAGGGAGAAAAGGGGAATCCTAGAGTTTAAGGTCTCCAACAGCCGATGTTGAGATGTTTCAAACTTGATACGGGTAGTTCTTGATTATGACCGTAATGGAGCTCACCTATCATGGTTGTAAGTCATGACAGTTGTAAATCAGATTAACCTGGGGTGGGATTTAACCAGTGTTACTACTGGTTCGGTGACAATGTTTTGCTGTGCGTGCACCTAAAAAAACCTTTAGCTCTGCCGCCCGGACAGCTGAAAAGCACCGCGCTCAGGTGCACAACGTTTGAAAAGCCTCTTTTTTCAACCTCAGCTGTGCCGCACAAAGCAGCTGAGGTTGAAAAAGCAGGAAATAAAGGACAGGGAAGAGCCTGGGAGGGCGGGTGAGCCAAACAGCAGCAAACACAGAACCAGTTCAGCGTCTGCTGCTCTTCAGAGCTACCGGTTCTTTAGAACCAGGCAGAACCGGTAGCATCCCACCCCTGGATTAACCCCATGGCTGACCTGATCTTAGGACCTTTTTGAGAGCGCTCATTAAGTTAAACAACAAGGTTGTTAAGTAAACCAATGGTTTGCTAAAAGCTGAATTTGCTAACAACCAGAGGTTTTTAGTAAAACAGTTGTAAAATGTGGTCATGTGACCACACAAAGCTGCAAAAGGCCATAAATGCAGGCCAGTTGTTGAGCGCACAACATGTATATGACTTGGGGTCTCCCCCTTAGAATTTCAGAACCATGTTGTAAGTATTCTCAAAAAAGTCCATCGTTTCATTGCCCAACTAGGTAACATCATCAGTGTTAGAATGGGGTGGGGTGTGCAGAGAGGAGGAGCACAATGGGTTCCTTAGTGCTCTCTGAGTTTAGTTGTTTTCTTGCAGACATTTCATTATCCAGCTAAGTAACATCATACAGTGCTAGTATCTGCATATCTATAAATGTGTGCTAGTTAATTACTTATCTGGGGTTAGGGATTTCTTTTTATTTATTTATTTTTTGTAAGTTTTATTTGAGTTTTCACAAAAAGAAAAGAAATACAATAAAACATCTTTTTTGAAAGCAGCATAATCCCGGGTTACATCTCTTCGTACAGACACAAATTCAAATTCATGCTCATTTTTATATTCCATTCCATATCTTATTAGTATTCTACATTTTCTACATAGCTTCTCCCCTCTTTTAACTTTCTTAATTTTATTTTATTTATGTTGTCTCAATTCAAATCATTGTACTTATATTCTTTGTCTGTCCTGTTTCAACTGTCTACTATCTTTTCTCATTAAACAAAATTTCTCCTGTAATCACTGATTGGAGTATGACGCCTTTATATCTTTCCCCTAAAATTATAACACTTAATATAATACATAACTTCCATTCGGATTCTGCTTGGCACATACTCAAACTACACACTGTATTCTTGAAAAAAGAAAAAAAAATATAAATGTATAATATAATTAAAAGAACACTCCATTCCAATTCAATTCTATCATAAATATTAATATTCATTTAAATCTTAACATTTTGCACATTACTCTTCAAATAAATATCATACTTCTATGGGAACAATTATAAACTTTCCATAGTAAATTCCCCCCCACTCTTCACTTATATTTTATAAAACATTGACTAATTAAAATGTTCCCGTTCCTTCCTAATTCAATTTTCTCATTTATTTTATTTCATTTATTTTATTCACAAACATTTCCCCAAACCACACCAACTACTTCATCCCTCTTTTTAATCATATGTTGTTTCCAATTTTCTAACATTATTTCTATTACAAATATAACAATACAACCTTATGTACCTTCACAGAATCCCTTATTCAGTTAGATTTTCACCCATTATCTCTAAATAGAGATTCTTTACATCTTGCTCCAAGCCTTTGTAGCTTCTCTTCCTTTCCTTCTTCCCTCTCTTCTTCTCTTTCCCTTTTTACCCCCTGTCTCTCCACCTCCATTTCCCTCTTCTGTATTCCCCTTTTCTGTTGTTTTCCAACATTATATCCACTTTTCAAATTATTTTCCCCTTCTTTGGCTGTTTTTTTAAGTCTTAAATTCTCCATTCTCTTCCCCACCCTTTCCCCTTTCTTCCCCACATAGAGTTGCTTGTTCATTAAAGATGGCTTCTTCTTTGTCCCAGTCTTCTTGTTTTGCAGTCTTTTCTTGTTGTTTCTCGTAGTTACAGATCTCCATTTCTAAGAATTGAAAAACGAAGCCAAAAGAGCCCTTCTTGTGCATCTTCTTTGTATTTTTTAAGTTCCAGATCCTGCCCTTATTCTTTTCCTCTCCCTTCCTGCTTATAAAAGGAAAAGTTTTTAATGTCCAGAAATCTTTATTGTCCCTTTGGTATTTAGTTGTATTTTCAGCTTAATTGCCTATTGATGCCAAAGCGGATTTTTCCGATTTCTTACTCCGATCTCTTAGTTGTCAATGTAAGGAAGGAGAGAGAAGAAAAAAAAAAAACCTTTCCCTTTTCACTTTCTTTCGCTGCTTCTGACCTTCTTTGGGAGCAATGTTATCTTTTGTAAAATTTAAGTTCCAGGGTACCTTAATTGTTGTTTTTTCAGCTTAATCCAGTCAGCCAAAACTTTCACTTCTTATCTTCCTCCTGCACTTTCTTTTCCAGTTGAGTTCTTCTTTGAGGCGGCCATTTCTGACCGCCACTCCTACCACCTTCAGGAAAGGGAGCTTGGCCAACTGAGGAGGAGAGATGCGGCTCTCCTTGACCCTGCTGGCAATCTCCCCCCTCTTCACCACCTCTACGGGGTGGCTTAGCCCTGAAACCAGCCGGCTTGGGTTGCTCCAGAGGTGAGCCCAGGCAGAAACCGCGCACGATCGCGGATTCCTCTTGGTCGCCGAAGCCCTGCAAACTGGAAGCTCCGGGATTTCTTTTTATTGATTGATATATTGAGATGTCTTCCATGTTCTTGGGTGGGTTGCACCAAGGGAAGCTCATTCAATTTCATTGTACACATGTTATGCACATTGACAAAAGGTTTGAACTTGAGAGCACTGATGTTGCCTAGTTTGGTAATGAAATGCCTACAAGAAAACAACCAAGCTCAGAGCACATCAAGAACAGAATAAGGAATGGAACAAGGAAAAGAACTAGGAACAGAACAGACCAAGGAATGGAACAGAACAGAACAGAAAAAAATAGAATTCTTTATCGGCCAAATGTGATTGGACACACAAGGAATTTGTCTCCGGTGCATAAGCTCTCAGTGTACATACATGCAACAAAGTTATAAATCATAAGGTACAACCAATAAAGTGATAGTCATAAGATACTAACAGGAGTAGGTAATAGGAAAGATGAGAAGAGTAATAGTAATAGAGTCCTACTACATGGTTAGATATCCTTTGACATACGAGAGGGCCGTGGGGATTATGCATTTAGCAGAGTGATGGCATGGTGGGAAAACCTGTCTTTGTGTCTAAGTTGTTTTGGTATGGGCGGTATAGCATCTTTGGTATAGCGGCAGCATCCTGATGGGAGAAGTTGAAAGAATTTATGTCCAGGATGAGAGGGGTCTGTAGATACTGTATATTAATTCATGCAAATGGGACCTATAGGATATCTTATCCTCGTAGTAAAGAAGTCAAAACATACTTTGGAAGAATGCAGTGGGAAGGAAACCTTTTCAATCTAAGCCAAATAAGTCTACCAGGATGTTGTCATAGACCTTGTCCTCAATTCAACTCCATCTTTAGCTCCAAGGATTATCTTAAAAATCCATTGGAGGTCGAAGCCGGTCATACACAATTGTTTATAGAGAATAGAGTCCCACAGGGGATTAAAACTTTTGCTTTCAGACAGGATGCTCCTGCCCTACGAAATGTACTATTGTTGAGGTCATACAGAAGCAGAAGTCTCATTTTGACATCAGGAAAGCTGAAGATCGTTGGTGAAGTTCGCTTGTTTAATTACAGAAAATCACGGGACAGGGTGACAGATGATTATTGCTCTTACACTTCTGAAAGCTGCTATTTACTTTTAGGATGAGTTGTGGGTGTCTGCAGGATGTGGTCAGAATATGAAGGTGACAGCTTTGACAGGGCAAAAAAACGAAACTCTGGTTTTTTGTGTGTGTGACACACACCCCTGGGATGAGCAGATGGCAGAGAAGTGGAGGCATAATGGCAAGAAAATCTGATCCTAGCAGTGGTGGGATTAAAAATTTTTTTTACTACCTGTTCTGTGGGTGTGGCTTGGTGGGCGTGGTGTCGCTTGGTAGGCGTGGCAGGGGAAGGATACTACAAAATCCACATTCCCTCCCTACCCCACTGACCTGCTTTCCAGCTCCATTCTCCCTGTGCAGGGCAACAAAAGAAGACCCAGCCGATCAGCAAGGACTCGGGAGACAGAGAATAGATGAGAACAGATAGTCAGAGGAGGGATTTGCTGGTTCTCCGAACTGCTCAACATTTCTGCTACTGGTTCTCCAGAACTGGTCAGAACTGGCTGAATACCACCTCTGCTACATAGGAACCTCTGCTGGGTTGTCCCCAAGGTGCTTTTTCAAAAGATAAGTGGACTTTGTTTTCTCCTTGAAAATAATTTGCTTCTCATCCAAGAAGGTTCTTCAGTTTAGGACAACCATGACTATGGATGATTGAGAATCTCCATAGACACTCTGTTGTGTTGGTTTAATTTGTCTTTGGTCATCTTCAACTGCAGCTTTTATGCAAAGTTGGCCTTAGTAAAAACGAAAGTTAGAATATTTTGGACATGTGAAGGCAAACGAGATTTAGGAAGAAGAAGACCATCATGGCTTCAAAATCTAAGGGACTGGTTTGGACAAAACTCAGCAGCACTTATTTGTGTGGCTGTTGGTAAAATAGGATTGCCACTATGATCGCCAACATCTGATGATGGACATGGAAAAAGGAGGAGGAGGAGGAGGAGGAGGAGGAGAAGGAGGAGAAGAAGAAGAAGAAGAAGAAGAAGAAGAAGAAGAAGAAGAAGAAGAAGAAGAAGAAGAAGAAGAAGAAGAAGAAGAAGAAGAAGAAGAAGAAGAAGAAGAAGAAGAAGAAGAAGAAGAAGAAGAAGAAGAAGAAGAAGAATGCCATCAGGTTCCTGGAACCATACTGAAATTCTTCTGATGTTTCCTTCTCCAAGGATGATCTGGGGAACATGAGGTTTTATTTCCCTGTTCCTTTGATACCTTGCCAGGGGTGGGATTCTACTGGTTGTTATGATTCTGCACAGTTTGGAGAACTTGAAGCCCAGGAAGGCAAAAAGTGGAGGGGGGGGCAGAGCACCCCCCACCTCCTTCATTTTTTGCCTTCCTGGGCCCCAGAGAAGGTTTCTGGGAGCAAAAACACCCTCCCAGGAGGCTTCCCTGAGGTCCAGAAGGCCCAAAAAATTAGGGGGGGGGGTGCTGCCAAAGAAAAGGAAAGGAAAGAAAAAGAAGAAGCCATGCCCACCCTGTCACATGGCCATGCCCATCTAGCCATGCCCACCTAGCCATGCCCACCTAGCCATGCCCACAGAACCGGTTGTTACAAAATTTGAATCCCACCCCTGTGCCTTACTACAGATGGGCCACACTTCACTCTAAATAGGATGTCCCCTGCCCCAGATGGGTTCTGCCATGCTCTCTTTGAGAGGCTCCTCTTTGCTCTAAACAAACTATCCTTTTATTTCTTTCCTCCTACACCGATGGAAAGAACAAGAACTTTGCCTCTTTGATCGAGGTGAAGCTCTCATCTTTCATTGTTCCTGGGAACTCTTGTTCCTTTCACAGGAAATAGATTTCTCAATTCCTTCTCCTGTTTCCAAACCCTGATAAGCAAAGGGTTGGGCTTGGAAGGTGATGTGAAACCAAACACTATTTGATTATGGCGTGGATTTGTTTGCGTAGCTGGGTTAATCAAGACAGGTGAAATATATGAACAAGAGGCTAAGGCTGATTTTTTAACTTAAAGTTGTTGTTGTTTGTGGCTCCAAGCATTGTGTGCAAAGCACCCCCCCACAAAAGCTGTCAAATAGGTAACCCAATTAAAGCTGTTGTAAATAAAGAGTCAACGCTCATCATATAACCACCACAAGGAAAATGCATTTGGGCAGTACCACTCAGATGACTATTTAAGAAGGCGCAATAAATATATTTCATTTGTTCCAAGACAATATGAAAGATGCCTAGGCACAGAAATTCCCCCAAATGTCCTTTTTCTAATTTCCCCCCAAATTAAGGCAACCATCTGCTCATTGAAAGAAATTTGTTCTCTCACGTCCTCAAATAGAAACAATTTAACTTCTGAAAAATTCCCAGAAAAAACTGTGACTTGCCTTAAACTTCTGCATCAGTCCATCTGAAATTTAACAGGGCAGACTTCATTTCATTCTAAGGGGCAGGGCAACTTGAAAATTTCATTTCATGCTGGCAGAAGTCAAAAGATCTAAAGAAGCCACGCCACAGACAATGAGAGAGGCATCAAGGGGAAATTTAACCTGGAAATAAGGAGAAATTTTCTGGCAGTGAGAACAATCAACCAACGGAACAGAAGTTGCCTCTGGGAAGTTGTGGGAGCTTCATCACTGGAGGCTTTCAAGAAGAGATAATGGTGTAGGGTCTCCTGTTTGTGGGAGGGGGGTTTGGACTAGTTGGCCTAGAAGGTACCTTCCAACTCTGTTAATCTGTAAATGGTGCTAATTACCCAACAGAATGTTGTAAACTGAGCAAGGATGTTCTGAAGGAGGGGTGAAAAAGTCAAGATGACAGCTACATGCAATTGAAATCTCACCTTTTCACGCACTTCTTGAAAGTCATGGTCTACACTTCCTTTCTCTACTTGTTTTTTTTTTAAAAAAAAAAAAAACATTTTATTTAGTCTGGACTTGGTGGGACCCTGGATAGTTGAGGGAGAGAATCAAGATCACTTGAAGTGTTAATACCACTTTATAATGCTTTGGTAAGGCTACGCTTGGAATCCTGCATCCAGTATTGGTCGCCACGATGTAAAAAAGATGTTGAGACTCTGGAAAGAGTGCAGAGAAGAGCAACGGAGATGATTAGGGGCCTGGAGGCTAAAACATATGAAAAACGGTTGTTGGAATTGGGTATGTCTACTTTGATGAAAAGAAGGACTAGGGGTGACATGATAGCAAGTCTTCCAATATCTCTGGGGCTGCCACAAAGAAGAGGGAGTCAAGATATTCTCCATCTGAAGGCAGGATAAGAAGCAACGGATAGAAACTGAGCAAGGAGAGAACCAACCTAGAACTAAGGAGAAATTTCCTGATAGTTAGAACAATCAACCAGTGGAACAACTTGCCTCCAGAAGTTGTGAATGCTCCAACACTGGAAGTTTTAAAGAAGAGATTGGGTAACATTTGTCTGAAAAAGTATAGGGTTTCCTGAGCAGTGACATAGGAGGTTTCCTGAGCAGGGAATTGGACTAGAAGATCTCTTGAGTCCCTTCCGACTCTGTTATTCTCTTATTCTGATCCATTATGACTCAGCTTGGACTGTTGAAGGCCTGGGACATTCCCTCCCCCCATTTTATCCCTCTTCTCTCATGAAAGAAGACCACCATCCTGTTTTGCAGTTCTACTATGATTCTTCATAAATCCCTTGGATGAAAGGACTGGGATCAGATGGCAAGGCTCAACGTTGTATCAATTCAAGGCTGACCTCCGTGTGAAGGGACCATCCATCCGTTCTTGCTCAATCTCTCTTCAGCCATTCCTCAAGGCCGGCCTCCAGTTAGACACTATAATTGATTGGGTACAACTTGAGGCATCTCTCAGGAGGGAGGTTACCATAGATTAATGATCAGCAGGTTGTTAGTCAAGGAAGACTGGAGATCTTCTTCTCCCCCTCCCGCAACCAAAAATCTACCCTTCTTGCTATGGTAGAAACATGAAAAGTTGGGAGCGCTCCTGGCCTTTTGTGATTCTCCACTGAGTTTATGAGCAAAGAACCTGGGTGGAAGAGTGTCCTGAAGTTCGCTAATGGAAGCTGAAGTTCTCCAACCATTTCTGAAGGCAAAAATTTCTCTGTAACGGTGATAGAAGCTAAATGTTTGCGAAGATTCTCAGCCAACCAGATCAGGGTTGTCCCAAAGGGGCTTCTTCAAGAGGCAACAGGGACTTCCTTTGTTTTTTCTTAAAGACATTTCGCTTCTCATCCAAGAAGCTTCTTCAATTGTTCAGCATCAAAATTATAATGATATATTCAGGGTCCCGAACTCTCAGAATTTCCAGTAGGAACCCTTGTCAACCAAGCACAATAAGGTGTTTTATGACATTTTATCATTGTTTATCAATATCTCCCCACACATTTTATTGGCCTGTTATAATTTAACTGTGAGTTCTTACATCATTACTGAAATAAACCATTTCCGCTTCAACTGAAAATGGTGTTCCTGTAACCTGAACATCCGCATTCTTTTAATCTGAGATTCCTTCCCCTCCTCGAAGATGCCCTGAAAATAGGTAGTCCTCACCTTACAACAGATCATTTAGAGTTTCAAAGGCACTGAAAAGTTATAGACTGGACCTGTTTCCCAAAATAGATCTGCCTGTTCAGTGTTGTGATAAAAGAACACAAAGGCGTCTCACAGCCAAAATTCGCAAACTGCCCTAAAATTAGGTACAGCGGTGGAGGTGGCATCTAATGGGGATCAAAACTGGTGCCCTTCCTGGATCTGTTTGGAGTTTCTGTCTGTAATTAAAGAAGGACAACATGTCCCAGAAGCCTACGTTTCTTCAAAGCTCAATTCCTTTATCTCTATATATGAAAGCCAAGTACCACTCACTCATCAGGAAATCTCCAGGACCGTAAAGCCTACAAACTTGAAATTTGGCACATATGTTTCTCTGGGCTTCTAGGTGCTCACTAAGAAAGGATTTTTCGAAATGACCATCTGATCAGTACTATTTCTTAATGCAGTAATTAACACGCTCTGATGCTAAGGAGTTCTTTGCCCCTCTCCACCTATGGAACCGCTTGCGGACTCAGGGCAGAGGAAGCTATACTCCTTTATGTCTTTCAGTCACCGATCACCACTGAGCCAATGGATGGTGAACCAGATTTCTCTCCTGCATAGCTTGATCACATAGTTTTGTCACGAAGCACGAGTATAGTAGTTCTTATACAGTAATTAACACGCTCTGATGCTAAGGAGTTCTGCTCCCCCTCCCCACCTGAAAAGAACTCTGTTCTATTTGCCAGTTGCCTCACATTCCGTTACCTCAGTTCAAACCGCCAGATATTCTACTCCTTCACTCAGGAGCGGCCTGGCGCTCCTTACAGTACTAAACGTCGGTACCCCACCAAAATGTCTACGCCTCCCACCTGTGAAACTATCCAGACTCAAGGCAGCGGGAGCCATATTCCCTTATGTGTTTCAATCATCGACCATCACTGAGCCAACGGATCATGAACCAGATTTCTCCTGCATAGTCCTTGACTTACAACAGTTTGTTTAGTGATTCAAAGTTACAATGGCACTGAAAAATGTGATCGAGGACCGTTTTTCACAGTGATGATCTTTGCAATATCCCCCACATTCATATGATCAAAATTCAGAAGCTTGGCAAACTGGTCCATAGTTACGACAGTCGCAGCATCCCAGAGTCTTGTGATCCCCTTTTGTGATGACCTGATGAGCCAAGTCAATGAGGAAAGCCAGATTCACTTAACAACCAGGTTGCTTAACTTATCAATGGCAGTGCTTCCCTTAACAACCAAGGCAAGATTGGTTGTAAAACGGGGTGAAACTGTTTGGGGGGTTCAATCTTTGAAGTAGCCTTCAAACCTTTTAGCCACAGGTTCTCTGCACGGTTGCTGGGTGGGCGTGGCCATGGTGGGCATGGCCTAGTTGGGCTCCTGCACCATGAGGGGGGGCGTTTTCCCCTTTCCTGGGCTCCGAAGGCTTTCCTCGAGCCTCTGGGAAGGCAAAAACAGCACCCCCGGGCTCCAGAGGCCTTCTAGAACTTCTGGGAGGTGCATTTTTCTCCCTCTCTGAGCCTCCACATGGGCCCTGCACTTCCATGGCATCCAAAATGGGGAGGGGCAGGGTGGGGGTCAGGGCCAGCCAGTGGGGGGATTTACCGGTTCACCAAACTGGCAATTAAAAATGATAAAATTAGCTACCGATTCACTCAAACCAGGGCTAACTAAGTAGCAGCCCACCCCTGGGTTCAACTGTGGTCATAAGTCTAGAACTATTTGTATTTATAGGGAATTACCCCTGGCTAGATCATGTACAGTTTAAGAGAAGAGGAGAAAGTGTCTCTTATGTGCTGGTGTCCCGAAAAGTCCCTCCAAACATAAAAGAAAACCATTAATTCAACAAACCTAACACATGGTAAAATTAAATCCCAGAACTCTGCATCACAGGCTGAATTTTATAACACACGTTTTCTTTTTTTGTTGTTTTTTTTTTTGGATGTGGAGGAAAGTAATGTTTGCTTCATTGGAAATTCCACCGTGTTGGGGTGAGTGACAGGGGGAGAGTAATTTATTGCTGCTTGGCTACAATACTAGGTTTACTTCTTAGGAAAGAGCATTCTTCTGATTTCTGCCTCCCGCAGGAAACCTGCGCCCGATGAGTCTGCAATGCTTTCTTCGCTTCTTGTCTCTTCGTTCCCCGCCTTGCCAAAATAATTGCTTTCCGTAAAATGTGTTATGCAACTTGGCTGGCATCCAGCAGAAGCCTCGAGGCCAAAACGGGAAGAAGAAAGATGATGATGGAAGGGTTTGAACCCGGCAGAGAAAAATTCTGAGCCATAAAAAAGAACACACGGCCCTTTTTTCCCCACCGCTGGTTGATTCAGAATGGCCTTCATTGTACAGGGGAATCCTCGAGGTATGACCGCTAGGGAGCCCAAGGTCACCCTTGGGAGCCATTTTCTACTTGGAAACTTCGAGGCTGCCGCATCCAGTGCCTGGGAGTTTGCGAGGAGGGATTTCATAGTGAAGTAGAACCAGAGGTGGTCTTCAGCAGGTTCTGACCAGTTCTGGAGAACCAGTAGCGGAAATTTTGAGTAGTTTGGAGAACCGGCCAATCCCACCTCTGACTGGCCCCACCAACCCCATCTATTCTCTGCCTCCCATTGAGTCCCAGCTGATCGGCTGGGTCTTCATTGGTTGCCCTGCACAGGAGAACGGAGCTGGAAAGCAGGTTAGTGGGGTGGGGAGGGAATGGGCATTTTGGAGTATCCTTCCCCTGCCACCAAGTTATGGCTACCAAGCCACACCCCGCCCACCAAGCCACGCCCACAGAACTGGTAGTAAAACAAAATTTGAATCCCACCACTGGGTAGAATATTAGACTCAACAACATCCTTTCTCTGAGCGTCAAGGACATGTTGCACCTGGAAAGGAGCGTCTGGAGGGATGTCTCTAGTTGGGATGATTAGTTGATTGGGCCTTGTGATGGACTGATGAATGCAGGGGGTGGATCTTTAATTTGTCTTTTGGGAAAGGAAAATCCAGAACTCTCAGATTCGGGTTCTCCCAGATGTGCCAATAGGACAACTCTCATAAAATGGAACTTTGAGGAAATGATTGTCTCAGAGTTTATTGGGTTGGAGTTAGTTGGAACGCCCCGAATCTGACACCCAACATTGAGGTCGTGAGGTTGGAACATTGGTTAAGTGTCCCGAATGTGTTTTATTTTCCCAAGAGGCAACTGGACTTTCTGTTTTTTTCTTTGAAGACATTTCACTTCTCCTCCAAGAAGCTTCTTCAGTTCTCTTTAAGCGGGATTTGCCCCGTTTTGTGACTTTCCTTGCCACTGTGGTTAAGTGAATCACAGCAGTTGTTAAGTCGATTGTGAAGTGAATCTGACTTCCTCAGTCATTTTGCTTGTTATGTGACCCCCAAGGATGCTGCAACAGTCATAAGTATGAGTCAGTTGCCAAGCATCTGAACTTTGATCACCTGACCATGGGAATGCTGCAATGGTCATAAGTGTGAAAAACTTTCGTAGGTCCCTTTTTTTCAGTGACGATGGTTACAAAGTGAATCGTCGTAAGTTGAGGACTAGCTGTATAGGAATCTTCCTCCTCGCACACATTTGTATTGTTTTATGAGGTTTTGTGCTCACTTTCCTGCCAAGTTCGTAACCACAAGGTGCATCTCAACCGCCCAATCCTTGACGGAGCAACGGAGGCCACTTCTGGTTTGCAGTACAGGCAACAATTGTGGTGATTCACTTAACAGCGGTGGCCAAAAAGGTCGTAAAATGGGGTAAAACTCACTTAACAAGTGTCCCGCTTAGCAACAGAATTTTGGGGCTCAGTTGTGCAGGTAAGTCGGGGATGACCCGTAATGCAGCTCTATTTCCAATCCATCAGACTTAGAGCTGGAAGGGACCTTGGAGGTCTTCTAGTCTACCCCCTGCTCAAGCAGGAGACCCTCTCTACCCTATCAGACAATGGATTGCCTCGTTGTGTGTATTTGGCATGTTTATGGGTCCCAGTCGCCTCTGTTTATTCTGTTCATTCTATGATATCTGCCTTTGGCAAACATCCTTTATAACAGGAAAAAGCATATTTGATCTCTTTCAGTCACTGCATAATTATTCTTGCATTCTGGTAGCGCGGTTTGTTCTATTTCTTTGTGCATGCAAAGAATGACTTTTCCTTTTGGGGGGGAGGGTGCGGGGAATGGACTGAGGAGCACACACACACACACACACAGAGAGAGAGACACCCACACACCCTCGCACTGTCAGAAACTATAGATGCCCCAAAGCAGAAAAAAATTGAGCCGACGGTATCGCAAATTGGGAGCTAATGGCGTGTGAGTAATTTTCGCTGGCAATAACGCAAGTTTAACAAGAAGGAGCTCGGCCGGAGCAAGGAAAGATTAGATTGGCAACCATTCCAGGAAAACCTGAACCCAGGATACAGAGAGAGTTAGGCCTGCCAGCACAGTGTGACTCAATGCAAACACAGGAAACAAATCAACAATCAAGACGTTTTGTTAAGCGCAGAGGTCAGATAAGTCTCCTTTTCAAGTTGCAATGGCCTGTTTCTGTTTTTTTTTTTTTTTTAAAGCAAAGTTCCTAATTTGGGGGGTTCTTATTAAGATAGGCTTGAAAAAAGGGTCTCTCCTGGTTACTCCAAGCCAACACCTGAGAGTAAGGTAACATCCAGCCCTTGCTTATCAATGGAGACCGAGTGGAGCAAGTGGCCAGTTTTAAGTTTCTGAGTGTTACCCTAAAAGAGGACCTGACCTGGGGGGCTCCCATTGCAGCCCTGGTCAAAAGGGCCCAGGAGAGATTATACTACCTGAGACTTCTCAGGAAACAACAATGGAATGAAAAACTGCTGGTGACCTTCCACTGCTGCACCAGAGAGAGTATCTTAACTTATTGCACCTCTGTAGGGTTTGCTAACTGCACAGTGGCAGATAGGACAGCACTCCAGAGAGTTAATGTCATTGCCCAGAGGATCATTGGTTGCCCTCTCCCCTCTTTAGAAGAGCTTTATAGCTCCTGTTGCCTTAAGAAAGTTCAGAACATCCTCAAAGATCCATCTCATCCTGGGAACACCCTTTTTTTTGGAACTATTACCATCTGGCAGACGGTACAGAATAATAAAAACAAGGACAAATAGGCTGAAAAACAGCTTCTATCCCAGGGCAGTAGCTCTGTTGAATTCTACTGTATAGTGCAGTATTGGTGTGGTGTCGGGGTTTTTTGGTTCAATGTGTGGAGGTTGAAGGATGTGTGTTTGTGTTTATTTTCATGGTCATGATGTGCACTGAAGATGGCATTTGATTTCATTGTACGAGGTGCAATGACAAGAAACTAAACTAAATTAATCTGCCGATTGTTTTTTGTTACTTCCTGTGATAAGCAAGACTTAAACGAAATACCTATGAAGTCCTTGACTTATGACCACAATGGAGCCCATATTTGCTGTTGCTAAGCGAGGCATTTGTTAATTGAGTTTTGCCCCATTTTACAACCTTCCTTTTATAGTTGGTAAGTGGATCACTGCAGTTCTTAAGTTAGTCCTCGACTTACGACCACAATTGAACCCAAACTTTCTGCTGCTAAATGAGGCATTTTAAGTGAGTTTTTACCCATTTTACAATCTTTCTTTCATAGTTGCTAAGTGACTCACTGCAGTTCTTAAGTTAGTAACCCGGTTGTTAAGTGAATCTGGCTTCACCATGGATTTGACTTGTCAGATGATCGCATGACTCTGGGACACAGCCAAGGTCATAAGTATGAATCAGATTGCCCACCTCTGAATTTTGATCACATGACTATGGGGATGCTGGAAAGGTCATCACTGTGCAAAACAGTCATTAGCCACATTTTTCAGTGATGTCATAACTTTGAACGGTCACTAAATGAACGGCCGTAATTCAAGGACGCCCCAGTCTTCATAAATTTCACAGGATTCCTTCTTCCTCAGTGTATGTGAGAAAATGGCATGTTGCTGTTTTATTTTCAGAAGTGCCACCAGAATAGGACTGCTATGGTGATGGGTACAGAATAAAGATACTGCATTGCCGGGGCTGAAATTATAAACCTATAAAAATTATAAAATATTCTGCCTTGAGTCCAGAACCAAGTTCCAGAGGTGGGAGGTGTAGACATTTTGGTGAGGTACCGATGTTTAGTACTGTAAGGAGCCCCAGGCCGCTCCTGAGTGAAGGAGTGAAACGTCTGGCGGTTTGAACTGAGGTAACGGAATGTGAGGCAACTGGCAGTTGGAACAGAGTTCTTTTCAGGTGGGGAGGGGGAGCAGAACTCCTTAGCATCAGAGCGTGTTAATTGCTGTATAAGAACTACTATACTCGTGCTTTGTGACAAAACTATGCGATCGGGCTATGCAGGGGAAATTTGGTTCACAATCCGGTGGCTCAGTGGTGGTCGGTGCTTGAAACACATAAGGGAATATCGCTACCTCCACCTTGAGTTCGGAAGCAATTTTATAGGTGGGAGACACAGACATTTTGGTGAGGTACCGAGGTTTAGTACTGTAAGGAATCCCAGGCCTCTCTTGGGCGTAGGAGTGGAACGTCTGCCAGTTTGAACTGAGGTAACGGAACGTGAGGAAACTGGCAGTTGGAACACAGTTCTTTTCAGGTGGGGAGGGGGAGCAGAACTCCTTAGCATCAGAGCGTGTTAATAATAATATAGGAAATATTAATGCTCTGATGGTCCTTTCGAAAAATCCTTTCTTAGTGAGTGTGCTGTCCCAGCCAGTCTATGGGAATTGGATAGTGACTTAGGAATTATGAGCTGTCCCCTTAAGGGAATGCATCATGTATCCTGGGAAATGTAGTTCATGTCACATGGCCACATCTGTATTCCTGATTGGCCACTAAATTGACCCTCGAGGGGTTGGGGGAGTTTTCCTCACTTTTGCCTGAACTCCCTAACTCATGGGAGCTGCTTTCTATCGCTACGAGATGGGTTAGGAGATAACCATCTTTTACTACAAGGCAGATATACAAAGGATGGGTCATTAAAGAAGGACTTTGTCACAAACGTGAGTTATGAGGATACCTGATGAAATAATAAATGTAATTTGTTATGGACGTCTTGTTGAGTTATCTATCTGCATCTGTACAGTTTACAAATCCACCTCTGCGCGGAAGGCAGAAAAGTGACCACCTAACAGCCATTGATGGGATTCAATTTTTTCTTACTACCAGGTCTGTGGGCATGTCTTGATGGGCATGGCATGGCTTGGTAGGTGTGGCAGGGAAAGGATACCATAAAAAAATATCTCCATTCCCACCCCACTCCTGCGGGAAAGTTACTGCAAAATCCCCATTCCCTCCCCACCCCACTAACCTGCTTTCCAGCTCTGTTCTCCTGTGCAGGGCAACCAAAGAAGACCCAGCCGATCAGCTGGGACTCGGGAGGCAGAGAATAGATGGGGTGGGAGCCAGTCAGAGGTGATATTCCGAACTACTCAAAATTTCTGCTACCGGTTCTCCAGAACTGGTCACAACCCGTTGATTATACCTCTGCTAGAAACCCAGAGAAACTTATGTGCCAAATTTCAAATTTGTAGGCTTTACGGTCCTGGAGATTTCCTGATGAGTGAGTGGTACTTGGCTTTCATATATAGAGGTAAAGGAATTGAGCTTTGGAGAAACGTAGGCTTCTGGGACATGTTGTCCTTCTTTAATTACAGACAGAAACTCCAAACAGATCCAGGAAGGGCACCAGTTTTGATCCCCATTAGATGCCACCTCCACCACTGTACCTAATTTTAGGGCAGCTTGCAAAATTTGGCTGTGAGACGCCTTTGTGTTCTTTTGTCACAACACTGAACAGGTGGGTCTATTTTGGGAAACAGGTCCAGTCCATTAACACCGTCCTGTTTCCAACTGCTTGGTGAATTAAGAATCTTACCCCTATGTTGCCAGGATCAATTAAGCTTCTTGTTAAATTCAGCAGCGCTAATTCCCAGGTTTAAGAAGGTGTATGTTTTCGGCCTATTTAATCTGTTGATTAACAGTTGCAACTGGGATTAGGGTTCCTAGCTCATTCCATAAATGGCATTAGACTCCAGAATAGAATAGAATAGAATAGAATAGAATAGAATAGAATAGAATAGAATAGAATAGAATAGAATAGAATAGAATAGAATAGAATAGAATAGAATAGAAATAGGTATAGGTATAGGAATAGGAATAGGAGAAGCGAAGAGAGGATGGGAAGGGATGGGATGGAATAGAATAGAATAAAATAGAATAGAATAAATAGAATAGAATAGGAACTAAACTGAAATGGAATGGAATAGAATAGAGAATAGAAAATGGGATGGGATAGGATAGAATAGAATAGGAATTGAAATGGAATGGAATGCAGTGTTACAAGAATTAGATAGATGATGCAGATTAGTATTAAGTAAGAACAGAGTATTAAAGCTAAGCAATGAATGTGTATAAACTATAATGGTTATTGCAGAAGATATTTATACCCAGACAACAAACGGTTCAAATGAAAGATGGAATGTTTGTATAAATAAAATAAAAAATATTTTAAAAAAGGAATGGAATAGAATGGAATGGAATAGAATAGAGTAGAATAAGAATAGAACAGAACAGAATAGAATAAATATTGGATGGAATAGAATAGAAAACTTTATTGGCCAAGTGTGATTGGACACACAAGGGATTTGTCTCCTGCACATAAACTCTCAGTGTGCATGCAAGCAATAAATGATAAATCATGACCTCAATCATAAAACACAATCCACATAAATCATAAACACAATACTCAGTAATTGTCATAGGACACTAAATAAAAGCAATCAACATAAATCCTAAAATGCAAACAACACAGTTTTATTCTCGTATAATGCTAAAGGAATAGGTAATAAGAAATACGAGAAGCATAATAATCATACAGCCCTACTACATGATTTGACATCCTAGGGCCTAAGACTGTGTTGTGGGAATTAATTGTTTAGCCGAGCATAAAGTCCAAAGAGCCTTTTCCGTTAGAATGGGGATAATTATTGGTAATGATTTTTTTACGCCCTGTTAAAAACTGAAATCCACTCACACCCAGCCGTTCCTGGCAAAACTTGTTCAGAGTCTAGCAGAGTTAAACTTAATGGGATGTTTGCATTCGCTGGGAGATTATTTGGCTAAGTTGTATCAGAGAAAACAAACAAAGGAAGGAAGATGGATGGGAAGGAAGGAGAACCTTTGCAGTAATCTGCAGCCAAAAGAGAAAGTTTGTTTATTACAGCAGAATTGAAAGAAAAAAATTCTACCTGGTCATGGAAATACAATTTACAATTCCAGCCACGGGGAAGAAAGTTGCTCTGAACCCAACAATTCTCCAATTACCATTATTATATACAAAAAACTATAGTGTACATAGCAAACAAGGTAACTATGCTGGGTTTCGTATCACAAATCACTAGTCGACCACTTCCCAAGCAGTTTAGGACTGTGTGATGTATCGGCGGATTATGTGAGCAGATCCCAGTAAGGTGGCCTTCTGCAGCTGACCAATGGTGATCTTGTGAGCGCCAATTGTTTTTAAGTGCTTGCCTAGGTCTTTAGGCACAGCACTCAGTGTGCCGAATACCACTGGAACCACCTGCACTGGTTTATGCCAGAGTCTCTGCAGTTTGATTTTCAAGTCCTGATAATCTGGCGCTTTTTTCAAGTTGTTTCTCGTCAATTCTGCTGTCACCAGGTATGGCAATGTCAAAGTTCCACACTTTTTTCTTCTCCACAATCGTGATATCTGAGAAGAAGAAGGCCTTTATTGTCATTGTACAAGTACAACGAAACTGTGGATGCACCCCAGCAACTGTTCGCAATACAATAAAACCAAAGCACTTAAAAATGAAGATAAGAAAAATAGAGTAGCCACATCTCCATTTGCAATTTGAGAGTACAATATCTACGAATATACACAAAATATACATCCAACACTGACTGTAATGCTTAGCCGAGTAAAATACACAAGAGATGGATTGTACTGTAATATGTTATTATACATCTGAATGGGGTATTGAGATTTCACATCTTTTCACATCTTAATAAGGCAGTGACTTTGTGTTTATTTGCGGTTCGGATGGCCCAGGGAAAGAAACTATTTGTCAGTCTAGTGGTGTGGGATTTTATTGACCTAAAATGCTGTCCAGACGGCAGCAGGTCAAAAAGATAATTACCAGGGTGTGAGGGGTCTTCTATAATGGCTTTGATTCTGCTTTGGCAGCGGGACCTGGCTAAGTCTTCCAGGGAGGGCAGAGGGCAACCAATGATTTTTTGAGCTGTGTTTATCACCCTCTGTACAGTTTTCCTGTCCTCAGCTGTGGAGCCTGCATACCACACACTCAGACAATATGTCAGAGTGCTCTCCACAGAGGCTTTATAGAAAGCCGGCAACAGCTTCTTATCCAGGTTGTTCTTCCTGAGAACCCACAAGGAAGTGCAGCCGCTGCTGAGCCTTCTTCACTATGGCCTTGGTGTTAGGGAACCAGGAGATATCAGCTGAAATATGGGTGCCAAGGAATCTGATTGTAGGGACAGTTTCCACTCGTTCTCCATTGATGATGAGTGGGGCGTGGTCCTGTCCATGTTTCCTGAAGTCCATAATCAGTTCTTTGGTTTTATGGACATTCAGTAACAGATTGTTCTGTGAACACCAGATAGACAGGTTCTCTACTTCTGCCCTGTTGTAGACAATACTGGTCCCACAGTAGTTTTGCATGCTCATTTTCGATCACTTTTTCAGGCTTATGATCACACCAGGTCTTTGCTACAGGCAGATGGTAGTTGTGACACAAATTCCAGTGGACCATCTGAGCGACTGTGTTGTGACGTTGTTTGTAGTCAGTCTGAACGATTGTCTTGCAACAGCTCAGTATGCAATCGTTGGTTTCGTCCACTTATTTGCAGAGTCTGCATTTGGGGTTATCAGCAGATTTTTCTATTCTGGATTTAATTGCATTCGTTTCTGATGGCTTGTTCTTGGCTGCAAGAATCAGGCCTTCTGTCTTTTTCTTCAGTGTTCCATTGGTCAGCCATAACCAGGTCTTTTCCTTGTCTACTTTTCCTTGGATCTTTTCAAGGAACTGTCCAGGCAGTGCTTTGTTACACCAGCTGTCCGCCCGGTTCTTCTTCTTCTTCTTCTTCTTCTTCTTCTTCTTCTTCTTCTTCTTCTTCTTCTTCTTCTTCTTCTTCTTCTTCTTCTTCTTCTTCTTCTTCTTCTTCTTCTTCTTCTTCTTCTTCTTCTTCTTCTTCTTCTTCTTCTTCTTCTTCTTCTTCTTCTTCTTCTTCTTCTTCTTCTTCTCCTTCTCCTTCTCCTTCTCCTTTCCTTCTCCTTCTCCTTCTCCTTCTCCTTCTCCTTCTCCTTCTCCTTCTCCTTCTCCTTCTTCTATCTTTAGTGACATTCATAACCTTTGGGGCTGGTTTGTAGCTCAACAGCTCAAGTCCTAATCAAGGACCTAGGGACTGTTAAGGTAGTGTCCAAGGATATAATGTTCCAAGTGTTCCAAGTAGGATGGTTTTTTTTTGTAGAATCAGGTTATTCAAGTCTGATAAATTCAGGATTTCCAAATAGCGAGGCAGCCCTTTAGGTATTGCTCCAAGGGCTCCAATGACAATTGGGATAACACAGAATTTCTTTTTCCAAAGTCGATCAACTTCAGTTTGTAAGTCCTGATACTTTGTGATTTTTTTTCTTGCTGCATGTTTTCAATTCGTGCACACCAGGTATTGCAATGTCAATGACAAACCGTTTTCTTTTCAACTATTGTTATGTCAGGTGTGTTGTGGGCCAAGTGGGTGTCCGTCTGAATTATTATTATTATTATTATTATTATTATTATTATTATTATTGTTGTTGTTGTTGTTGTTGTCGTCATCTTTATTATTATCTTTATTCATTAAATATGAAACTCAGTCAACTGAACATTCAAAAATGCATCACAAATACCATTGACTGGTGCTAATGGTTGATATGGGTTGCTGCTAGCGTCCTGGAAGCCATAATAATAATAATAACAACAACAACAATAACAACAACAACAACAACAACGTTCGGCTAGTGATTTGTGATACGAAACCCAGCATAGTTATCTCATTTGCTGTGTGCACTGTGGTTTTTTTGTGTATTATAATAATAATAATAATAGCTTATTGTTACTTTTGTTTTTCCTTCTCTGTTGCCAGCTCCTGTTTGAAGGGGCATTTCTCAACATACCAACATAGACCTTGGGGTCCATTGCGGTCGTAGGCTGTAGCTGCCTCCAGTTGAGGGGGACTTCACAGCGCCCATCACCTTTTACTTCACCTCACTTTCACTCTTTACTTCCACCGTCTCCCCCCACCTGAACCCTGTGCATAACAATGAGAACTGTGGGGGGGGGGGGGAAGGGGGGGCGGAAACAGTCCTACCTTGCCTGTCCCACTTCACGAGGTCTTCTGAAGCCATTCCCACCGTCCCAGCCCCTCCCAGAGATGGCCAGAGTCGCCTATAAGAAGCATTGGACTACCTTGCAAGGCTGTTGTGCCACACAAAAAAGAAAGAAAGAAAGAAAGAAAGAAAGAAAGAAAGAAAGAAAGAAAGAAAGAAAGAAAGAAAGATGCTTCTTTTGACAGACTCCAGTCCAAGGCGACCACAGGGACCCCTCCCCCTTGCTCAAATTATGGGGGTGAGTGGGAGGCCTCAGCCCCCCATTCCCCTCCCCATCTTTTCCATCCTTCAGGGGCGGGGCCTATCCCAAGGGGCGGGGCTTCCCCCACCGGCGGGAACCGCGAAGGAGGAGAAGGAGGAGCGCGAGGCGTGGGAAATTCCTCCTTCGCGCGGTCGGCTCGGCGGAGCGGCCGGGGCTCCCCCCCCCCAACCCGCCCCGAGGTGGCTCCGGCTCCTCCTCCCCACTCGTGCCCGCTCCGCCCCGTCGGAGGCGGCGGGGAAAAAAGCGGCGAGAGGGAGGAAACGGCGCTTGAGAAGGAGGAGACGAGCAGCGCGGGGGCGAAGCTCGCGAGGGAGCCGAGCAGGTAAGGCTTGGCGGGGGGCGGGCGGGGGGCGCTGGGATGGGGAAGGGAGGAGGAGGGGGAGTTAGGCTTTAGGGACCCCCTCGGGTGGGCATATTACGCACCCGGCTCCGAGAAGCCCGGAAGAATCTCTGGTTTGGGTTCCCACGAGTCTCGACCCGTCGTAGCCAGCTGTCGCTCGTGGCTGGGCTCCGGCAGGTGAGGCTGGAGACGCGCGTGGGGGTCCTGGCTGGGATGAGGGTGGGGGAAATGAGGGGTAAGAGATGGGCAAAGAGGGGAGAGAGGGCATCTAGACCTGGCCCCGAGAAGCCTCCTCTGCCCGGAAAAGTCTCTGGTGGGTTCCCACGACCCCATTGGCTGAGCTCTGGCAGGTAGAAGGACGGAGATGCGGGGGGTAGAAGGGTGGGGGAGGAGGGGCAAGACTTTGAGGTAAGACTTGAGGTGGGCAAAGAGGGAGGGGTGAACTTTAGACTGGCCCCCCGAGAAGCCCTGCCTGCCCAGAAAAATCTCTGGTGGGTTCTCACGATCTTTTGTAGCCAGCCAACGCTCGTGACTGTGCTCCGGCAGGTGAGGCTGGAGAGGTCGTGGGGGTCCTGGGATGGGGAAGGGAGAAAGGGCTTAGGGTTTGGGGGCATCCCTTGGGAGGGGGGGGCAAATGGGGGCAAGGGCATATGTGGACCCTGGCTCTGAGAAGCCCCCTTTGCCCAGAAAACTCTCTGACGGTTTCCCACGACCCTGTTGTAGCCAGCTGACCCACCTGGCTGGGCTCAGCAGATGAGGATGGAGTCACGTGGGGGAGGGGGAATGGGGGTGAGGGAGAGAAGAAAGGAGGAATATGATTTTAGGTGCCCAAAGAGGGGAGATGGCATCTAGATTTGCCCCAAGAAGCCCCCTCTGCCCAGAAGATCTTCTGGCTGGGTTCTCACAATGCCCCCATTGTAGCCAGCATCAAGACTGCCCAAGAAGCCCCCTCTGCCCAGAAGATCTTCTGGCTGGGTTCTCACAACGCCCCCATTGTAGCCAGCATCAAGACTGGCCCCAAGAAGCCCCTCTGCCCAGAAGATCCTCTGGCTGGGTTCTCACAACGCCCCCATTATAGCCAGCATCTAGACTGGCCCCAAGAAGCCCCTCTGCCCAGAAGATCCTCTGGCTGGGTTCTCACAACGCCCCATTATTGCCAGCATCTAGACTGGCCCCAAGAAGCCCCTCTGCCCAGAAGATCCTCTGGCTGGGTTCTCACAACGCCCCATTATTGCCAGCATCTAGACTGGCCCCAAGAAGCCCCCTCTGCCCAGAAGATCTTCTGGATGGGTTCTCACAATCCTCCCCCTTGTAGCCAGCTGATGTTTGCAGCAGGAAAGGCTGGAGAGGAAGCCTTATGCATTCCCCTGGGATGGAGAAGGGAGGAGGCGGTTAGGCTTGAGGGAGCCCTGGGCTCCGGTAGGTAAGGCTGGAGAGGCGTGTGGGGGTCCTGGGATGCGGGGTGGGGAGGGAGGGAAGAAAGGGTAAGACTTAAGGGACTTCTTGGCAGGTGGGCGAAGAGGGAGGGGGCATTTCGACCTGGCCCTGAGAAGCCAAGGCCTGGAAGAAGACCCTCCGCTGGTTTCCCACAACCCCTTTCTAACTAGCTGAGTTACAGGCCTGATGAGTGGCCCTCTGCTTTCGTCCCACGGAGGAGTTTGGCTAAAGGAAAGGTTTTTTTTGCTCTTTTGGCAACTCCTAAGGCTGAATTGGCCGTTGAGGCATGTGTGTGTGTGTGTGTGTGTGTGTGTGTGTGTGTGTGTTTGTGTGTGTGTGTGTGTGTGTGGTGCCAAGCCAGGTGATGGATGGGAGAAGCAGGTTATAGGGAGGGGGCGAACATTGGCTAAAAGAAAAGGGGTGCAGGGTTTGGCAAGCAGGATGGGAAAAATAAGGGGGGGGGGTTGAGGTTGGATAGTGGAGACCCCCAAAGGGGGTCTAACCTCTAAGTTGGACCTTCCTGCACGGGATTTGGGGGGGGGGCTGAGAAGCCCCTTATTCTCGTTTTTGAGGAAGCTGGCCTTGCTTCGGCTGTCTTGCTGCAGAGGTTGAGCCTCAAAGCAAGACCCTAGACCAGGGCTCTTCAAACGTGACAGCTTTAAGACTTGTGGACTTCAACTCCCAGAATTCCTCCTCCAGTCTTGTTAGCTCAGGAATTCTGGGAGTTGAAGTCCACAAGTCTTAAACTTGCCAAGTTTGAAGACTCTTGATCTATTCATTCAATCTATTCTAGTCTATTCCATTCCATTCCATTCCATTCCATTCCATTCCAGTCCAGTCCATTCCAGTCCATTCCATTCTTAGTCTAGTCTAGTCTAGTCTAGTCTAGTCTAGCCCATTCTGCATTCCATTCCATTCCATATCATTCTCTCTCTCTCTCTCTCTTTCTCTCTCTCTCTCTCTCCTACCTCTCTATCTATTCTATCTCTCTCTCTCTCTCTCCCTCTAACTATTCTATCTCTCTCTCTTTCTATCTATTCAATCTCTCTTTCTCTATTCCAGGGCTCTTCAAACTTGACAGCTTTAAGACTTGTGGACTTCAATCCCAGAATTTCTCCTCCAGTCCATGTTAGCTCAAGAATTCTGGGAGTTCAAGTCCACAAGTCTTAAACTTACCAAATTCGAAGACCCCTAAAGCATATCTCCCTTCTCCCCCCCCAATAAAAGGGCAATTCCAAAGACTTATGGGAAGGAATCTCAACCCACGAGGTCATCTAGCCTTTCCCAACCTGGCTCTCCCTAAGATATGTTGGACTCCAGTGTCTGCCATCCCCAGCCTGGAGGGGCTCCAAGCTTGCAGTTGCCGTTAAGTTTCACTTCTGATCATCCCACTCTCAATTCATCCGGTGGACGAACGGAGAAAGGCACCTCGGGGGGAAGGAGGACCCCACTCAATTCCGTGGGCCTGAGCAGACTTCTAAAAATGCTCTGCCGCGTTTCCCCCTCTCGCTTGGAGTTGGGGTGGGGGCAGGCATCAGCTGACACCCAGGTTAACTCCAACCCTTGGAAGGCGCTCTCTTATTTGTCCCATGCAAGGGAACTTTGGGCAAAGAGCCTTGTTGCTTTCGTGCGCCTACAGATTTCTGCCAAAGTAGTCCAACCTCTGTGGCTTGAAAGTACAAAAAAGCTTTGCCAGGCTTTTGTTGGTAGTTGTAACTGAGGTGGGTTGGATGGTGTAGAGGGGGTGCAGGCGGCCTGCATCTGCAGAACAGAGAGGCAATCTTAAGAGGAACTTGCAAGGTAAGGTAAAATCTCTCCTTACACTGGCTGGCGTTGAGATCCTGGGAACCTCATGCACTCATCCATGGAATTATTTTTATTTTATTTAGTTTATTTAGTTTAGTTTGTCAAGCATGTATGAGAAAGCAAGTATAAGTATGAGCACAACATATAAACATATAAGTATAAACAGGAACCTAATAAATGAATATGAATAAATGGGAACAGTAGGACAGGGACGATAGGCATGCTTGTGCGCTTATGCACACCCCCTTACAGATCTCTGAGGAATGGGGTGAGGTCCATGGTTGAGGTTAAAGTTTTGGGGGTTTGAGGATGTAACAAAAGAGTCAGATAGGGAGTTCCAGGCATTGACCACTCTCTTGTTGAAGTCGTATTTTCTGCAATTGAATTTAGAGCAGTTTACTTTGAGTTTGTATCTATTGTTTGCCTGTGTGTTATTTATGGTTGAAGCTGAAGTAGTCGTTGACAGGTAGGATGTTGTAGAGACAATTTTGTGTACTAAGCTTAGGTCAGACCGTAGGTGGAGTAATTCTAAGTTGTCTAGGTCCAAAATTTCAAGCCTGGTGAAGGCATAAAGTATTCTATTGCTAGTAGAGGCGTGGAGTACACCTTTGCAGCTATGCAGAAGCATTCAGCGGGGGTCTTTTTCTAGGGTCACCACTTCTCAGTGTAACCCGCTCTGGACTTTCCTAGCGGTCTCCCTTCCAAACCCTAAACAGTCATGAACCTGCTTAGCTTCTCCATCTTAAGTTTTTCAAAGTTGGCTAGGCGTTGCTGTCCAGCTGGACAAATTCACTAAGAGTAGGTCCAGATTTTACATGGACGGCAGCTCCTGTTTGTTGCTTTTCCAACTGGGCTGAGAATAGAGAATATCAGATTTCCCCCTGTAATTGGGACCCTGGTTTGATGGGGAGGGTAATCCCCAACCAATTCCCCACCTTTCCCCACTCCAATGCGGGTAGTCTTTGACTTATGACCACAATGGAAGGCCCAACATTTCTACTGCTAGGTGAGACAGCTGTCAAGTGACCTTTTGCCCTATTTTCTTGCCGCTGTTGTTAAGTGAATTGCTGCAGTTGTTCAGTTACTAACAAAGTTGTTAAGTGAATCTGGGCTTCCCCGTGGATTTTGCTTGTTGGAAGGTCTCAAAAGGGACACTGCAACCATCATAAATATGAATCAGCTGCCCAGCATCTGAATTTTGATCTAGGGATGCTACAATGGGCCTAAGAATGAAAAACGGTCCATACGTCACTTTTCTTCCAGTGCCGTGGTAACTTTGAATAGTCGCTAAACAAATCGTTGTAAGTCAAGGACTACCTGGGGATGGTTTAATAAGTATCTGCTAAGGTCACCCTGCATCAAATTGGCAGCATGTCAGGTTGACCTGTTCCTGTAGCCATCCAGGCTTTCTCCAAACCTTTGTCTGCCAAGGTTGATGGATTTACGAGGCGCTTTTGGAGAAAAAAAAAACCCCACACAGCTAATTTATGACTTTGAAAGTTCCAGTTCAGGCAGGGGGTGTGTGTCTGAGAGAGAGAGAGAGACAGACTGTTTGTATGTTACTTTGCAGGCTGCAGAAGCGGAGATTTAAAAATGTCCAGAAGGAATATTTTAAAAAAATATATGGTAGGATTTGCAGAAATTAAACCTGCGGTAACACAGAAACCTATGGCGTCCTCTCTTTCTCTTCCTGAAATTATTTCAAAAAGCCCACAGGCTTGGGATTGGTTCAAATTTGACAATCCTCCCCACCCCCCCACCCCCCTCAAAAAAACCCTTATGGTTGCTCTTTTGACGTTTGCATAAAAGGTTGTAAAAATTGTGGCGGTTGGCCGTGCAGTTTCATGGGCTTGACGCGTGTTGGCCCTGGCCCGTAAGCCAGTGGGAACGAAAAGTGTGGTTTGTTTCTGTAATTGGTGATAACCGAAGAGCTCTCGAGGCTGAAGGACGAAAGCGACATGTTGCAATTATATTGTATTGCTAAGTCATAGCAATAAAAAATGGGGCCAGAGATGAGAAGGAAGCATGTGTTCCTTTGGTGGAAATTGATCTGAGCCTTGTTTTTTTTTGTTTTTTTGGGGCATATCTGTTGCGATGACGTGTTCTCATCATGGTTGGGACCTTTCCAAATAATCAAAGAAGAGAGTTAGAAAGGGACATTGGAGGTCTTCCAGGGGTAGGATTCACAATTTTTAACAACCGTTTCTGTGGGCATGGCTTACGTGGTGGGAGTGGCTTGGTGGTCATGTGACTGGGTGGGCGTGGCTTGGTGGTCATGTTATTGGCTGGGCGTGGCCAACTCAATATCACTCACATCGAGGCACGCATCTCCTCGCCTGGCCTCTCATGACTGTGAGGATGCTGCAACAGTCGTAAGTGTGAAAAATGGTCATAAGTCACTTTTTTCAGTGCCATTGTAACTTTGAATGGTCTCTCCACACAAGCAAAGTACCAGCAAAGGAGGGGGAAAAAAAACTCCAGAGAAGTTCCTGAGACAGGAAGTCTAGTCCTGCCAAGAATGTAATAAGGGTTAATGGAGAGGCAGTTTCTGTAAGCAACACCAGAATGTTTCCTTCCTGCCTTCCTGACAGGATTAGGCCAGTAATTTCTTCTAACAACCGGTTCTTCGAACTGCTGAGAATGTTAACAACCGGTTCTAGCAAATAGGTGCGAACTGGTAGAATCCCACCCCTGAGGTCTTCTAGTCCAACCCCTTGCTCAGGCAGGAAATTCCATACCATTCCAGGCAAACGGCTTTCTAAGCTCTTCTTAAAAATCTCCAATGATGAAGCATCTGGAGGCAAGCCATTCCACTGGTTAATTGCTCTCACTGTCAAGAAATTTCTCTTTATTTCTGAGTTGGTTCTCTCCTGGGTTAGTTTCCATCCATTGCTTCTTGTCCTGCTTTGTGCTTTGGAGAATGGTTGACCACCGATGATTATTATGTAGATATTCCTCATGATGATTAGGGGATTGGAGGCTAAAATATATGATATGCATCCAATTTTGATCGCTGTGATGTAAAAACGATGTGCAGAAAAGAGCAGCCAGGATGTTTAGGGCATGGCTAGTCTAGTGAAGAGAAGGACCAGGGGAGAGATGAGAGCATCTTCCAATATTTGAGGGGCTGCCACAGAGAGGAGGAGGGGGTCAAGCTATTTTCTAAAACATCTGTAGGCCAGACAAGGAATGATGGATGGAAACTGGTCAAAGAGAGATTCAACCTAGAAATAATTTTTCTGACAGTGATAGCAATCAATCCATGGAGCCGAAGTTGCCTTCATAAGTTGTGGGAGCTTCCTCACTGGAAGCTTTCAAGAAGAGACTGGACTGCCATCTGTCAAAAACGGTGTGGGGTCTCCTGCTGGGGTGAGGGGGTTGGACTAAATGACCTACAAAGTCCCTTCCAACTCTGTTAATCTGTTCTGTTCCTTGTGGCAGCCCCTCAAATATCAGAAGACTGCTATCATGTCATGCCATTAAACTAGACACACAATTCCTGAAACTGTCCTTTGTACGTATTAGCCTCCAGTCCCTAAGAGGTTCTTTATTTTGGAGTGGGGGGATTAGCGAGATCCCCACCTTTAAAAAAAATCTTAAACACCTGGCTGTTCTCCCAGGTTTGGTGCTAGGACAGTTGGGGCCCTGGGTGTGTTTGTTATTTTTGTCTTCTGTTTGTATATTCAACTCAAATTTCACTTTGTTTGGGTTTGTATTGCCTTTTATCTTACATAACTTGCAAATTGCCCAGAGCTGGAGTTGAGTGGTGTCCAAATTGAATCCAACTTGGAATAAATAAAACCAGCTAACTTGTCAACTAGCTAACTAAATTGCCAACTGCCTAACTAATTTGTCAACTAGTGTTGAGCCCTACCCGAGATTTCTCCCGTGTGAACAAAAATTACATGCCAGTTGGCTCTCTGTAAGCCAGCAGGATAACTGGTGATCTGACTTTTCCATTCCAAAGACAAACTTCTGCTACTTGTTGTGATGTTATAGGTGCCACCTATGAACTTGTATGTTCCTACTCCCGTTTTAGTTACACGTTTGGTGTAACATAAACTTCTGAAGGCAAGTTATTCCATTGGTTAATTGCTCCCACCATTATGAAATTTCTCCTTAGTTTTAGGTTGCTTTTCTTCTTGATTAGTTTCCATCCATTTTGTCTACTGGGAATTTCTTCTCCGAGACCTTTGAAACTCCTGCTCGTGTCATCAGTGGTGATATCAAGCCATGAAGCCGTGGTGGTGCAGTTGGTTAGAGTGCAGTACTGCAGGCTACCTCCGCTGCCTGCCGCCTGCCTGCAGTTTGGCAGTTCGAATCCCACCAGGAGCAAGGTTGACCTGGCCTTCCATCCTTCCGTGGTCAGTAAAACGAGGACCCAGATTGTTGGGGGCAAGAGGCCGACTCGGTAAACCGCTTAGGGAGGGCTGTAAAAGCATTGTGAAGTGGCATATAAGTCTAAGTGCTATCACTAGCTAGTCTTCAGCTCACCTGCCCTTTGACTGCCTTTGATTTTTCCTGCATCAGGGCTTCCTTTCCTTCGCATCATTTGTCCAGAATATTTAAGCTTCAGCTCGGTTATCGGTGCTTTCAGCAGCAGTCTGGATTTATTTCATTTACTGCTCGGGATTTCTTAGGGGATCCAAGAGAGGTTTAGCAATTTCCTGCAGCTCTACACTTCAAAAGAGTCCATTTTTCTTCATCCAGGCTTTCTGATGGTCCAACACCCACAGCTAAACATTGCCCTGTGGAAGGCGGGGCTTTAACACTGCAAACTCTCGTTGGCAGCATGATGGTTACATTAATCATTCTAATAAACATTTGGCTGTAAGCAAGAGGTGAAAGTAGGAACACGCCTCCCCCAAAGAATGCAACCTTCTTGTTGGGTTGGAAGCCTTGCGGAACATCTAGGCTTTGTCAGGAAAGTTTTCAGAGTCCTGCAATTCCTGGAGGGGTTACATGTTCTCTCCCAGGCCATCATACCCAAGGACTGTGCTGGTGGGCACTATGGGACACGTTGTCCACTCCTGGAAAACCATGCCATAAGAGGGGCTGTTATAAATTTTGAAGGTACTGTCAGGGTTCCAGCGATTTCCCTAATTAAATCATGAGCCTCGAGAATCAAAGAATTCAAAAGATTTATTAGCATTAACCTAAATGAAGCTAACTCTGGCATACATAATTTACAGCCACCTTTGACCCTGTTTTCCCCCCTGGGTGTGTCATCAATCACATTCTCCAATGAAGGATTTTTGCGGGCAGAATATCCAGTAGCCCAGCTACAATCTTTGTAAGATAATCGTGGAATATACTTCTGGTTTTAAACTGCCCTACTTTTCTTTCAGAATTCCCCCCACCCCTCCTGTTTATGGCAACTCAGGGACAGGCATAGGAATGTTTTACAAGTTGACAGGTACCAGGAGTCAGAGTTCAATGTTTTCAGAAGAATAAATGCTGAAAGGGTCTTTTAAAAAATAACCCTGAGAACATTTGAGGCTTGGTTTGAAATGTTGAGGGGTCAGGAAGTCTGAACAATGCCACTCTCGTGTGACCACGGACAGCTTGGCTTCAACCAACACAGTTCTTTGCGATATTAAGCCTTTGCCCAATGAAGAGCCATACCTGAGGTACTTCTGTCTGCTACTGTTGATCCTGGAGGTTTGTTTGGAATGCTGATTGCCTCTCCCAGACAACAAGGGCTTGTGCATATAATACAATATTGCTATTGCAATAAAACATTCCTTGAGAAATAGGGAGGCCACAGGAATTCTTGGTGCTGTGCCATTCCAGACTTTGAAGTACCTGGATGAAACCACGGGCTTCACCTGGCTACTGAATTGACATATTTTCGAGTACTGATAGAAGAGAATATTTGTAGCTTGGAATTGAACTGGGGGGCCCTTGGTGTGTGCCAACAATGTTAACAGAATAATAGAGTTGGAAGGGACCTTGGAGGTCTTCTAGTCTTGCTCATGCAGGACAAATAGCAATAGCAATAGCACTTAGACTTATATACCACTTTACAGTGCTTTTACAGCCCTCTCTAAGTGGTTTAGAGAGTCAGCCTCTTGCCCCCAACAATCTGGGTCCTCATTTTACCCACCTCGGAAGGATGGAAGGCTGAGTCAACCTTGAGCCTGGTGAGATGCAAAGTGCCAAATTGCAGGCAGCCGGCGGTCAACAGAAGTAGCCTGCAGTGCTGCACTCTTAACAACCGCACCATTGTGGCTCAATGACTGCCCAGTCTCTTCTTGAAAACCTCCAGTGATGGAGCACTCCCAATTTCCGAAGGCAAGCCATTCCACTGGTTAATTGTTGTCATCGTCAGGAAATTTCCCCTTATTTTGGGGTTGGCTCTCGCCTTGATTAGTTTTCATTCATTGCTGCTTCTTCTTGCCTTCAGGTGTTTGGAAGACTATATTGACTCCCCTCTTTGTGGAAGCACCTTACATATTGAAAGATTGCTATCAGGGCTGCCTAGTCCTTCTTTTCATTAGATTTTAGACCTACCCAGTTCCTGCAACTGTTCTTCGTATGTTTTAGTCCCCAATCCCCTAATTATCTTTGTTGCTCTTCTCTGCACACCCTTCATCTTTCCTGGGTTTGCCTGATGCATTGAATCATAAATCATGGTTAAGATTAACCCAGGTTGACTACATGGTGCAAACACAGGCGTGGCAATTTTCACCATTGCAGATAATGCACAAGTGCAAAGACAAGCCGTATCTGAATTCTTCCGGAGTTTCCAACTTGGGGCAGACATCTTTCTTTTCCCCTCTTCCTCCACTTCCCACCTTCTCAGCGTCTTTGTTTGACCAGATACTGTACTGAAACTGCCTGCTTTAAGAGAGATAAACTTCCTTCAGATCAGCCTGTTGGGTAATGTGTTTATTATCAAGTTACGCCTCTAGAGTGAAGTGTTTTGTGAGGAAATTAGTTTTCTCGAAAACCGGCTGTGGTGGAAGGTTGCACCATTCAAATCTTCTAGGCTGGTGTTTCTCAACTGCGGCAACTTTAAGATGTGTGAACTTCAACTCCCAGAATTCCCCAGCCAGCATGCTTAAAACTGCCATGGTTGGGAAAAAAAAACCACACTGTTTTATTGTCCTTGCATCCTGGGGGAGAAGAGTTGCATTGCTGGAGAAAGTCTGAATTTGAAGTTCAGCTAAACATCGTTGGGCTTGTTATATATAAATCTGCCTTTAGAGATCTGATGCGCTGCACCAGAAGTGTCCAACCATAGCAGCATTAAAACTTGTGGAGGTCCATTCTCAAAATGGGTGGCTGGGGAATTCTGGGAGTTGATATCCACATGTCTTAAAAGTTGCCAAGGTTGGACACCTCTGCTTTAAACAGTCTTAATCTGTGATTGAAGCAGTTTTCAGTAGAAATGTAGGTCGGGGAAAAAAAAGGGAAAGTGAGAAGGTAGCATTGTAGGGCTGAAAAAGTAAAAGATTTGTGGACAGCTCACCAAAGCTAGCATATAGAACAATTGAACTAGTTTTCTAGCTGTGGAAATAGCAATAGCACTTAAGACTTATATACCGCTTTAGTGCTTTATAGCCCTCTCTAAGCGGTTTATGAAAGATTGAGGGCAATAGAAGAAGGGATGACAGAGACTGAGGGGGCTGGATGGAGTCATGGAAGCACTTTGTGTGAGCTTAAATGGACTCCGGAAGATGGTAAGGACAGGAAGGCCTGGAGGATCTTTGTCCATGGGGTTGCGGTGGGTCAGACACAACTTTGCAACTAACAACAACAAAAAGTGGTTTATAGAGTCAGCATATTGCCCCCAACAATTTGGGTCCTTATTTTACCCACCTTGGAAGCTTTGTGATGCTGTTGTCCGTTGCCTTCCTGCTTTGCCTCTGTGACAGCTAGTGCAGAAAACCAGCAGAAAATAACTGGGACACTGAAATATCCAAATCAGGTTGGGAAAATATGATTTCTCTGCTTTCGTTTCTCTCTACTCCTAAAAGTAATTTATTGGAAAGATTGAGTCACTGTTACATCCTGGTTATTTGAGCGGATTAACAATGCTTATCCAGATAAGCTTTTTCCCAACCAGAAACCTGGCATAAATTTATTTATTACACATATTTTTTCTTCTATCCAAGTCATTTAGTGGTTTGTAGTAACAACAATACAGTGAAGACAACAATCAATAGCAATTGCAATTAAGACTTAGATACTGCTTTACAGTGCTTTACAGCCCTCTCTAAGTGCTTTACAGAGTCAGCCTCTAGCCCCCAACCATCTGGGTCCTCATTTTACCCACTTTGGAAGGATGGAAGGCTGAGCCAACCTTGAGCCTGGTGAGATTTGAACTGCCAAATTGCAGTCAGCCGGCAGTCAGCAGAAGTAGCCTGCAGTACTGCACTCTAACCACTGCACCACCACGGCTCAATAGAATCCATAGCAGCAGTTAAAAGCCAAATATAAATCAAAACCAGTGATTCTCATCTTCACAACTTGAAGATGTGTGGACTTTAAATCCCACAATTCCCCTAGTCAGCTTGCTGGCTGGGAAATGCTGGGACTTGAAGTCCACATACCTTCAAGTTGTTGAAGCTGGGTAACATTGAATTAAACATTATTTATTGGGTGGTTGCAAAGGGAGTGATGGGGACAAGATGTTCCATTAGAGAGAAGCCTCCAGTTTTACGTTCTCTTAACCTCACGTAGGTTGAGAATGAAAAGCAAATGCTTCTGGGAAGAGTAGATTGACCATAGTTAGAAGAGAAGGTCTTAAAATAGTGGCGCAACATCATAGCAGGTTCTTAGCACTTTGATTTATCAAGGGAAACCAAGTGGCGAAAGATAAAACCCACTGAAAAGAAGTTTTTGCTATACAGCAGTGATTTCCAGATAATATGCAAAGGCAGTTCCCCATAGAGTGAATGTCAGTAAAATTACCAATAATTCTAAGTCGTGTCACTAGATGTTTTACAGCCAAATCACCAGCAACGGTGCTTCCGCTCTCTTCTGCCTCGATCATAGCAATTGCACTTAGACTTATATACCGCTTCACAGTGCTTTACAGCCCTCTTTAAGCGGTTTACAGAGTCAGCCTATTGCACCCAACTATCTGGGTCCTCATTTTACCCAACTTGGAAGGACGGAAGGCTGAGTCACCCTTGAGCCTGGTGAGATTCGAATTGCCAAATTGCAGGCAGCCGGCAGTCAGCAGAAGTAGCCTACAGTACCGCACTCTAACCACTGTGCCACCGTGGCTCATATCAGTTCTGGGCCCAGCATTTAAAACTGAAATGCTGATGAGCAACTAGAAGGCCAGCCTGTGGGGTAGTAGTGCTTTGATGGCAAAAAGTTGTTTTAGATTGTGTTTGTGTGGGCATATAAACAGATATCTTCCATGTCTGCAATGGTATGGAATGGAATACCCTGTCTGGATTGGTATAGGGCAGAGGTCTCCAAACTTGGCAACTTTCAGAATTCAACTCCCAGAATTCTCCAGCCAGCATAGTTTGGAGTTGCCAAGTTTGGAGACCTCTAGCATACCTGGCAGGAGAATTCTGGGAGTTGAAGTCCAGAAGTCTTAAAGTTGCCAAGTTTGGGGACTCTTGGTATAGGGTTTCCTGCTTGAGTGAGGGGTTGGACTAGAAGTCCTCCAAGATGTTTCCCAAGTCTATTATATTATTCTGTTATCCCTTAGACCACAGGAAACAACGCACTACCCTATTGGAAAAAATACAGAAACGGAGGGAAGTAAAAATGATTAACGTAGAGAAAGGAAACTAAAAGGCTTCCACAGAAGAGAAGGTCAGGAAGTTCAGACCTAATAATAATCTGAAATTGCCCAAATGCAGATTTTGACTGAATGTTAGGAAAAGCTTCTTTGATCAAAGCTGTCTCCCATGGGAATCTATTTCTGAACAAATTGGGGTCTCCTGCATTTTGAGAGGGGTTAAATCCCCACCTTTGGGCGGAGGGGGAGAGCTTTAATTTGGATTCTTGCATTGAACAGGCTTGGACTCCATGGCCTCTTTCAATTGGCTGCCACAGAGTCAAGCTATTTTCCGAAAGCATCCAAAGGCCAAACAAGGAATAATGGATGGAAACTGATCAAGGAGAGATTCAACCTGGAAATAAGGAGGAATTTTCTGACAGCGAAAGCAATCAACCCGTGGAACAGAAGTTGCCTTCAGAAGTTCATCACTGCTTTATCGCTGGAGGCTTTCAAGAAGAGACTGGACTGCCATCTGTCAGAAATGGTGCAGGGTCTCCTTGCCTGGGCAGGGGGTTGGATTAGAAGACGTACAAGGTCCCTTCCAACTCTGTTAATCTGTTAATTTTGTGATTCTTGATCAGAGAGAGAATGCTCAAGTGTGAGTTGGTTCAGAAGTGATGCTTAACCCTAGTCATCATTGCTTGAATGAATGAATGAATGCTCCTTCCTGTCCTCCATCTCCTAACCTGCTTCAGAAGCTTGCCTTGTTCAGGTGAAGTGCTGAACTACACTTGTTATAAGACAAAAAAAGAACAGGTAAATATGAAGAGATGTGCCAAGTTAATACCGGATCATATTTTGACAAAACATCTGAATCTGAATTGTCACCTGAGGATTAGACTGTTTTTTTCTGTATTTTTTCTAGACTTCCTGTCTCAGGAACCTCTCTGGAGTTTTTTCCCCCTCCTTTGCTGGTACTTTGCTTGTGTGGAGTGACCGCTCAAAATTACAATGGCACTGAAAAAAGTGACTTATGACCATTTTTCACACTTACAACTGTTGCAGCATCCCCACAGTCATGAGAGGCCAGGTGAAGAGATGCATGCCTCAATGTGAGTGATATTGAGTTGGCCACACCCAGCCAATAACATGACCACCAAGCCACGCCCACCAACTAAGCCACAGCCACAGAACCGGTTATTAAAAAAAATTGAAGCCCACCCTTACGGGCCCTAGTCCTTCTTTTCATTAAACTAGACATACCCAATTCCTGCAACCGTTCATCATAAGATGAGATAGAAATCTCACAAAGGGAGAAAAGGAAATTTCCAAATACTATAACGCACAGTTTCTTCCTTCAATTGTATGCTGTTATGTAATTATTTTCAGTTATGGGCAGTTCAAATCATAAACAATTCCATCTAATTCCATAATGCGGCCAACTGTTGCGAAAACCATTTGTTGTTCAAGGCATGTAAATTGCAACCCCGATCAGGCAAGGCTGCTTGCTGACAGGTTTCTGACTCACAAATATTGGCTAACCTTCTCTGCCTTAGCAGGATAGGATTATTTCAACTGGAAGAGGAAAACGTGTTTGATCTTGCGCATTATGGGAATTGAGACAGAGGAGGCTCCTAAAGCTTCTTCTAACTAACTAGATTGTGCAAAACCTGGCCTGAGTTCACACATTTCTTTGAGCCATAATGTTGGTTTTTTTAAAAATATGGTTTTGGGTTAATGTATTCTCAGAATCCAGCTCTTAATGGTTGGCAACCTCTTAAGTGAATGCTTGGTATTTGCAAATGCAATACAATTTGGAAAGCCGGGATCAAGTAATAGATTAGCACAATCAATAGAAGACATCACTTTTTATTGCCCAAGATTGTAAGTGGGGTTTTCTGGACCCAATCATGGTTTAATGCAATAGAACCATCCTCTTCTTTTCTGCAATGGGATGGAAAATGCTCTTTTGATGAATATTCGAATCCTGCATCCAGTTTTGGTCACCACACTATAAAAAATATGTTTGAGGCTCTAGAAAGAGTGCAGGGAAGAGAAACCAGGATGATTGGGGACTAGAAACTAAAACTTATGAGGAATGGTTGCAGGAACTGGGCCTGGCTAGTCTAGGGAAGAGAAGGACCAGGGGAGACAGGATAGCAGTCTTCCAATATTGGAGGGGCTGCTACAGAGAGGAGGGGGTCAAGCTATTTTCCAAAACACCTAAAGGCCAGACAAGGAATGATGGATAGAAATTGATCAAGGAGGGATTCAAAATAGAAATAAGGAGGAATCGTGAGAACTATCAACCAACTATCAACAGAAGTTGCTTTCGGAAGTTGTGGGAGCTTCATCACTGGAATCTTTCAAGAAGAGACTAGACTGAAATGGCATAGGGTCTCCTCTTGGGCGGGGGGTTGGACTAGATGACCTACTAAACCTATCCAGTGCAGTGATTCACTTAACAACTGTGGTGAGACAGGTCATAGAATGGGGCAAAACCCACTCAACAAATGTTTCACTTAAAAACAGACATTTTGGGCTCAATAGTTGTCATAAGTCAAGGACTACTTGTACTCTTTCGAAGGTCCAAATCTGATTTAAAGATTAAAATTGCCACAAAGAGCAGGTTCGTTAATTTTATCCGTCCATAATGTATAACTTCTGAATAGTTAATCACCCAACTATGGGCCAAGGTTTGTGCTATGAAGTTGGATGTTTCTAAAGTGGGATATCAGGGCATTCAAATATTTCCTGCCTTCTTCTATTGGTTTAAAGCTATCCTTGGATAGCTCAAGTTGTCAAATTCTGGATGACTCAAAAAGCTTGCCTCTAGGTGCCTTTCTTGCAACATTGGTCTAAAAACCATTGTAGGGAGGAAATACCGGGATCTGATTTTACGCAGAAGGCATAGTGTGGGCAGATGTTAACTTGATTGAGTGTGCTCTTTGCCAATATCCTAGTTAAGCTGAGATCAGGATCAGAAATACAAAACAAAATATAACCCAGTGAGTGAAATTAACACTCTGATTTGCACCATGACATTTTAAGATTCTTAATGGTGTTAGATGCCAGTTCTTCCCTTTTTAATGTTTTCCTCATCACCACCCTCCACCAATTTTTTCCCCTCTTCTTTGCATAGCATTGTGTGCTGTGTTTTCTGGCTCACTGACAGGTTTATCTTAATGCTGGTATTTGTAAACCGCTAAATGAGCCTTCCTGGTGCGTTTTTATTCTGTAGTAAAAAATATCTCAAATAGCAATCCTATGTTTGAAAGAGAAAATCTATGTGAGCAGGAATGTTTGCATTTTATGTAGATGTTTCATTTTCTCTCCCAATTGTTCTGAGAAGAGTTGGCTGACCAATGAGAAGCAGAGATCACACCCAATGCAGCACAACAATATAGTGGTTACAGGTAGAGTACAATCAGTCCCAAATGTCAATTTTTCATAAGAAACTTGGCAGCGTTGTTTCTTTGTCTGTAAGCAAAAGAGAAGTAGATGTAACTTGTCTCACAACTCCTTCGACCTCCTTCCAAAGACACTGCCAAACGGAAAATTGCTTTCTGATGGAAAGAAGAGTAGACAAACTTCTCTTTCCGCTAGAAAGCAAATTTCAGTTTGGGCAGCAGTGTCTTTGGAAGGAGACCGAAGGAGGCTGTGATTGCTGTGCCCCAGGTTTTCTTAGTGTCATGTGTTGACTTTGATTTGTGGGATCTTGCTCCATGTCTTCCCTAATGTCCAAGTCTGTAGGAGAAGAGCCAACAGAGCTAGGGGCGGAGTTAAGTGTATTAGCAGTTTGGAATCATTATGTTGTCACAGTCTTAAGTCCAATTTAGTGCTGAATTTTAGTTGATTAAATTTTTTATGTAGGCTTGAGCAGTAAATCCATTTTGAATTGAGCGATAAATCCATTTTGAATTGCAACTTGATATATATGGTCCTGATCTTTTGCACCTAACCCCCAAATAGTTACACTCGCCTCCCAAATAGGATGATGTGAGGATATAAATAGGATAAGATAGAAGTGGGATGCAACTGGATACAATGTGAGCTTCTGAAGAAAAAGCCATTAAGTCATAATTCTTAACAAATGATAAAAATAAATGAAGTTGTTACTAAGAATATGTTGCATTCCAGGAACACTGTCCAGTTTTACTTGTTGGCTAGCTGGTTTATTGCTCACTACTCAAATCAAAATGCGATGTGAAAACCAGGTAGAACTCTTTTTAAGTTTTCAACTTCTAACTAATTCCTTCTTTCCCAGTCTTGGTAATGCTCATTTGAGGAATCAGTGACCAGTTCTGGGGTGAAATGCAGCATTTTGATTTTTTTCTTTTTTAGATTCATGATTCATACAGAACTCACAGTAACAGCATTGCCAAAAAGGCATTAAGAGTTGTAAATCTAATCTTACGAAGCTTCTCCTCTGGAAATATCGAATTGCTAACTAGAGCATACAAAACTTTTGCTCGACCAAAACTCAAATACGGCTCTTCAGTCTGGAATCCGCACTGTATATCAGACATTAACACAATTGAGCAAGTCCAGAAGTATTTCATGAGAAGAGTACTACCCTCCTCTGCTCGCAACACAATACCCTACACCACCAGTCTTGAGATTCTAGGCTTAGACATCCTTGAACTATGCTGGCTAAGATTGGACTTAAGCATAGTGCATAAAATTATCTGCTACAATGTCCTACCAGTCAATGACTACTTCAGCTTCAACCGCAACAATACAGGAGCACACAATAGATACAAACTCAATGTAAACCACTTCAAACTCGATTGCAGAAAGTATGACTTCAGCAACAGACTGGTCAAGGCCTGGAATGCACTCTGTTGTTACATCACTCCTTTAACCTCAAACTAACCACTACTGACCTCACCCCATTCCTAAGAGATCTGTAAGGGGCGTACATAAGTGCACCATTATGCCTACCGTCCCTGTCCTATTGTCCCCATTTATTTGTACCCATTTCCCATATTCTTACTCATGTTTATACTTATACCTATTATCTTGTAAGTGATTGACAAATAAATGAATAAATAAAATAATAATACATTCACAGATAAACCTTAGAAATAAAAGAGACACTGATTGATTCAATTCTATTGCTTGGGCAGTTCTCCCCCCCACCCCCATTGGATGGCATTTTATTTATTTATTTATTTATTTATTTATTTATTTATTTGTGAAGTGATTATAAGATAACATAAGTATAAACATAGTTATGAATACATGAAATGGGTACATATTAAAAAAATAAAAAGAAACAATAGGACAGGGGCAGTAGGCACATTGGTGTGCTTATGTACGCCCCCTACAGACCTCTTAGGAAAGGGGTTGGGTCAATATTAGACAGTCTGAGGTTAGTTTTTGGGTTTGGGGGAAGAAACCACAGAGTCAGGTAGAGTATTCCAGACATTGACCCCTCTGTTGCTGAAGCCGTATTTCCTGCAATCAAGTTTGGTGCAGTTTACCTTGAGTTTGTATCTTTTGTTTGCTCTTGTGTTGTTATGGTTGAAGCTAAAGTATTCATTGAAAGATAGGAAATTACAATATATAATTTTATGTACTATACTTAGATCCGACTGAAGGTGGCATAGTTCTAGGTTGTCTAGGTCTAAAATTTCAAGTCTGATGGCATAAGGTGTTCTGCAACGAGTAGAGGAGTGGAGAACTCTTCTTGTGAAATATTTCTGGACTTTCTCAACTGTGTTAATATCAGATATGTAATATGGGTTCCGGACTGATGAGCTGTATTCAAGTATTGGTCTAGCAAATGTTTTGTATGCTCTAGTTAGTAGTGTGATATTGCCGGAGAAAAAGTTACTCAGGTTAACAACTCTTAATGCCTTTTTGGCTATGTAGTTACAGTGGGCTCTAGCACTTAGATTGTTAGAGATGAGTATTCCAAGATCCTTGACAGAGTTTAGATCATCAACAAGGTCTTGACTATTTTATTTTCTGATTTTTTTTGCCAATATGTAAGACGGAGCATTTATTTGTTGAGATTTGAAGTCATTTGTTTGACCATTCTGATACATAGTCGAGGCCTTTTTGAAGGGTAGCAGTATTGTCAGTGGTGTTGAATAACTTAACATCATCAGCAAAAAGAACGCAGTTGCTCTTAATATGATCACAGAGGTCATTAATGTAGAGTATGAAGAGAGTTGGTCCTAGAACACTGCCTTGGGGGACACCACTGTTGACAGGTACAGAATTTGTTAAGAGGCTCCCAATTTTGACCATTTGTTGTCTGTTTGACAGGGATGCTTCTATCCAGTTATGTAGGTGTCCAGAGATACCATAAGATTTTAGTTTTAGGAGTAGTTTGTCATGTACCCACTGAATCAAAGGCTTTACAGAAGTCTATGTAAATTGCATCTATTGCTTTGCCCTGATTGAGTTGTGTAGTCCATATGTTTTTGCATTATAAGAGTTACAGATTACAGGATAGTTTTTTTCTGAAACCAAATTGTTTATTAGAGAGTAGGTTGTTTGTCTCTAAGTGGAGGATAATGGATTGGTTAATAATTGATTCCATGACTTTACAGGTGACGCAGCGTAAAGAGATTGGTCTGTAATTTTCAACTAGGCTGGGGTCTCCCAGATGGGGATGACCGTGGCTTGTGATCACAGGTTTGGCAAGGAGCTGGTCCTGAAAGATTTTCCAAAGATTATGCTTAGAGGTTCGGCTATGGCAGAGGGTAGCTCTTTTGAGAAGTAGGCACATGTTCCATCTGGTCCAATAGATAGAGATGGTTTTAGATTGCGTAGTGCTTTTTCAACATTGTCTTCTGTAAAATCAATATGTAATAGTTCATTGTAGTTTTCTGTGGTTCGACTAGGAAATACTGGGCATGATCCATTGCTGTTTACAAATACTGTGCCAAAGCATGTGTTAAAGAGGTTGGCTTTAATGTTGTCATCGTTGCAGTCTTTACTCATTTTTTTACTCATTCATAATCATTTACTCATTCATAATCAATCTTGATTGCATATGTCCAGTGCAATCAAACCAAACCAAACCAAATGAAAGCATTTTGATTTCTTGTAAGTGGTTTGGAGAGGAGAAGAGGAAGAAGGGGTTGAGGAACATCTCTTTGCACTTTGAAAATATCAGGAAGCAAAGAAACACACACATCTCTCAGCGAGGTTTTATGGATCACAGTGTAATTTGATATACTTGGGAACTGTCAAGGAAGAATGGACAGGATGTGTGGAAATAGGCAGTTACTTCCTCATGGCTGCAGATTACTAGAAACTGGGTGCAAAGTTTCAAAGTAGAGAACTCCAGTGGGGCAGGAACATAAAATCTCAAGTTACAAAAAAAAGAGGAAATGCATGTTTTCTATGAAAAAAGCAACATTTTTGACCGGAGTTTGGGGCAAATAGAATAGAATAGTTTTTTTATTGGCCAAGTGTGATTGGACACACAAGGAATTTGTCTTGATGCAAATGCTCTCAGTGTACATAAAAGAAAAGGTACATTTGTCAAGAGTCAATAATAATAAGGAACAACACTTAATGATAGTCATAGGGTTACACTAAACAATCAAATCATACTAGGAAACAGTCAATATAAATCGTAAGGATACAAGTGACAAAGTTACAGTCATACAGTCATAAGTGGGAGGAGATGGGTGAAAAGGAAGGATAGAAGGATTAATAGTAATAGTAGGGCAGACTTTGAAAATAGTTGGACAGTGTTGAGGGAATTCTTTGTTTAGCAGAGTGATGGCGTTCAGGAAAAAACTGTCCTTGTGTCCAGTTGTTCTGGTGTGCAGGGCTCTATAGCGTCATTTTGAGGGTCAGAGTTGAAACAGTTTATGTCCGGGTTGTGAGGGGCCTGTAGATATTTTCACAGCTCTCTTTTTGATTCGGGCAGTAGACAGGTCCTCCATGGAAGGGAGGTGGGTAACCATTGTTTTGTCTGCAGTCCTAATTATCCTCTGGAGTCTGTGTCTGTCCTGTTGGGTTGCAGAGCCAAACCAGACAGTTATAGAGGTGCAGATGACAGACTCAATAATTCCTCTGTAGAACTGGGTCAGCAGCTTCTCAGGCAGTTTGAGCTTTCTGAGTTGGCACAGGAAGAACCTTCTTTGTTGTGCTTTTTTGATGACGTTTTTGATGATGGGATTCAGAATTAAGCCATGTGTGATGATCTTGACAGCTGAAGGAAGAAGAAGAAAGCAAGCTGCAGATTTATCAATGGGTTCAATGCAGCTCCATCTAAAACTTGTTCTTTCTTTAAAAATGCACTGAAGAATGGATTGTTGACCTTTGGAGGTCTACAGAGAAAATTCAAAGCTGGTGTGGATCTAAATCTGAGAAGTAAAAAATAATAATAATCTATAATCCCTTTGTTAGATAGCCTTATTTTATCAAGGTCAGTGGTATGAAGTTTGGTTTTGGGGCATGGATGGGACTTTTCTGTTGGGTTTTGTTTCTTGATACAGATGTAAGAGAACCAGCATCTGTTATCTGAAGCTGTCCTTGACTTAAACATTTGTTTTCAGTTCAGAGCAAGGAGGAATCCCCAGGTGAAATATTTCAATCATTCTCAGATAATGACAAAGTCATTTTTGCAAATTTCCTTGAATGAATCCCTGGTTGGGCGTCCTTCCATTCCAAGATCTAAGCAGCTTTGGGGCTCTGAAGGGCATCTCTGATGGCCGACTCCTACTTGTACCATTGCTAAAAAGTCCACTTATTTTCTAACAACTTTTATTGATAAGAAGCTCCTTCACCAGAGAACATGTGTTACGATAATAAGAGCCTGACTTTCAGTTTGTGGAGGACATTCCTCTGTTCAATTGAATTTCTCTATTTGACGGACTGCCTGAGCCAAGTGCTTTTAAAGATAAAGAACCAGAGTGGGGAATAGTAAGGATTTTGGCATTGATTGCCAACAGTTTGGGCAACAGGTGTGACAGGCAATCACTCATCCGGCCATATTTTTCCCTCAGCTTGATAAGATACAAATATTAAAGCTTAGAAATACTTATTTTACTGTATCACTTTGTATGCTTTATAATCATTTCAGTGATTGAATAATTAAGAGCACAATTTCTATGTAGCTTGCATAGATGCAAATTTACGAATGCTTTGGCCTCTCTTGGATATCTGGCTGTCAAGTTTCAAAATAAAGTCCTTGTTGTTGATTTAGGTTGTATACTTACATTTTAAAGAATTGTCTTCCCCTGTGTCCGTCCCTCCCTCCCTCCCTCTTCCCATAATACATTGAAACTTTGGAATGATCCTCATTTTAAATAGGAGGCAAATGCCTCCCTCTCTCCCTTTTCCATCCTTTCAGCCACCTTTTCCTCCCTCCCTCCCTTCTTCCCTCGTTTTCTTCTTCTTTTCCTTCTTTCCTTCAGTGACTGCCCATCTACCCAAAGAAACCCTGATACACATGAGGTTTCTTGTTGGAAGATACCCCGATGCTGTTTTATTAATCTGATTTGTTCCATCTTTTTGATCTTGTTTGTGCCATGGTCCAAATGAAGAAAGGATTAAGAGAAAGATGCAATAAATGAAAAGGACACCCTGGGTTTTGATAGCCAGCATTGTTGGAATTTGCCTGCCTGAACTGCTTTAAGACCCATTTCCCCATCCTCACCTGCAGCATCGTTTTTTAATACTACCTCACGTATTAAAGAGAAATTGAAACATCCCTGAAATGCAGAAGGATTTCCTCCTCTGGGGAATAAATGGAGGTCATTATCCAGCTTTTTTTGCTTTCAAGCTTAAGGCAATGAATTTCCTCTTCAGTCCAATTCTGGAGCAATAATGGACTGAGATGACTCAGATTCATCACATAAAAAGGTGCTTTTGCAAATATTTGCATTGTTCACAGTATTATACAATCAAAAATTAGCAAGAGGGATTTAACTGAATTTACAAAGACTTTCTCTCGTTCTTTGACCAAAGGAGAATTCAAGAAGCCTTGACTGGAAAAAAAAGAAACATTTGGTGCAAGTCCCAGCCTGCTCTTTTCCTTAGTGAGCGAGAGTAAATTTGAGACCTATCTTTTGGGAGAAAATATTAAGAGGTGTTGTTTTAACCTGCATGTTTCGTTGTGTGATTTTTGTCTCGTTTCTGAAGTTTGAGAAAAAAAACTAGCACTCTCAATTTCTAGTACAATGTAGAAATAATAGCAATTCGCCCTGCTTCCTTAATGCCATGTATAAAACAAAAAATAACAACAAACCCCCAACACTCCAATTATTCAGGTCATTTAAAAGCCTGTATTTTCATTAATTTAACATGCTGTAGGTTTGGTGAATTGTTACCTTCACATTTCATTTTGGGGGGGAGGGGGAGGGGAAGTGGCTTATTGTGTCATGTGACTCATATGAATCATAGAATGAGATTCTTAGGGTTGGAAGGGACCTTGGAGGTCTTCTAGTCCAACCCTCAGCTCAAGCAGGAGACCTTGTACCATTCCAGGCAAGTGGCTGTCTCTTCTTTAAAACCTCCAGTGATGGAGTGACTACAACTTCTGAAGGCAAGCTGCTCCCCTGGTTAATTGTCCTCCCTGTTGGGAAATTTCTCCTTCGTTCTAGGTTGGATCTCCCCTTGATTAGTTTCCACCCGTTGTGTCTTGTTCTGCCTTCAGGGGCTTTGGAGAATAGCTTGACCCCTCCTCCTCTCTGTAACAGCCCCTCAAGTAGTAGAAGACTGCTATCATGTCACCCCTAGTCCTTATCTTTGCAAGGCCAGACATACCTAGTTCTCCTCTAAGTATGTCTAGAATCCACCCCTTTTTTTTCTAGTTCATGCTTCCTTCCCATTTCTTAATTTATAACTGCGATTGACCCCATTGTTTCTGTTGCTAAATGAGAATTTTTTTTCCATTTTACAACCTTTCTAGCCACAGTATTTAAGTGAAGTTGTTAAGTTGGTAACGTGGTTGTTAAGTGAACCTAGCTTCTTCACTGACTTTGCTTGTCAGAAGTTCGCAAAAGGGTGTTCTGACCACGCCCTTTTCCGACAGATCAAACACAATTCAAAAGGAACAGAAACCTTGTAATGCTTTTACAAAATAATTAGTTGTGATAAGCACAAGCCTTGCCAAACTGAGCGAGACTTGCCAAAAGATAACAGACAAGAAATAATTTGCAAAATAAGAATCTTCAAATACAAACTCGGGATACTAGAGTGTCCATGAGGCTGGAGTTTCAAAACGTCTTTGCCTTCTGCAAAGAAGGTTAGTTTCACAGCTGGCTTTTATCTTCTTGAAGGAGGAGCCATTACCTTGCAGCCTTACTCCTGAGTTACCTGTGCTGTTTTAACTGCTCTTTCCTACGAGCAATCCGGCACACCCGCACACTTAGCACAGGCTCCTCATCGCTGCTTCCATTCCCCACAATCTCTGAAGGCAGCAGTCTACTCTCTAATGGTTCTGGCCCCTCATCTGAGTCCTCGCTCTCCTCAGCCATCCACACCTGCTGCCGGCTAACCACAACAAAGGGGATCAAGTGAGTTCAGGACACTGCAACTGTCATAAATAGGAACCAGTTGCCAAGCGTGTGAATTTAGAACACGTGACTATGGGGATACTACAACGATGGTAAGTGTGAAAAACAGTCATTTTTTTTCAGTACCATTATAACTTTGAAGTTATGGTCACTAAATGAACTGTTGTAAGTCATGGACTTGCCTGTATTGCAGATCATGAGAAGAATGGATACTGAGCAGAGGTTGTCCCATCGCACAAGTTGTCCTCTGCAGATAGCATGAAGAATTACACAATTAAATTAAGAGTAATTGCTTGTAATTGCCCCATTTTGAAAGCAAATTCTACAGAAATAAGATTGCTCCCTCCAATATGTATACCTTTCTGCATCCTGCATTTCATTCTCAGCCCTCTGACCTTGAAACCATGTCTCAGGAGATACAGTGAACATTAAAGCTTTCCCCTCTCCCATCCAGCTGCCCCCTGCCCCCCTCTAACCTCCCTGTATGGAGTTCTTGGTAGATACTACTGGTACATTGCCTTATTCTACTTGTTTTCCCCAAGGACTGAACTTGGCTGGTGATTTTATTTGGGGTGATCTTATTAAACCGGTGTTTTTCAACCTTGGAAACTTCTCTACACTGGACTTAGTAGACCAGCAATGGTCACCATGTCAAACACTGTCAGTTGAAGTCTGGACACCTGAAAGTTATCAAGGCTGAGAAAAGTGTATTAAATCACATTTTGAGAGCGCAAGATAATTAACAGGAACAGCATCTTGCAATGACACGAAGCAGATTCAAGTTCACCTCTCTTTGATCCTCCGATTTACTGATGGAACATCTCTTTCCTATTCCATATAATTGCTTTTAGGAGGAGAGTAAGTCTCTTCGTTGACTTTGCACATCTGCGCAGAGTGAGTCAAGTTGGTCAAGAAGACAGGAACATTTTCCATTCCCCTCACTATATTTTAGCCATGGTAAAAAAACCAAAATTTAAAAGATGGAACAGATTGTCTGCCTTGCATGGCCAATGTTTAGCATGGTTTTGAAGATCCAGCACTTTGTTCTCTTGATTGTCTTTATGTAGACCTGTAATTAAATGTATTTATTTATTTATTTGATTTCTCCATCGCTTACAAGATAATAGGTGTAAGAATAAACATGAGTATGAACACAGGAGATAGGTACGAATAAATGGGGACAATAGGACAGGGACAATAGGCACAGTTGTGCACTTACACACGGGGTGAGGTCCATAGTGGATAGTTTAAGGTTAAAAGTTTTGGGGGTTTAAGGATGTAACAACAAAATCGGGGAGTGTGTTCCAGGCACGGGAATTTGTTCATGTCCTTCTCTTCATCTTTTGGCAGGACATCTGTTTCTAGATCCTTCATCTTAAACATAGAGGAATCAAAAAGAGCTGAGCATAGAACTGTAGATTGAAGCTTAAAGGCCTGTATCAACTCTTTATTATCTGGAGAGAGAGAGATAATAAATCTTCCATCTTGCTCTTCTTCACTAATCAAGGGGAGAAGCTTGTTCAGGACAAAACGTGAGAGCTTTTCCACTGATACCTCTTGACCTTTTTAAGTTAGGGAAGGTTGCAAGGGAAGAAGGAAATTTGGGTCCTTGCTAAAATTATTAAAAATTACAATATTCTTCACTCCTGCTCAATTTTGCTATTTTCTGGTGAATGGAACACAATTTCTTCAATCTCTGCAGCTTTATAATCTCTAATTTCAACTTCTCAAATTTCCTTTTTTTTAAAATATAGGTCTCATTGTTCTTTAGTATAATTGCTGCATTATATATTTTTCAACCTTTTTAACTTATCGTGAGCCTGCCTTAAGAAGGAACAGATATGATTACGCATATTAAGATGTGTTTATCCCCATATTAACCTGATAATTTTGTTACTGAAGATACCAGATTTGGTGTCTCTGTAATTTAATAAGAGAAATATGATCTCCATTGGATTGGTTATCTGGCTATCTTCTGCTGTCCTAGGGAACTGGCCTGGTTCGTTTAATTTGCAAATGAAATAGTGCAGCTACGTTTTGCCATGGACGTCTTGAAAAACCCGAATCTTTGTGTGTGCAATTTTCCTTGAGGAAGCTGAGCTCTGATTGCTATATATTTCGGGAGGATTCAACGTGATTCTTTCATGCTGAATGTTGCAGACGAGCGTGATTAAAAGGATCACATTTCTTGTAAATGGAACAGAAATAGTTATTATTAAAAACAAACAAAGTAGCATCTTTTGGGAGGGGCTGGAGCAAAGTTTGCCATTTTCCCACTTTAACATATTCGTTTTCTCACGATTGCTATATGTTTTCAATTATTATTATTTTTGTTGCATATTTGTAACTAGCAGGGTACCCGTGCTTCGTTACGAAACTATGTGGTCAGGCTTAGTTTTGGGGGAGGAAAATAAGGGGGAAAAAATTCTGCCTCTGCCTACCAGCATCCATCGGTATTCATCTGGCTAGCGTCCTGTCAGTGTGTGAGAGAGCTGAGAAACTGAAAGAGTATTTGCTGTGTGAGCAGGAAGGAGACAGCAAGGAGCCTGGGCGTGGTTTAGCTCAACTGTTCTATACTAAAGCTGCTTAGTGCTGTGAAACTGAAACTCCTCTCCTCTGCTTGTGTTTTGCACTTGGAGCAGATTTCTTTTCAGGTGGGGAGAGGGAGTAGAACTCCTTAGCATCAGAGCGTATTAATAATAATATACAAAATACTAATGGTCATTTTAGAAAAATCCTTTCTTAGTGAGCCCCTAGAAGCCAGGAGGAACATACGTGCCCAATTTCAAGTGTGTAGGCTTTACGGTTCTGGAGATTTTGTGATGATGCATGAGTGGTATTTCACTTTTATATATAATCTAGCTTGTTTAGCCTTAAGGATGCAATTCTATGCATCTCTTTTCAGAAGTCTTGCTTCAGGAAAATAATGTTTAGAGGCACGGGACTTGAGGAAGCCCGGTTTCCAGTTGACCTGATGCTTAGTTGACACTGAATTGCAGTATCTCCAAAGAAGAAAGACTTTGTTCGTTAGAAATACTTGTTTTCTTGGACCTTAATGTCATCACCAGGATGAGGAAAGCTTGTGAACCATGTAGGGCTGTAGCTTTGTGATATAAACATCTGCATTTAATCAACATTTTTTGTCTTCTCCAATGTGGTGATTACTCGCCCCCACCCCGAAACCCAGGTTGATGGGAATTGTAGTGAAACACTAACGGAAGGCTATGAACTTGCAAAAAGCTAGTTTATTCTTGATTGTAATGGCTCAAGGAAGATTATGTTATCCTCCCTCCTTACTTTCATTGAAGGCAGCGGTGTATTGAGCCCAGAAACTCTTGTAAAAAAGATTCCTGCACAAGTCTGGTCGCTTTGTTCTTTGAATTAAGTCTCTGTGCAGTTCTTCATCCATTTATATGTGCTTATTTGTTCGCTATCTTTTTTTTTTGCCTGCCTCAGTCAAAAGACTCTTGGCAGTGACAATCATAACAATGAAATGTTCCCATTACCATTAAAATGAGCTAAAAATACAGAAGCAAAAAATAGTAATAATTAAACCACGGATCATATTAAAAAAACCCACCAGTTTTAAAAACAATGAAAATAGAGGCTGACTCTTAAAACTTATTAATTTACAGCCACAATCTAAAAATAAAGATTTCTAAGTACTACGAGAAGCAGGAGGAAATAGATATAGAAATGATAAAGGATAGATAGATAGATAGATAGATAGATAGATAGATAGATAGATAGAGACATATGTATATATATTTCCTGTATCTGTCTGTCTGTCTGTCTCTCTATCCTCTCTCTTTCTCTTTCTCTACATATCTGTCTGTCTGTCTGTCGCTCTCTGTCTATCTATCTATCTATCTATCTATCTATCTATCTATCTATCTATCTATCTATCTATCTCCATCTATTATCTCTCTCTCTCTCTATCTATCTATCTATCTATCTACCTACCTACCTACCTACCTACCTACCTATATCCATCTATTATCTCTCTCTCTATCTATATATCTATCTGTCAGTCCATCTGTCTATCTATCTCAATCTATTATCTCTTTCTACCTACCTACCTACCTACCTACCTACCTACCTACCTACCTACAAGATTCAGTGTCCCTAAACAGCATAAGAATCAAATCCCGACACACATACAGGTAACTTTCTCCTTTTTCAGTTTCCATTCATTGCTTCTTGTCTTGCCTTCAGCTGCTTTAGAGAATATGTTGACCCCTTCCTCTTTATGGCAACCCCTCAAATATTGGAAAACTGCTATCATTTCACCCCAGTCCTTCTTTTCTTTAGGCAAGCCATTACCCAATTCCTGCAACAGTTCTTCATACATTTTAGTTTCCAGGCCGTTAATTACCTTAGTTGCTGTTCTCTGCACTTTTCCCAAAATCTCAACATTTTTTTTTTTGGCATTTTGTCTCAACATCTTATCTATTCATATTTTCCTTTTCCACTTTCTTGAAATACTATCAGTTTCCTTTTGTTGACAAGGGAAGGTCCTTCTAAAAATATACATATTTAGTTTAGGGAGATACCTTCATATATTTTTTTTGTCCAGGATGTGGTGAAAGCTGCCTCTTTCCCAACCTAGAGCCAATGATGATTGAATGAACGTCAAAATAACTATTTTTCCACTCATTGGTTCTTGAAAGAAAACAGCTTTCCTGTTTCAAATAATAAATTAGAGAGTGAGAGCAAGACCTCACACAAACAATTTGTAAAGGCAATTGAGAAGTATAAGTTGCGTTAAGTTTCTCCTGCTTTGAAATATCTTCTGAAGGTTGACCTTCTTTCTTTGCTTGACATAAAAGTGGAAATATACATGTCTTCTCTCACCCCCAAAGGACCAGATTTTAATTTCCTGCTCAAGCAGGAAATCCTATACCATTCTGGACAAAATGGTTGTCTAATCTCTTCTTAAAAACTTCCAGGGAAGGAATACCTACAACTTCTGGAAACAAGCTGTTCCACCGATTAATTCTTCTAACTGTTAAGAAGTTTCTCCTTAGTTCTAGGTTGCTTCTCTCCTTGATTAGTTTCCATCCGTTGCTTCTTGTCCTGCCCTCAGGTGGCTTTGGAGTATAGGTTGACCCCCTCTTCTTTGTGCCAATTTCTAATGATACTGAGTCTAGCCCAGGGGTAGGGAAACTTGGCTCTTTTTATCACTTATGGACTTCAACTCCCAGAATTCCTGAGTGAGCCATAAAAGATTCCCCATCCCTGGCCTACTGGTTTTTCAGTTGTGGGGGAAATCAATTTTTGACTTGAATGGGACTGTTTAATATACAAATGTAGGATATATGTCCTACATTTGTATATTAAACAGTCCCATTCAAGTCCTGCATTTATATATTAAACAGTCCCATTCAAGTCAAAAATTGATTTCCCCCACAACTGAAAAACCAGTAGGCCAGGGATGGGAAACCTTTTATGTCTCACTCAGGAATTCTGGGAGTTGAAGTCCATAAGTGATAAAAGAGCCAAGTTTCCTTACCTCTGGTCTAGCCCATCTATGGTGGACTAAGCTGTAACCTTCTGCCTTTGGATAAAATGTATTATTATGAATAAGGTGCTATCAGGTCATTTCTGACTGATCATTTCAAAAAAGCTTTCAGAATAGAAAAGGATCTAGTCCTATGTGATGCTCATCTGAAGTTCAAAAGACCATGGGAAGTCATTAGTTTAAACTTCTAGAAAAAGGATCTTCCTTGACTTGATGCTTGTGGTGAAGAATCGAGTCTAAAAGGGATGGCAATAAACAGAGACAGGAGAGAGAATGAATGGTTAAGCCCAATTTATACACCTAGTCCTTAAGCACATTCACCAGTGACATGCAACTCCTCTTATTCCCAAGGCAATGAAGCTCTTGACGTGGATGCAAAGGCCTCCTACGTGTGGCTTATGAGGACGGGAGCAAGCTAGCCAATTGGACGATGGCATAAACTAGTATTGTGGGTCTCCAGTTTGTGGAAAGTTCTCTCGTGGTCCAAGTAGATAGCCCCATCATTTAGAAGGACTAGGCCACCCTTCCTCAGCCTGTTTTAAGGCTTCCAGATGTTCTATGATCACTGTTCCCAGAAGTCCAGGTAATTTACTCATTGGTTTTTAGCCAATTTAGGATGGTGGGAATTCCAACAAGTGATAAGTTGGAACACCAACTGTATTTTTTTTCCTCCTAGGGGTCACGTCTTTCCTCTTCCACACTTACAAGGGTGCCTGAACTGAGCTATCTCTTCCATGCACGATTTCTGGTTAACTCTAAATAAATCAGCTCTAAATAATTTACAACCTTTGGGAATTGCCATTGTGTAATTTCTGGGAGACAACTGAAATAGCTTACCCTTCACTATTTTTATCCTCATGACTGGTGTGGAATCAAGAATTGATTTCCTTCCTAGTAAGAATAACACTTTCCTGAAGGGTTTTTTTGTTTTGTTTTGTTTTGACTTTTCACGTCGGGCGAAATTAGTAATGCAATCTGTTTTGATCTTGGGATCTGTTCAAGGTATCTGCCAGAGACATCTTGGCATGCAATCGAAATCAGTACATTTCCAGAAAATAACTGCTCTTTTGCTTCTGCTTCTTCTTCTCTCTCTTTTTTTTAACCCCATTGTTTTTTAGGAGTTGGTGAGAGGCGTACAACTCGGAGCATTATATAACACTGTCAGCTTAATCATGGATCTGGAGAAATCTTCTGTCTGGGGATCGCTGAAACAAAGGACGAAGCCTTTGTTACAAAACCTGAGCGTCAGAAGGACTAAAAAAAGCTCAACCAAACTCATCGAGAAAAGAAAAATTCATCCTTTAGATCGCCGACTTAGCTCCTCGGTGCCCGACGTGCTGAACATAGAAACAAAACTTGAAGAAGAGACCCACTACTCAAGGGCCAAAGCCATGTCCACTTACTTCCCAAGCGGTTTTTCTGCCACGGAGATATTTCTTGAAACCAGTAGTGACTCTTCCACCAGGCAGTCAGAGGAGGAATGGCAATGGCGGAAGGAGGAGACTGTCCGCTTGGAAATTGGGGTTCAGGAAACTGAAGAGTTGGTGGTTTCTGCATCAGATCTGGAAGAGAGGCGGAAATCCAGCGAAGATTTTTTTGAGCTTCTGCAAAGGAATACTTTCAACAGTGACGTTACAGAAGACCCCCTTGAGGTAATATATTTTGGGGAGGGGTACAGTTAAATCTGACATAAGGTTCTTCACAGCATGTTTCCTAAGCTTTGGGCAATTTTAAAAAATAAGGCAAATCAAAATGAATTTTTTGGGGTAGCAGGAGATAGGCTTAAACGTACAAAAAGGTTTATATCACTGGGCAATTGATGTAGATTCATCTAGAGTGGTATTTCTCAACTTTGGCAATTTGGAGATACGTGGACTTCCAACTCCCAGAATTCCATAGGCAGCGCTATGCTGGCTGGGGAATTCTGGGAGTTTAAGTCCACATATCTTCAGCTGATCACACTGAACTAGAAGGCATTGATTTAGAGAAGATAATCCAAGCTTACATGTAGCTTATTTCTAAAAGCTGTCAAGTCCCTCTTGAGTCAAATTTAAGTGCTGGTCACTTCACATAATACACCCCTGTTGTTCTTTTTGATACAAGGTGGGAATGATTTGACACTGCCTTGTTGTTCTGTTTGTAACAACTCAGTTTAGTCTACAATCCAAGACGCTCAATTTCAATACTACACAGCTTTTCTGAGATCAGCCAAAGGACCTGTCTATAAGTCAAGATCAACTCAAAGGCATTGTTATTGTAAACGGTATTTCTATTTTAAAAATAAATGAAGCTTTTGAATCATTGTCATTGTAGCTTTCTTCAGCCTGTCATATTCCCGCTCCCCACATTTAAGGTTTTGTAGTCACAACATATTAAGTTGAATTTACTTACAGGAAATTGAGTGAAAACTTCTTCCATTTGAGCCAAAGTATATTTAAGGCAGACAAACAAAGTGGCAGATATTCAATCACTTTAGAAACAATTTTAGGAAATCATAGATTCTTTAAATTTCAAACTCCTACAATCTTATTGGCCATTTCCTGTTTAGACAATTAAATTTTCTCTTGCTAGATTCTCTGCTTTCAGTTTGACTGATATGCTGTCTAAACTTTCTCTTCTCTTCTCTTCTCTTCTCTTCTCTTCTCTTCTCTTCTCTTCTCTTCTCTTCTCTTCTCTTCTCTTCTTATCTTATTCCTCCCCGCCTTTCTCCATCTCCATCTCCACCTCCATCTCTATATCTCTTTCTATCACTCTATCTCTTTCTATCTCTCTGTCTCTCTGTCTTGACCTTACCGGCAGTCTTCTAGTTATACGCAACTTCATTTTCTCTCCTAGATTCTCTGCTTTCTGTGTGACTGATTTGCTCTCCCTCTTGCTCTCGTTTTCTTTATCTCCGTGATGGTATCAAAAATAATTGAGTGTGTAGGATTGTTTGTTTCCCATTTGCATCTCAAAAAGACATCAATTGGCTTAATATTTAGCATTAAACAGAACGATACTCATCTGGGTAAGCTCTGTTGCACACAAACCAAAATACACATTTTATCTCTGGGTAAAAAAAATATCTAGTAATACTGAATTTAAAAATCAGTCAAAAGCTATTTGAGGCAAGCGGCAGCTGTTGATATGGGAACTAAGTACCTCTGTTGACATTCTGATGTTTCATCCTTGACTTGAAAGCTTTTGTCTCTATTTTTCAGTTGACTCATATAATTTAGCTGAAACAAACCCTCCAATTTTCTTCTCGGGGTATTTTGAACATGCTGCCTTGCAGGAACTATTTTGGGGACTAGAAATATTGCACATCAGATTAGATGGAGATGGTTCAAATCTCTCCCCCATCTTAGAAATCTTTCAGATAGTTATGGGTGCTCCATCACTGGAGGATTATAAGAAGAGATTGGACAGCCATTTGTCTGGAAAGGAATAGGGTCCCTTACTCAAGCGGGGGGTTGGAATAGAAGATCTCTAAGGCCCCTTCCATCTCAGTTATTCTGTTATTCCTGAATCCCCATGAGATTTAATAACCTCATAATCTTTCCCAGAAACCTTGAAAAATTCCTGCAATCTCACAAGGCCTCAGATAATTGATATCATTTGGAAGGGGAACCCTTTAAGGGTCTCTTGTCTTGTCATGCCCCAAATCCAAGGAGGAAGACGAACAGCCAGCAGGCAGCGGGAAAGAGTAGAGGAAACTGGGGAAGGACAAAATCAGGATGGGTAGAGCCTGTCAGTGTAGCAGATAATTTTGTGTACTAAGCTTAGATCAGACCGGAGTAGTTCTAGGTTGTCCAGTCCAAAATTTCAAGACTGGGGAAGGCATAAGGTATTCTATTGCGAGGGGAGGAGTGGAGGACTCTCCTCGTGAAATAACCTTCTGATCCGCTCAGTTGTATTAATGTCCGTTATACAGTGAGGATTCCAGGCAGATGAGCTGTATTCGAGAATTGGTCTGGCGAAGGTTTTGTATGCCCCGGTTTGCAGTACAGTGTTACCGGGTAAGAAGCTTCTCCTGTAACGTTGAACTGCAGTGTCCTGAGATCACATGATCACCATTTTTGAGCTTCCCGATCGACTTCAGACAAGCAGAGTCAATGAGGGAAGCCAGATTTGTTTATCGGTTGCCTGATCCACTTAGCAACGGTGGCGAAAAGATTGCAGAACTGGGTGTGACTCAATGACCATCTTGCTTAGCAAGAGAAATTCTGATCCCATTGTGGGTCGTAGGACTACCTGTATTGTTCTTAGGTAAACACTGGTTGAACCCTTCATCAATGCAACGCGATGACGTGTCAACAAAATCTCCCTAATTCACAATTATTTTTCCTGCAGCAATCCTACGGAGATTCCAGCCTTGACTCTTCATATTCGTCTCAGATATCTGAACCTGTGAGTAATTTTGTTGTTCTCATTGAAACGGAGTGAAACGGAGTGAAACTCAAGAAATAGTGGTTAATTGGATGGTTCTAAATATCAGTTCAGCCATACTTTAGTGGAGAGAGATTTCTGTGTATTGGGGCTGAGTTTTTTAACAGCCACATCGGACAACGTTTGCAACAGAAATTATTTGATTATTTCTTCTAGTTCAGAGGTGGTATTCAGCCAGTTCTGACCAGTTCTGGAGAACCGGTAGCAGAAATTTTGAGCGGTTCGGAGAACTGGCCAATACCACCTCTGACTGGCCCTGCCCCCATCTATTCTCTGCCTCCCATCGAGTCCCAGCTGATTGGCTGGGTCTCCTTTGGTTGCCCTGTACAGGAGAATGGAGCTGGAAAGCAGGTTAGTGGGTCGGGGAGGGAATGGGGATTTTGCACGCTATGCCCACAGAACCACGAGTAAATTTTTTTGACTCCCATCACTGTTCTAGTTCCGTGTTTTTTTTTGGAGAGATCTGAGTGGCCTGGCTCATCATGTGGAAACACGCAGCTTATAAAAAAAACAGAACATTCACCGAAATCAGAGGCACTCTCTGTGTATTTATTTACTTCATAGGTTGCTCAAAGTACAGTCCAGAAAAAAAAAAGAAGAGAAAAACGAGGAAGCCAAACAGAAAATCAGAAAGTGATTTACAAACTTTTAAAACTGATTGAAATTTTTGAAGCAACGCCAGATCAGTGCTGCCTATAGAAGTAGACAAAAAAAAATAATCAGTCGGTATTAAACAAAGATAACGTCTTTAATATGGATCTTGACTCAAACAATTAACCAAAGTTTCTATCTGATCTAAAAAGTTCCAACCTTATTTAACAAGACAGGCAAAAGCTAATATGTGAAAACTGTAAGCTAAAGAGGCTCACAAATTTGAATGGGTTCTAAGTCAATATTTAGAGCTGTACAGATTTTCAAGTTGAATTAAATTTTATACCAGATTTATTTTAGACAGTGATGTGGGTTCCCATAGTTTAATTTGCCAGTTTGCTAAAGAGCGGGATTGTATATGATTTCCAGGAAGAAGCATAAAACATTCTGACAGATATATTTGGTTTGGAGACCAAGAATTGCTTAAGTAGTCATGGAGCTGACAGAACACGCAATGGAGAAGCGGGTGGATGATGGTTGATTTGATAGTGGCCAAATCAAGAGTTGACTGCAGCAGGGAATTTGACTTTTTGTGAAGTCAGTTCCTAGTGTTGTGGTTTGCCGATAGCCGGTGCAGCCGGCAGAGGAATAGGACAGTGGAGAAAAATGGGGATCAATCCAGGAGTCTGGAGAGGACTCGGATGATGGTCCTGCATCCAGTGCAGAGATGGGGCCAGGACCATCTGGGAGTGGTATGCTGACTCTGGAGCCTCCGGAGTCTGGCAGCAGCGAGGCAGAGGACCCAGGGGAGCCTGTTCCCAGTGCATGTGTGCGCAGAGCTGCTAGAAGGCAAGAGAGCTGAGACAAAAGGGGCAACTCTTGGAGGCTTGGAGGTGATTGCCCCTCCCATAAGGTATAAAGGACAGGCAAAGATGATGAAACCTTTGCAGGAAGCAAAGTCGTTCATTCGGTTCAGATTCATTCTTGAAGCTCTTTGTACTTCGGTTGGTTTCTTTTCTAGTTCACTTGGCCCTTCTGTTATTGGCAGCACTTCACAGGAAAGAAAGGTGGGTGATTATCTCGAGATACTGTTTGAGATTCATTACAGGCTGGGAATGAAAATAATTCCCAGCATTGCAATGAAATAAGACTTGTTTTTAAAATAAGTGTGTGTGTGTGTTTACGGTCTTGGAAGCCTTAGTCAGAACATCTAGAAGTTGATTGAGCATTGTCTGTGTTGGCTCTTCAGGGGAAATGAAACTGATAGCTGACTTTCTTTTTTTCAAAACCTTTTTCTAGACTCTTGAGGGAGCTGGTGATGGTTTGAATAAACCCAGTTCCTTTGCATATCTGCTGATGATACACCTGAAGGAAGGCAGGAACCTGGTCATCCGGGATCGCTGTGGTGAGTCACTTTCTAAATCGTTTCTGAGTTCTGAGGCACATAAATGCAGATATCCATTTAAGTCTGTGTACGTTTATGTTTCTGTGAGAAATTATGCTACTGACTCGAATTGTGGTTCTCCGTAGAACCGTCTGAGACTTCCAAGTTGATAGATTGGTAATAATGGTCAGTGATCAGCAAAGTTTAAAAGAACAAAAACAGAGTGAAGTGAGCACAAGAGGGAAAGAATTATGGAATAAATGCAGAAAGAGGGAGGGAGGGAAGGAAGGAAATAATCACAGGTTTGAGTAAAAAGCTCTTAATTCTTTCTCCTGTTAAAGAACAATGTACACATGATTCTTTTTTTCTCTTTCCTTTCCCTTTCTGTTTCATTTCCTTTCACTTCCCTTCCTTTCTTTTCCCTTTCCCTTTCCCTTTCTCCTTTCACCCCCTTTTCACTTCCCTTCCTTTCTTTTTCCTTTCCTCTTCCCTTTCTCCTTTCCTTTCCTTCTCCTTCTCTTCCCTTCTTTTCCCTTTCTCCTTCCCCTTTCCTTTCCCTTCCCTTTCTTTTTTTCTTGCTAGAGAACTACATTTCATGTAGACCTGTGGGTTTTCTAGAGGTCTGATTTAACATAAATTGCTGGGAATTGTTTAAGTTGCAGATCCAGAACCTCCAGAGGTCCTTATGATGCGATTAGTTGCCCTGGACTCATATGTAAACAGAAACACCATTAAGGTTTGGACTTTGTAGCTTTCTCTTAATTTGAAAAAAAAAGGTCAAACAAACCAAATTAAGTGTCAGAATAGAATGACATCCAGTTTAGCCTACGTGCCTTGAATTTTCTGGGAGCCCCCAATCATATATCTGCTCCAACCACCGATGGAGGCCAGTGGAGGGCTACCACTTCCTCCTGCTTCACGTGGGAATGCAGATTCTTACTAAAAGAAAGCTAAATAGCTTTCCATAGGAAGTGGGCAGCGATTCCCCTTAATGAAAGATCTGAGATTATTCTGTGTTTTTTGATGAGGCCAGTTGATTTTAGTGAGAATGTGACGTCACTCCTGTTTCCTTTTGGTGGTATTTTGGTTTAAAGGTTATTTAGCAAGTCTTTAGACTCAAAGGCCTCACTGCCCCCGCTACCTTTGAATTCTTTGAAAATAAAAATTAACCTCCCAAAAAAGAACGAAAAAGATTTTATTGTATTAGGTGCCACAATGCAAAATACCTGATATGGGTTAGATCTGGTTCTTTTCTTTTTTTTTCCAAAGAAGTTTTTGTTTCAATAAAAAAGTCATTTCATCACAGAGAAAAGAAAAGTGGCTGATTTCATCCATCGTGCTAAGTCCTGGTTTCTTTTAACTGTGGTTTGTTAAGCAGGCTTCAGTACACATATAACATACAAAAATCAATGCAAACTTGCAAGAAATAAAAGAATAAAAGGAAATCAGAAAAATAGAGAAAGAATAAGAACAAAGCAAAGAAAATGTAAAGCAAAGGAAATGCAAAGCAAAGGAAATGTATAAATAACTTCCCCTTTCATCACAAGGAAAAACAATTTTAATAACTTATCACCTTCTCGCTGAAAGCAACAATCTTTTCATCCCATATCTCATATCTTATTTATAAACAGATCTTATTCAGTCCCTTAATGTTAGGAAAAACATTTCATTTGTGTTTTAGTGGCTCCCTCTGCTGGATATTTTGTAGCATTGCAATGTATTAGATAGAAGAATTGAGTAAATATGTACCGGTACCTCCAGTGTTTTGCCGACTGCACTCTGTTGATCTCTTTAGCAAAATAAAGACTGTTTATTTCCCCTATTTCAAGCTTCTTAAATCAGCCTCTAAATTCAGGAGCACATTGTTTGGATACAGAGCCAAATCTGACTTCTCCTTTTGCTAAAGCTTTCTCCCACAAAAAGGCGGCGGTTATTGTTATATTTTATTTCCTTGTAGTCAATATTCTTTAGAATTTATTTCAAACTTTTTGGGGTTGCATTTTCAGTTAGCCTTATGGCTATGAGGTGTGGAAGATGCTGGAGTCCTCTCTTCCCCATTCTCTCTTTTTCTTTCACCCTGTGGATGTGATGTTCCTATTCACATCTTCCTACTTCGATATTAATTTAGGCGTGGGAAGCAAGGGAGGTTGTAGATTGCACAGCAAGACATGGAGCGCTCTCTCTCTCTCTCTCACACACACCGTGTGTATAACCCAGACCAGGGAAAGAAAAATCCATGCTTTATTCAAGTCTGTAAATCATTATCTTCTTGCTTCATGGCTATGTTGTTATGATAGCAACTTCACCCAAGTCACATCTTGGATAAAACTGGAAAAAGCAGAAGCTCTTTTAGAGAAGAAAAGAAAATCTAGATTTGCCAAGGGAACGATTCCTTTCCAGGCTCCAGTGCTGAATTGTTAGACTAAAGTGTAGGGATTCATAACTAAGTTGTGAAAATCACTTATTAGGGTTTGGATCATTAAGAAACTGGGGGCTAAAACATATGATGAACAGTTACAGGAAAGGGGTATATTTAGTCTAACAAAGAGAAGGATTAGAGTGACTTGATAACCTTCCAATATTTGAGCGGCTATCACAAAGCAGAGGGGGTCAACCTATTCTTCAAAGCCCCTGAAATCACCACACTATAGAAAAGATGTTGATATTCTAGAAAGAGTGCAGAGAAGAGAAAAAAAGGTGGAGGCTAAAACATGCGATGAACAGTTGCAGAAACTTTCTAGTCTGGTGAAGAGAAAGACCAGGGGAGACACAATAGCCATTTTCCAAGGCACCTGAAGGCCAGACAAGGAATAATGGATGGAAACTGGTCAAGGATAGATTCAACCTGGAAATAAGGAGGAATTTCATGACAGGGGGAATAATCAACCCATGGAACAGAAGTTGCCTTCAGAAGTTGTGGGAGCTTCATCACTGGAGGCTTTCAAGGAGAGACTGGACTGCCATTTGTCAGAAATGGTGTAGGGTCTTCTGCTTGGGTGGGCATAGGGTTAGACTAGATGACCTACAAGGTCCCTTCTGCTTGGGTGTTCTGCTTGGGTGGGCGTAGGGTTGGACTAGATGACCTACAAGGTCCATTCCAACTCTGTTAATCTGTAAGTAAGTTATCAAAGAGAGATCCAACTAAGGATATTTTTCCTGACAGTGAGAACAATTAACCAGGGGAACGACTTGACTCCAGAAGTTGTGGCTGCTCCATCACTGGAGGTTTTTAAGAAGAGATCTGAGAGCAATTTGCCTGGACTGATATAGGGCCTCCTTCTTGAGGAAGGGGTTTGTACCAGAAGAGTTCTTAGGTCCCTTCCAACTCTGTTGGTCTATTACGGTTGCTTGAAAGAGACTTTAACCTTTTTTCCCTTTTAATTGTTAAAGCAGTCCTATGTTTTCTGGTCTTCCTTGCTGTTTTGGAACCTGCATATGTATTTCTGCACTATCACTTCTCTTTGTTCGGGGGGAAGGAAATGCCAAAAAACATGGTCATTTTCACTCAAAACTTTCTTTCCAACCTGCTCGCTTTGTGTCTGTTGTGAAATTCAGAAGAAAACCTTAGCTGGGCTGAAACAGAAAGCTAAATACGAACTCTATGATTGCTCAATATGTCAGCTTGGCTTATAGCAGATGTTAAGACCAAGACTGAGTTCTCACAACACATTCAGCCACAAATATCCACTTCCGTTATTCTAATCCATTATTTCGTGTGACTTCAGAGGCAGTGTGGCCCCTCCCTGTAATATCATTCTGTTTTACCTGCGAGCCCTGCTGTATTGACTCACCTTCTCGATAGGTGAACTCTTGGTTGGCTTATCCACGTTAATCGCTGAAAACTCTGAAAGTCGATTTAGACGTGCATTAATACATCACGTGTACACAGCAACTAAAATTGGTTCTACATTGGCCAAATTACAGGTGTGAGCTACTGATCTAGAGCAGGGGCCTCCAAAGCTGGCTGGAGAATTCTGGGAGTTGAAGTCCTCCAGGTTTAAAGCTGCCAAGGTTGGAGACCCCTGATCTAGAGAGATGATCTTTTCTATGCTGCCCAGAGTCACCATGAATGAATTAGACAGCCATGTACATTTTCTAAGTAAGTAAGTAAGTAAGTAAGTAAGTAAGTAAGTAAAACAATCTAAGTAAGTAAGTAAGTAAAACAAACTGAGTAAGTAAGTTAGTAAAACAAACAAACAAACAAACTCAGGATTAGACCTGGGTAGGGCTTAGAGCCTGTAGGGTGTAGTGCTTAAGGCATCGGGATAGAAACCAGGAGACTGTGAGTTCTAGTCCTGCCTTGGACACAAGCTGGGTGACAGCTAGTAAATTTATTTGAATAATTAAATTTACCTTTATGCCAAGTAGAATGAAATTCACCACTACAGGATTGCAAGGCTTTTGAGTACCTAAGCCTGCAGTAAGTGTGTAGTGGGAAAGCGAGTAGGTTTTACAAGAAGGCTAAATGTAACCATGTGCCTGTACCACATTCCTCCTCCTGCTCCTCCTTTCTTGCTCCTCCTCTCCTGCACTACTTCCTCCTCCTCCTCCTCCTCCTCCTCCTCCTCCTCCTCCTCCTCCTCCTCCTCCTCCTCCTCCTCCTCCCTTCTTTTGCTGCTTCTGGTATCTAGGCTAGGGAGATATAAAATTCTGGTTTTTGCTCTTCTGGTGGCATCAACCATTGTTATCTGATGCTGTCATTTCTTTTATTTTGCCTCTCCATCTTCTTCTGGGTCTTCCTCGGGTTCTTTGGCCTTTTCCTCTTTTTGTACATGCTTTGTATGGTATAGAATCCCAAGAGGTTCCCTCCAGGTGAACAAAACCCCCTTACTTGCCATTTTTGTATATAGCCTAAGTTTCTTTGGACGCTTGCAATAAAACCTCCGTGAAAATTGCTCACCACGGAAATGGAGATGTTTGAGGAAGGCTGCTGGAGTGGCCAGAAGGGATTTTTTTTAAAAAAAAAGAGAGAGAGAGAGAGAGAGACAGTAAGAGAAAGAATAGGAATCGAACCACTCATCAACCACAACAATTCTAGTTTTATTGGTTTATTTATCATTTCGTCTTATTCATGGGAATCAGCATCAAGGTCATTTCTGATTTTAGGAGGTGTGTCATTGCAAATTTGGAGAACTCCTGCAGTCGCCAAGTAACGCCAGGTTTTGAGAAGGAACCCAAGCTGTTCCTATAACTGGGAGGTTGAGGTGTTCACGGGTGGTGGGATTGGAGTGGGGGTGGGACATCAAAGCAATTACAGACTCATTTAACTGAATGCATTTTCTGGATAAATTAATAGCGGCTTTATTGTAGATATTGTTATAAATCACACGGAAGAACGAGCGTGGTGGAAAGATAAATCAACATTACAGCTTCTGCAAATGTAACGTATTAGCCTATTAAAATTCTTGGGGAATTCAGGAAACAGGTGGATGGACCCGGTAGCTGTCATTTATTTAAATGTTCAAAGCCATCTGACAGTTTCTCGCTAAGTCCCCTGAGTAAATTTGCTCACCTTTATGACTCTAGGTAGAAGAGAATAGTAAATAGAGAGCGAGAATGAGTGAACTTTTCTTGTTATCGAAGGAAGTAACTAGCTATCTTGCTGCACAGTCGGTTCTGGGCCCAGCATTTCTTTAATTGGTTTATAAATGATCTAGAGCAGCAGTCGCCAACCAGTGGGCTGGGGACCATTGCTGGTCCATGAGAAAATGTTGGTGCTCTGCAGAGAAATGTCACCCCCAAAGCAATTAATCCAGGGTGTGCGGGAACACAAGGTTGCGCCGCCCACATGGCCCGTGGGAACACAAGGCTTGCATCGATTGCATTGCAAACAATACCAGGGAGTGAGGGGAGGGGAGAAAGGGTGGAGGAGGGGGAACTTGCCCCACTCACCCCACATGCCTGGCCTGGCCACCAGGCTGCTTCTTTCCACTTCTTTCTTCTTCTGCTTTTGGCTGCACACAAGGAAAGCAGCAAAAGTCTTTCTTTCTCTCCCCCAAACTCCGCCAGAAATGAGTCTTTGGGACCCTGCAAAGCATCATGTTCCAAGAGGCTGCGCTGTCAAAGACTCACTTCTGGTTGAGTTTGGGGTAGAGAAAGAAAGACTTCTGCTACTTCTGCTGCTTTCCTTGCATGAAGCCAAAAGTCTCTCTCTGTCTGTCTCCCCCGAGAACAGAGCTGGAGACGGTACCCTGCGATCCCAAATAAAGAATGATTGATACATAGGAAAACGGGGTGGGGAATTTTCCCGCAGACTTTTGGGGGGATTTTCCCAGGGTCTCTGGTCTGCGGGATTTAAAATTATGAGTTTGGTGGTCCCTGAGATCCAAAAGGTTGGTGACCCCTGATCTAGAGCACAACGTAGCCCATCGAGAGCAAAGGATCTCCTACTCAGAATAAAGGAGAGACCATCCAGAGAAAGGGATAGTCTATTTAGAGTGAAGGGTAGCCCATTCAGAGTACGGGATAGCTCATTTGGAGCAAAGAGTAGCCCATCTCAAGTAACCCATCTAGAACAAGGAGTAGCTTATTTAGAACAAGGTGGGGAGCATTGATATCACCATGATGTAGGGAGCTAGCTCGGAGCTCATTCATCTTCCTGCCCTGCATGCTCTTTTAGGATATCTTGTTCGTAATAGTAGCATTAACAATAGTAGAAGAAGTAGAAGTACGAGAAGTGAGCTTGTCAGTTGGAAAGATGGCAGCCCGAATTTGAGGCCCGAGCGTTGCCTGATGGAGTGAGCTCCCATTCCTGCCTCGGCTCCTGTACAACTAGCATTTCAAAAGCATGCAAATGTGAGTAGAAAAATAGATACCACTTTGGTGGGAAGGTAACAATGTTCCATGCACCCTTGGTATATAGCCATGCTGGCCACATGAACTTGGAAATTATCTTCAGACAATGCTGGCCACAAAAGTGAGATGATCACCATTCCCAAGAATTGGACATGACCGGACAGGAAAACTTTTATCTTCACAGTAATAAGAACAACTTATTAAGTGAAGCACCAGCCTACAATATCATATAATATCATACTTATTTGTGGCAATGTCTGTGGAGATTCTCAGCCATCCAGGTCACGGCTGTCCCAAAGGTGCTTTTTTTTCAAGGGGCAACTGGACTTGGTTTTCCCTTGAAGACGTTTCACTTCTCATCCAAGAAGCTTCTTCCGTTCCGAACTTCAATATTTGCAGCAATGTCCTCTTCACCAGCTAGGAAGGCAAAAGCGGTGGCTGTTGTTTTTTTCTAGTGAACCAAAGTCAGTCTTTTTTATTCTGTGATAAGAATAAACCTGGGAATGAAAGGAAAGCAGGCTGCTGATTTTTAACCGCTGAAGTTGAAAGGCTGATGCTCAGATGAGTTGAAATTGGACGACCTCCTGCTTGAGAAGGCGGTTGGACCAGAACAGGGGTCACCAACCTTTTGGACCTCAGGGACCACTAAATTCATAATTTTAAACCCCTCGGACTACTAATATGATCTGCCTAATGACTAGCTGGGTGGGTGTGGCTAGGTGGTCACGTGACTGCATGGACGTGGCCAACTCGGTGTCACTCATGTCAAGGGGGGCGCCTCGCCAGCCTCTACTCGCCCCTCCCTTCCCAGCCACTCCTGCCCACCTGGGCTCCTTAAGGCCCCAACAGGAAGCCGTTGTGGGAGCTAAGCAGTCACCGCAAGAAACAGTTGGCCGAACAGCTGGATCAGTTCAAATTGGATCTGGCCGAGAAGGAGGCTCAGCGGAGGCACCTCACTGAGGACTATGAGCATAGGCTTTCCAAGCAGAGAGAAGACATGCGGGAGTGCAACGCCAGGTGGTGGCATCTAGAGGCTCAGTGGGCTAAAATGGTCAGCCATTCCAGGCCGTGATGCAGTCCCACTGGAACGAGGCCCTCCAGCCTTCGCCCCAAACCCCACACCAGGAGGCTGAAGCAGACCCCAAGTCAGAAATTTCTGCCCCCCTCCAACTTTCACTAAAAGACCCCAAAGGGGGAGACTCTCTGCAGCGACACAAACATTCATTGCAGGTATCCGGCCCAGGCGCCATAGTTTGAGGGCCCCTGATTTTAGTGCAATATAAAAAAAACACATATAATTTTTCTGTGGACCATGAAGATTTTCTCGTGGACCACCAGTTGGTGACCACTGGACTAGAAGACCTCCAAGGTATCTTCCAGTTCTCTTGTTCTCTGTTCCATGAGCACAAAAAGATCTTCCCAGGTCTGTGATTTCATCTCCTCTTGTTCTCGTTCTGTGGGGACGCAGTGGCCAGAATGCAGTACTGCAGGCTACTTCTGCTGCCTGCAGGCTGCCTGCAATTTGGCAGTTCAAATCTCACCAGGCTCAAGATTGGCTCAGCCTTCCCTCCTTCGGAGGTGGGTAAAATGAAGAGCCAGATTGTTGGGGTCACGAGGGTGACTATGTAAACCGCTTAGAGAGGGCTGGAAAGCACTGTGAAGCAGTATAAAGTGCTATTGCTATCGCTCCTGCTATTTACTTGGGAGGATAGCAAATTATTTTAGCCGCTTTTTGGAATGGACTTGGCTTATTTTCACCAAACAAGCATCCCGTCTCTGAATGGAATAAAGCTAATAATTGTTCTCGTCTTACCCCGCCCCCCCGCCCTCCTCAATGTCCCGAATTCTTTTTTTAAAAAAAACGAGAACACCATTTAGGAAGCCTCTCGAAGGATAGAGTGGTTTGAAAGTTTTCAGTTCATTCCCTTTCCCTTCTGGCTTCCTGCGAGAAAACAACGGCTTAATGTGGGCCGGCAGGATGCTGTTCAGAGAAAATATTTACTCCTTTTGAAGAAGGAAAAAAAAAAAAAGGAAGAAAGGTAAAACAGATCCTTCAAACAACAGCGTCCAGGACTGCGGGGCTCAACGGACAGGTTCTTGTCATCTGGGGCTGTTTAAGTCAACGCCCATGGCTCGGTTGTTTGTAAAACTGCTGAGATGGAAGCTTCACCCCCATCTGTTTGTTGACACTGACAGAGGCCCCCCTGGGATTCCCCCGCCCTCCCTTGCATTCTCAAGACCCCGCTCCCCTCCTTCTCCTGTCTCCATTTGTTGCTCTTCCCCACTCTGTCATCCTCCTGGTTGAGATGTTACTTTCTTGACAAGCTTTCCTTGTGGCGCCTGGCTTGTACGGTTGGCTTGGCTAAGGGCGGGAGCGGAGAAAGCATCCATCCGCCTGTCCATCCATCGACCCCTCCCTCCTCTTCCCCAACAACCTCTCAATTATTTCTCTTTCCCCCCTCTCCCCACAATTAACATTCTCCTAACTTGACACGTCTTCCACCCACTCCCCCCCCCGGCCAAATTTTGACTCCGGCTATACTGTTTCCCCACCCTCTCTCCGCCCCTTCCATCTCCCTATTAATTCCAGACATTAATATTTTCTTTCGCGCAAGGACTGCCGCTCACCCGTGAAACAATTTGAACATTAGGTAGCTGTCAAGATGCCCAGGGATTACCCAGCATGCTTTGCAACCCTCCACCCTCCACCCCCCACCCCCCGTAAGTGACACCACCGAGGGCCGCTTTGGAGATGTTTATTTGGAGAGGGAGCTGACAGGCGTGAAGACTTGATCCCAGGGAACCTATCTCATTTAATTAAAATACTCTTTCATTATATTTCGCCTTTCCCCCCACCCCTCCTTGCCCCAAAAAAAGAAAAGAAAAGGGAAAAGGCTCCTTGGGGTTGGGAGGGAGCCTTGTTTTGCAGGAAGGGAGCAGGGGAAGAGGGTATCCCGCCCAGCCGAAGCTGTGGTGTGGTCGGTGCTGTTGTGCGTGTGTGTGTGTGGTGCTTTATTTCCCTATTCAGGAGGAGAAATATTGTGGGGATTAGTTTGGTCTGTAGTTTGAAGATGAGATTTGTGGCATGGATCCTTCTCATTTCACTTAAGCAAACAAAAGAAAACAAAACAACGGATACGTTGTGCATTGAGGCCCCTTAATTTGACGTTGACTTTTCTTGCTGTGGCCTCTTTCAGGTGGTCCAACTCTTGTGGGAATTTTTGTGGCTTCTTTTAAAAGGGCTGGCACCTTCTCTTTATTAATGGAGTTCCTTTGTCAGTGCAAGCAACGGATGGAAACTAATCAAGGAGAGAAGCAACCTAGAACTAAGGAGAAATTTCCTAACCGTGAGAACAATTAATTGGTGGAAAGGCTTTGTCTTGAGAAGGTGCTTCACCACTGGAGGCTTTTAAGAAGAAGACTGGGCAGTCGCTTGTCTGGAATGGATTCGGGCCTCCTGCCTGAACAGGGGCTTGGACTAGAAGACCTCTAAGGTCCCTTATTCTGTTAAGCTGAGGCTCTGGGTATCTTCTCTCTGTGTCCCCTTTCTCTCTCTTTTCATACAATTTCTGTCTTCCATCGTTTTTTGCTTAAGAAAGGGGAGGAGTGTTCAGAATATTGAACAGGAATTAAGGAAAAGTTACCAGTCAGCTCTGCTCCTCTTGTTTCTGACTGGCCCCCCCAATTTTTTCCGTTTGAAATGTTTGCTGCTAGGTACTTATCCAGTGGTTTTGCTGTTCTGCACTGTCCACAGAATCAGGCTGTATGTGTTGATCTTTTGTCTAATGTTGAATACAGGGGGGGGGGTGTCTCATTTTGAAGAAGACTAACTAACTTACAAAAGTTATTGCCTTAGTTGATGGGGGAGAGAAAAAGAGGGAGAGAGGGAGAGGGAGGGGAGAGAGAGAGAGAGAGAGAGTGGGTGGGAGGGAGGGAGAGAGAGAGATAAAGGAGAATTTTTCCCATTTCTGGAAAGTGCCTAAGTGCCATATTGCTGTTTATTGCTTCATAAATTTATTTTAAGTCAGTGGGTTATCTCTTCCTTTAGGTGGCCTTGATAGACTTTGGGCCTAATGTATCAGATGAGGTTCTAGAAGGAAACCTCAGAACCAAAGGAAATCTGGACCCAAATAAGCATTAGTAATCTTCAGTTTGTTTATGTTTTATTTTTATTCCACCCTTGTTATTTTGATAAACAACTCAAGGTGACAGACGTATCTAATACTGCTGCGCCTTCTTATTTTCTCCACAACCAGAACCCCGTGAGGTGAGTTGGGCTGAGAGAAAAGGAGTGGCCCAATGTCACCCAACCTTCTTCCATGGCGAAGGCAGGATTAGAACTCATGTTCTCTTGATTTCTAGCCTGAGGCCTTAACCACGAGGCCAAACTGTACGAAAACCCTTGGAAAACTCTTTGAAAAGCTCATGGTTGTGTCTCTGAAGTCATCAGAATTTGAGCGCCACTGGGAGTCTTTATTTGCTGGCTAGAAAATATAATCTGTAAATATAATTTTGATTGGCACTTACAAGCTTGGATTGATAGGCTATCTAATGTAGGAGGTCTTTTACTATTGAAAGCCTTTTTCATGTTTCAGGTAGAAACATTGAGAAATACCTCCTCAGGGTGATTCCAGGGAGGAACTACTGCTACTACTGTGTTTCCCAGAAAATAAGACCCAACTGGAAAATAAGCCCTAGCATGATTTTTCAGGATGCTCGTAATATAAGCCCTACCCCAAAAATAAGCCCCAGTTAAGATTGTCAACCAGACAAACACATTTAGTCCTGTATTTCCTTGAAAATAAGACCTAGCCAGAAAATAAGCCCTAATGCATTTTCTGAAGCAAAAATAATATAAGACCCAGTCTTATTTTTTGAGGAAACACGGCATTACTGCTATTACTATTATTTTGTTGTTGTTATGATGTTTCATCACACAGTCAACCAGATGTTCAGACGATCTGGCACTTATTGAGTGCTTTCCAGGAACCTAGGATGATGATATTCATGATTTTAATGTGTACGCTGCCCAATTCTCCACAACCCCACAACTATGTTAACACAATCTTTATTTTGCTTTGCTATGAAGGTACAAGTGATCCCTATGTGAAGTTTAAGCTGAATGGGAAAACCCTGTATAAAAGCAAAGTGGTCTATAAAAACCTGAATCCAGTTTGGGATGAAACCGTTGTGCTTCCAATACAATCTCTGGAGCAGAAGCTCTGGGTGAAGGTAAGCCGTCTGTCCAACCGTATCAAATGTCACCATTTGTGATATTGTCCCTGCAAGCCAACTTGGCTGTGTGAACAAGAGGAGGGAGATTCCCATGAGGAGTCACCCATGCATTTTTAATTTTTGTTTGAGGAAGGGCTGTTACCTAAAAGAATCTTTCAAACGTAGGTAATTCTCTTGGGGGATGTTTACAGCCAGATGGCCCGCTTGAAGTGCAGCCTGTACAACTCCCTTCACTTCCTTTAAGGATGTCTTCAGAACGTTGCAGGCTCCCTCCCTTCTGTCTTTCCAAAACAAAACCCCTTCCATGCAGTTTCCCTCCCTCCAAAAAACTGCGTTGGATTCCTTACCTGTATTTCCCATCGTTTCCTTATCCATGTTTTCCATAGGTGGAACCCCATATTGTCAGGTACAAGAAGTCAGGAACCAGGAGAGAGTTCGAAAGCGCTACAAACTTATTTCATGTTACCTTTACACGAGAATCTGAGTTGCTAATGGTCAAGGCAATTGGTACCAGATAGGAGTCAGTGGATTTCAAAGGAGGCTGGACTCAGGCCTCTTATGGCGGCATAGAAATTCCAAACTGATGATGCGTTTGACTCCCCCTTCACACTCAGCCTGGTCATCTCCTACACATACACATGTACCATGTCTTCTCCTGAGGACAAAATAAAGCAAGGGCAAAGCAGCCACTCATTCAGGGATACAACAGTGTCCTATGAACGAATCAACAGTTCCAGAAATAGACCACAGATGAAATAAACGCTGCATGCAGTGTTTGCAAATGTAATCCTTTGCTGTTGCTAATGCACTGTAGTCTTTCAGGAATACAGAATATACTACAGGTAATCCTCGACTTACGACCACGGGAGCCCCAAATTTCTGTTGCTAAGTTTGTTAATTTTAATCACTTTCGTTAAGTGCTTTTTTCCCCCATTTGGCGATCTTTCTTGCCGCATTCGTTAAGCGAACCCACTGAAGTTTTTAATTTGGTAACGTGGTTGTGAAGTGAACCTGTCCTCCCTGTTGACTTTGCTTGTCAGAAGGTTGCAAAAGGGGACCCTGCAACCGTCATAAGTATGAATCAGCTGACAAGCACTTTGAATTTTGACCGGGGGATACTGCAATGGTCGTAACTCTGAAAAATGATCGTAAGTCACTTTTTTCCAGTGCCGTTGTAACTTTGAACAGTCACTAAATGAACGGTTGTAAGTTGAGGATTACCTGGGGGGGGGGGGCGGAATGTCCAGGATTGATTGACATCCAGATACACCGGCAAAAGCTCTTTCTTAAACCTCATCCACGGCTTGCTTTGCCCTGTCCTTGGTGGGACGCACCTCTAGAGAGTAGGGTGACCTTGTCATATTGAAACCGAAAGCCTTGAGAAACAGATGCTCCATAACCTTGAGATGGCCTCATCAACATCTGGTATAAACAAATCCTCCTTATCCTTGGTGGTTTTTGGCAAAGCCAGATGGAAGCATTCCAACTCTAAGATAAGCTAGACTTGTCCTTGGTAAATTCTAGTAGGATGAAACATGGGAAACAGATGTCAGTGAAGATGGCTAAGAGGCTATATCGAGGGTCTTCACACTTGGCAAGTTTAAGACTTGTGGATTTTAACTCCTAGAATTCTTGAGCTAACATACCTGGGGGAGGAATTCTGGGAGTCGAAGTCCACAAGTCTTAAAGCTGTCAAGTTTGAAGGCCCTTGGGCTATATCACATCTTCAGTGAAGACCTAAATGAGTGGGTGGTGGCTTTGAAGGAGACCATCTGCCATTATCTCTTGGGGGTTCCCAGATTGGCTAATGGGCTTACGATCTTTCCTTCCTTGCTGTGTAGTATTCTTCTATTCTTGAGTACTCGTGTTCTTTTCTTGTGGTGTCTTGGACTTGTTTATGGATTTATACTGCCTTCAATACTCCTATTGATGTGACCATTGCCTCTGAATCCAAAAGAATCCTGCTAAACTGGAGACAAAACACTGCTCCTGAGACCAAGAACTGATTCCTTTTTGGATTACGTTAATAGATGGTTCTGTTTCATTGGCACGACATTGAACTGAAAAAGACCAACCTGAAATTATTTTCAGACCATCAGATCTCTATTTTACATTCCGCTCCCTCTTCTCCTGTTCCATGTGTATCAGGTGTATGATCAGACTTGACTTCTACTGATTTTGTGGGTTCAGCAGTTGTAATGCTTCACAAAGTGGAGGTTGGCAGCCTCTTGGCTTCCCACACATCCATGGAGTGTCAGGGAAAGATCTCACCTTTTCAATGCCAGTGTACTATCTACCTGAAAACCTCTACTCTGTTTCAAAGAACTTTTTTTTTCTAACTCTAAATTAGGTGGAGACATTCAGAAAAATTTCTGGTGAGTGGTGTTGTGGCCTAGAGGTGGAGCTTTCGCCCCACAATCAGGAGGTTGTGCGTTCAATCCTAGGTAGAGGCAGATACTTCTCTCTCTGGGCACAATGAAAATATATCTGCTGAAAAAGAACTCTGCATTGGTGACAGGAAGGGCATTCGGCCAGTAAACTCTCAGCTCCATTCATTTGCAAAGCCTCCACCCCGCAAGGGATTATGAATGGATTAAACGGATGATGATTCAGAAGACTTTCTCTGTTTTAGTGTGTTTGGAGCTCCCTGTCTGAAGGAGGCAAACATGGGAAACTTTTGGGAACTTCGGGACTTTTAAGTATCTCTTGTCCCAAAACATGGACCTGCTTAGTTTCCAGAACTACAGTTGTAAAAATAAATAATTAGTAGCTTGTGGTGGCTTACTGGTAACTTGTACAAACCCCGCTTGGTTTGCAACAGATAAAAGGTGTCACTTGGAAAGGGCGAGGAAGTAAGACCTTGCCTTGTGAAAATATGTTGCATATTTTTGAGAACAGGTCAATAAGTGATAGCAACACAACAGCAACAACAAGAAACAGGCCATGATTGCAGAGACTGAGAACTTATTCTTGTTTGTTATATTCATCGTTGGTTCGGTTTCATTGGCAGACACTGAAATAATAAGACGAACCTGAAATTATTTTCAGATAATCACATCTGTGTTTTCCCCCACTTCCTCCCCCTCTTCTCCCGTTCCGTGTTCATCAGGTTTATGACAGAGACTTGACTTCTTCCGATTTTATGGGCTCAGCTGTCCTAATGCTTGACAAACTGGAACTGAACAGGTAATCTAACATTTATGTTTACCTTTCCAAATGCAGTTCTCCATTTCAGAGCACTTAAGGTGCTTGGTACTGTTGCATTCTATGCGGCTCGATGAATATTTGAGTCTTTTTCAGTGTTTTGCTCTTACATTAAATATAAGCCTTTTTGTCCCAAAGGTGCTGGACTTTCTGGTTTTTCTTTGAAGACTTTTTGCTTCTCATCTAAGAAGCTTCTTCAGGATGAGAAGTGAAACGTCTTCAAAGAAAAACCAGAAAGTCCAGTTGCCTTTTGAAAAAAACACCTTTGGGACAACCAAGGCCTGGATGACTGAGAATCTCCATAGACATAAGCCTTTTTGTTCCTACATTTCTGAACACTGCTAAAGCAGTTTTACTTCTAAATGTAGGACAAGAAATAATGGTTGGAAACTGATCAAGGAGAGAAGCAACCTGGAATTAAGGAGAAACTTCCTAACAGTGAGGACAATTAACCAGTGGAGGTTTTTAAGAAGAGACTCTGGACAGTCACTTGTCTGAGTTTGCAAAGGTTCTCCTGCTTGAGCAGGGGGCTGGACTAGAAGACCTCCAAGGTCCCTTCCAACTATTCTATTCTAAATGTGCACAGTTCAGTATCGTGTTTCCCCTAGGACCCTTCAAACAGTAGCTGGCAACAGAGAAAGAAGGTGATAGGTTAGATTAATTGCAAGAAAATGGCAAAAAAAGCCCATTCGATATGCTGGATTCACTTAACAATCATGTGACCTGCTTAAGGACTCGTGGTAACTCACTGTACAACCGTTGTAAAACCAGTCATAAAAGCGGGTCCTGTCATGTGGTGCCTCAATTTATGACCGCAAGGATCTTAGGGTTGAAATTCAGGTCTCCATTTTGGTTGTAAGTTGAGGTCTATCTGTACTATCTTCTTCTCAGAGAGTTTTACTTCTGTTGCAACTAAATGGTAAAAACTGTTGAATTTTTCCTTTTCATTGGAGAAAGAATAACCTACTATCCATTTTTCTGCCTCCCCCCATTCCAATTTTTTTTTGGGGAAAAAACCCCAAAGGTGCTTTGTCAAAAGGCAGCTAGGCAATTTATTCATGGGTACATTTATCTCCAATAAACATTTGGATACATAGATTAAAGGAACTATCTCAAAAATGCTTTGTCAAAAGGCGAGTAGACTTTCTAGGGCTGTTTTTTTTCCCTTGAAAACTTCCTACTTCTCTTCCAAGAAGCTTCTTCAGTTTGAACTGGAGGTTTGTTGGATGAGAAGCAAAATGTCTTCAAGGAAAAAAACAACAACTAAGTAAGTCCAGTTACTTTTGAATAAAGCCCCTTTGGGGAAACCATGACCTGGTTGACTGAGAATCTCTTTTTAACGGTCCACAGTAGAAAGCGTTCTCACATATTGCATGATGGTGTGATATGCTAGCTTGGCAGCCACAGAAAGAAAGACACTACAGAAGGTGGTAAGCACAGCACGAAACATCGCGGGCTGTTCCCCGATACCACTAGATGACCTCACTAGGGCTCGCTGCCTTAGAAGAGCGGGGGAAATCCTCAGGGACAACTCACACCCCGGTCAGCACTTCTTCACTCTCCTACCATCGGATAGGAGATAGAGAAGCAGAGCCAGCCACACCAACAGGCTGAAGAACAGTTTCTACCTGTGGGCTGTCAGACTCCTGAACGGAAAATAACTTCATGTCAACATGGTATGGCAGACTTGCAGGGCTGGCGCGTTGTGCAACAAGGTCACGTGGTGGAATAAGATTGGGACTGGGTGAGGGACTTCTGTCCTCACTGTGAGTTGTGTTGGGTGTGTGTGCGCACGAAGGGAGGCTCAGCCAATCTCATGGTACACATGTTGTGCTCTGACAACAAAGGTAATGATAATAATCTCCATCGACGCCTGTAAAGACTGCTTGTGCTCGACTCTAGTTGTTAGCTCTGGGTAATTTCCATTTCTTTCTTCCAGGACCATTGAAAAAATCCTAAATCTGGAAGACCCAAATAGCTTAGAGGATGATATGGGTGTGATTGTGCTGAATTTAAGGCTTGTTGTGAAGTCATGCGATATTAAAAGAAATGTAAGTAAGACTATCAGAGCCATTCTGGCTTTCCTGGTAGGAAGGAAGAGATGGACACGGGGCCGGCATCGGGGGTTGTGTGTTGTGGTTGCCAGGCAAATTCATACTATAGTCATACCTCGGTACTCATCATTACGATGAGTACCAAAAACAATGAGCACCAAACAAATTTTTCCCATAAAGTATTTGGAAATATTTACTTGGCAGCTCTCCAAGCTAGATAAGGCCTGTGCTCCTAATTACACCCTTAAAAGACTGTATGCCAGGCCTTTGGCTCGATGTGAATGCAAGAAATTCACCTTCATTTAATAAAAGGGATTTTGCCAGAACAAAGAGTCTGCTTAGTGCTTTCTGGGGAAGCCTCTGTCAGAACAGTACCAAAGTACCATTGTACATCTATTGGGATCCAGTAAGGAAAAGCCACTGCTTGTCACTGCCTTCCTAGTGGCTTCATGAACACATCTGTGTAGTTTTCTTGGCAACAGCGTGAAGACATTTACATTTTCTTCCACAGCCTAATTTTAACTTCCCTGCATATCCCAAAGAGATATAAATACTGTATATGAGATTTGCTGGAGCTCTTTTCATCCAAATACCAACTAAATACGATGCTGCTTAACTTCTCATGCCAGATAAAATCCATCAGGCGCTTCATCCTGCTCTGGGACAGAGTTGATATCGCTGAACTGAAAGTGTGAACGAATAACACAATTGGAAGGTTTTCTGATTCAAAGAACGCGGCTGTGGATGTAAGGCGAGGAAGCATTCAGCCCTAGCATAGAGCTAGCCTAAGTATCTCTCTCTGCGCCCAGAAACTGCAGGTGTTCGATGTTTGCAATATTTCGTAAGCCGTGGTCTTTTTTTCCCAAGCTCTGAGAAAACCCATTATAGTTGGATTCAGACTATTGGGAACAGAATATCGCTCATGTGGGTTGCTCCGCTGCAGGATATGGGGAGCCATTTTTAATATTTACCTACTACTATAATGTTCCAAGCTCCCCGAGTAGCAGTTTCGAAGGTTCTTACATTCCAAAACAGCGTGGAAACAGATGCTGGAGAGAGGTAGTAAAAAGGATTGGTGGGAATTGCCGATTCTTCAGTGACACATCTGCACTGAATTGTAGTCCTATCATTTATGGAGGAGGTGGTTCAGTCAGGTGATTCCAATGATTGCAGCCAGTGAAAAGAGGTCAGCGCTCATCATAACATCCCATATTTATAACCAATTCAAAAGCTCGGACAAATGAACAGGGATTTTTAAAATCTAGCTCTCACAAGACAGCCAGGTTAGATTGTCGCCACTGAAAATTACTCACCTTCAATCACTCCTTCCCATGATTCATAAAAGGTTTTGGAGCAGGACATGGATAGCAACCACCCCTTTGTATGCTGGTCTAGTCAAATAAAGGTAAAGTTATTGTCAATAACTCAACCTGTGAGGTAAAAGATTTTCTGCTATCCCTCACCAGAATAGACTCCAAACTTGGAGAGCCATCGAAATGAGGTAGAAGTGTGAGGAAAACTTTCCTGACAAATGTCTTATGTTTGAGAGTTGATGGTCTCCCTTGAGGTAGGATTCTACTGTCAAAGTGAAGAATTTAACTTTGTGGAACTCCAATGTCATATTTATTGGCTCGCACTATGGGACAGCTGGCGAGCGGCCTTGGACTTTTCTGTTGGATACAATCATATTCCCTTTTCAGTTCTTTACTTCCACAGAGATAAAAAATCCTCAATTCTCCTTCAATCTCTACTTGTACAGTCGATTCCAAATTGATAGAAGAGAATATTTATAAGTCAGGGTTGAACTGTTGGGGTCCTTGGTGCTCTCTGAGCTTGGTGGTTTTCTTGCAGATGCTTCATTACTGATGGTGGTGCACTGATGATGTTATCTAGCTGGGTAATGAAACATCTGCAAGAAAATTTACCATAGTTGTTCTCCTTTCCTCCATAATCTTTCTCCTCTACTCTCCACACACCCCATTCCCTTCTAGCACTGATGAAGTTAGCTAGTTGGATAATGAAATGCCTACAAGAAAACCACCAAGCAGAGAGAGCACCAAGGATCCCATAGTCGTCTTCCTCCTCCTCCTCCTCCTCCTCCTCCTCCTCTCCTCCTCCTCCTCCTCCTCCTCCTCCCCCTCCTCCTCCTCCTCCTCCTCCTCCTCCTCCTCCTCCTCCTCCTCTTTTCTGCATGCTCAACTTCATTCTAATACTGATGATGTTACCTAGTTGGGTAATGAAACACGTGCAAGAAAACAACCAAACTCAGAGAATTACTTAAGACCCCACTATTTCAAAATCTTTGCCTTTCTCGGTACTGTTTCCCATTTATATTCTCAAAATACAGGCAGCAGTAGAATATTATTTGAAGCGGGACTTGACCCTCAGAGAATAAACTGGATTTTTAGCTCCTGTGATTACTAACTATCCCCCACCCTTCTCTCTCTCTCGTTTTTGTTTTGTGGATCCTCTCTTGGATGTCCCATGTTGCACCTCTGGGGGGAAACGATGCACACAGCGATGGCCAAACCGAAGGAGATGCTCTGTACCAAAGGTAACACATTCTTTGTCCCTCCATAGTTGTGTTATTGTGGGAGGTTTTTTTTTCCCTTCCTTTTCTTCAGCTGGAAAAAGCCAGCCAGCTGCTTGTAGTAATGAAAAACAGAGATGGGTATACGTTGAATGCAGATGAAGGTCCATTTTGCTGAGCGTCTTTTTTCCAGAAGCTTCTTTTAGCATCAAAACATTGTCAGCACTACGAAGCGAGGAGCGGCTGTCAGCTCTTCCGTAGCAGGAATACTGTGTCTTTGTGAAGTTGTTCTAAATTGGAAGCAGGCACACCGAAATCTGTCAGTGAGTCTGGCAGATTCGGGGGCCGGGAAAACATATGTTGCGATGTCAGACTTATATTTCTGTCTTTTTTTTTAGGATTACAGTCTATCAATAATATATATCACAGTTAATGCGCCAGGACAGAACCTACAAGGAGATTCCTGGAATTTAAAACTACTGGAGTTGAGGGGGTTTTGATGTTTTTTTTTTTAAGGTTGTCTCCCATTTTCTGTTCTTCTTTAGCTTCTCTCTGAAGCTACTGCGGGCAAAGGGGATGCCCCTGGGAAGGTTTGCCGGGTGAAAAAGAACCGTCCCCTTCAAAAGTTGCCCTCAAAGTGACATGTTTAATGTTGCAGGAGGAGAAAATGTGCGCTTCCTTGTATTTAACAGAGCTTAATAAATAATTATGCAGTTAATTAAGTCAATCTTAGGTTTTTCTATTTTTAGTATGACCCAAAAATTGTTTTGCTTTGATTCACATGATCCTTCCTTCCTTCTTTCTCTATTCCTTCTCCCTCCCTCCCTCCCTCTTTCTTTCTTTCTCTTCTTCCTTCCTTCCTTCCTTCCTTCCTTCCTTCCTTCCTTCCTTCTCTATTCCTTCTCCCTCCCTCCCTCTTTCTTTCTCCTTCCTTCTCCCTCTTTCCCTCCCTCCCTCCCCTCTCTCTCTCTCTCTCTCTCTCTTCTCTCTTCTTCTTCCTTCCTTCCTTCCTTCCTTCCTTCCTTCCTTCCTTTCCTCCTTCCAATTCTGGGAAGCTCACTATGAACAGTTCATATATAAAATTATCTTATATTATTCCCATGTCTTTCTCTTTAAAAAACAGTTTCTATATTAACTGCAAAATGCTTGATACTTACAAGGCTTGCTGTACCCATTTCACAGTTTAACCCACTAAACTTCCACCAAATGAGAAAAATAAATTCAGCTTTTGGCCATATTTATTTCTGATCTAACAAGACAATGGTTGCCCGCATGCCATTCTTATCAAAATATTCGATACGTCAATAGATTGATCCTCATTTTCGTTCTAGATACCCTGTTCTGTGATTTTAGAGGGTATTTGTTACTCAGGATTGAACTGTGGAATCCTTGGTGCTCGCTGAGCTTGGTGGTTTTCTTGCAGACGTTTCATGACCCAACTAGGTAACCTCATCAGTGCCCTTCAGTCACTAGTTTGTTAATGAAACATCTGCAAGAAAATCCCCCAAGCTCAGAAAGCATAAAAACCTCACTGTTTGATTTTGGGGTTTTTCTTTTGCATGGATATTCACATGCGACTTGGGTCTGGCACTTTGTTTTGTTATTTTAAATGAGAATATATCTTTAAAGTCATATATTTAAAGTCATTGACCGTGTTCTCAAGGTTTGGGAAGTCCTTTTAGCATTGCCACAAAGAAGAGGGAGTCAAAACTATTCTCCAAAGCACCTGAAGGCAGGACAAAAAACAACAGCTGGAAACTAATCAAGGAGAGAGGCCACCTAGAACTAAGGAGACATTTCCTGACAGTTAGAACAGTTAATCAGCGGAACTGCTTGCCTCCAGAAATTGTAAATGCTCCAACACTGGAAGTTTTTAAGAAGAAATTGGACAACCATTTGTCTGAAATGCTATAGGATTCCCTGCCTAAGCAGTGGGTTGGACTAGAAGACCTCCAAGGTCCCTTCCAGCTCTATTATTCTATTGTATTCTGTTCTATTCTGCTCTATTCTATTCTATTCTATTCTATTCTATTCCATTCCATTCCATTCCTTCATTATTCTATTCTATTCCATTCCATTCCATTCCATTCCATTCCTTCATTATTCTATTCTATTCTATTCTATTCTATTCTATTCTATTCTATTCTATTCTATTCTATTCTATTCCATTCCATTCCATTCCATTCCATTCCTTCATTATTCTATTCTATTCTATTCTATTCTATTCTATTCTATTCTATTCCATTCCATTCCATTCCTTCATTATTCTATTCTATTCTATTCTATTCTATTCTATTCTATTCTATTCTATTCTATTCTATTCTATTCTATTCTATTCTATTCCATTCCATTCCATTCCATTCCATTCCATTCCTTCATTATTCTATTCTATTCTATTCTATTCTATTCTATTCTATTCTATTCTATTCTATTCTATTCTATTCCATTCCATTCCTTCATATTCTATTCTATTCTATTCTATTCTATTCTATTCTATTATTCTATTGTATTCTGTTCTGTTCTATTCTGCTCTATTCTATTCTATTCTATTCTATTCTATTCTATTCTATTCTATTCCATTCCATTCCATTCCATTCCATTCATTCATTATTCTATTCTATTCTATTCTATTCTGCTCTATTCTATTCTATTCTATTCTATTCTATTCTATTCTATTCTATTCCATTCCATTCCATTCCATTCCATTCCTTCATTATTCTATTCTATTCTATTCTATTCTATTCTATTCTATTCTATTCTATTCTATTCTATTCTATTCTACTCTACTCTACTCTACTCTACTCTACTCTACTTGTACTCTTACAAAACAGAAAAGAAGAATTAGGGAAGGAGAAAATAAATATATCCTGGCTTTTGTCGTTGTGTGTTGCTGCCACTAGAGGGCAGTCAGGTCTCAGTCCATGGTAGCCATGCTAGATCATTGGATATATCTAGAAGGATTTTTTTAAGCACCCACTTCGGGGCCCATCCCAGCGCCAGTAAAGAATTTCCCAGCAAGCCTACACAGGACTTGGGCTACTCTTGACAAAGCAGTATTTCCTCCTTTATTGATTCTGCTGCCACAGTAAAAGGCCGGCGTTGTACATCAATAACTATCTTTAGTTAGGAAACACCGAGCTGGGGAAACATTGCTGGCACTTGCTCTCTTTCTTCCTTCCTCCCATTTTTTTTCTCTTTGCTTTTTTTTTCTTCTTTTTTGTAATGAATCATAAAGTCAACAAAGGAAAAATAAAAGAGAGCTGGGAGAATGTTTTGGAGAGTAGTTGAGAGGCTATGGAGGAAGCAACGAACTGAGCAATTATTCCTTCATTTGGCATCATCTTTCACAGGCTAGACTACAAAGTCCATCAGCCTCAGCCAATCTGCGCATTTCCCTCACTGGTTTGAGGTTTAGGTATTGGCTCTACGTTCAGGCACCGCAAAACATTTTTACTCCTGCGTATGTAGCATTTTTAAAAACCTCACAGGCAATCATATTTTTTAGCATAGTGGGACTAGGTTATAATTCACATTAGTTATTTTAACTAACTGAATTGTGTCATTTTGAAAACATAGATTGCTTTTAGATAAAAAGTGATACGTGAATGTCAACACCAATATTAATCAAAGCCCTGTAAGTCATAAAATAAAAAAGAGGAGTTTTCACTCTCCTTGGATTGTCTAGCCAGGAGACCTTCAATCTTGTCCCCATGAAGATTGTTTGTTAGGACACCTCTGTTGATTAACAAACAGATTAACAGAGTTGGAAGGGACCTTGTAGGTCATCTAGTCTGACTGCCCCCTTCCCCGCCCCCCAAGCAGGAGACCCTACACCATTTCTGACAGGTGGCAGTTCAGTCTCTTCTTGAAGGCCTCCAATGTTGACACTTCCACAACTTCTGAAGGCAACTTCTGTTCATCAAGATTTCCTTCTCCATTTTAATTCTTTTAAAAAGATTTTCTCAATACTACTTTAACTTTTAATGTGTTTTAATTAGCTTGAAAGTTTTTGAAGTAAATGTTTTCAAAATGATATAACATATTAACAGAGTTGGAAGGGACCTTGGAGGTCTTCTAGTCCAACCCCCTGCTTAGGCAGGAAACCTAATACCATTTCAGACAAATGGTTATCCAATCTCTTCTTTAAAACTTCCAGTGTTGGAGCATTTACAACTTCTGGAGGCAAGTTGTTCCGCTGTTTAATTGTTCTCACTGACAGAAAATTTCTCCCTTAGTTCTAAGTTGCTTCTCTCCTTGGTTAGTTTCTATCCATTGTCTTCCGATGCTTTGGAGAATAGCTTGACCCGCTCTTCTTAGATTTTGGAACACTTCTGCCATTGATATTGATTTTAATATATAATTATATTTATTTAAATTTAATACATTGATATTGAAACACTTCTTCGGAATTAAACAGATACAAAATTCATAACGTTGTAAGCAGTTCTGTTTACCCAGAATGTGGATTCATCTGCTGCTTACTTTAAAAATTCTTGGGTTATCCTAAGACTTTTCTTCGGTAAAATGGGAAACAATTATACAGAAATAAATATTTAAAAAATGTTAAACATGGAAAAAGGGATGTTAAATCTGCAAAGGTTCAGCCTCTGTCTCTAGGCTCATTCCTTTATTCCCCCAAAATAGCCTTACGTTTTGTGTGACCGCACAGAAAATGGAAATTGGTCTATGCCTGAAGTTTATAAATTTGCCTGGAAGTGTGTCTACCCTTTTAGAAAATCATAATTGTAAACACTTAGTATAGGATTGTCTTGAGAGATTTAAGAGAATACCAAAACTTGATAACTTTCCTTCCCATGGCAATTTTTTATCTTTGCATGCTCTGGATATCCTCCCAAACCATGAAATATATGTAGGAAAAAAAAGGGAATTCCCTATTCTAGCAGCCAAAGTTTTTCTTATTGAATCTATTAACGCTCAGGAAATGTTTGGGTTTTTTTTTGTGTGTGATTGTTCATCTGTTAAGCAATCCATAATTATCTTTTGGATCATTAATTTATTTTGCACTGCCTCTTTCTCAAATCAAGTGACTCTGCCAGCCTACCCCCATTGATAGGACCTAGTTTCTCTTATCATTGCATAAGTGACGATAATGGGTAAACATTTAATTAATTTTCAGTTTTCGCCATCCCCATGTGAGTTTTAGCTGTATTTTGACTGCGGGGTGAGACGGTAATAACTGGAATAAGCCCTTTATGAAATCCGTGGAATGATGGAAGGAAAGGAAGTAGAAACAGATTTGCTCCTTTCTGAGCCAGTGGTTTCCTTGGGAGATTTTGCATGCAAGAGGCAGTTGCGAACAGCCTCATTAGAGCCTCTAATCTCAGGTTTGCTTTGTGTAAAGTGCTGGAAACCTTTGCAGGACGGGGCGCGCTTTGCACACTCAGTGGGCACCAAGCGGGCGAAGGCTTTTTCGCTCTAGGGATGTGAACTCCTGGCCTTTCCCCCTTCCTGGGCCACGTGTGCAGGAGCCAAACCAAATTGATTGCCACCTTGGTGTCCAAATAATTGGATAAATTGGCCAGAGAAACGGATAAGGAGTTGAAGCAAGGCCAAAGAAGAAAGCCCGTCTCCCCCTGGTGTTGCATCCCGTCCCACCTCACTGGCTTTCTTATTTTTATTTGTCCATCTCCAGAATTCCGCTTTGGGCTATCATCCTGTTGAAGCATTTTAAACAACTATGGAATTCTACTGCATGAGTGTTCACCTGCCTCCTTTCATTTGTCTAATTCCTCCCCAACCCTCCTATGGGGGAAAAAAAAATACTTCTCCGGAATGGTTATCCTGCCTAATGAGCAGAGCTAGGGGAGGGGAGGGGGGGGAGGACCGAGGCATCCAACAAGAGCCGCAAACCATTTTCCCTTTTGAGTTGGGTTGCTGCTTTGACCTCTTCGCGGGTCTCTTTTTGTCCCCCTGTCACATCTTTGAAAGGACAGGCGTTTGAAAGGCGTCTTCCTCTCGGTTGGGGCAGCTTCCACCGTCGCGGCGGTCTCAACACATCAGAAGTTTTGCGTTTTGAGTGTTTGTGAAAACATCTAAAGCAAAGCACAATCACAGATAACCCAACTTGTGGATCAAGCCAAGAGTGGGATTCTACCGGTTTGGACCAGTTTGGGCGAACCGGAGGTTAAAGTTGCAGCTGGTTCGGGGGACAGTGGTGGTATTCGATTGGTTCGGCCCGGTTCTGGTGAGCCGGTAGGAGCGATGAGCAGCGGAGACCAAACCAGTTCTCTCCACCACTGTGCTGTTGGGCCCACCCATCCGCCTGGACTCCCAGACTCACTTTGATCCGCTGAATTTGAAGCGCAGCTGCTTTGCGCGGCACAGAAGAGTGCGACGCGGCAGCTGCTGAAGCGACCGGGAGATCGTGCAGGGTTGCAGGAGGCGAGTTAGAACACCTCTGCGCCTGTGCAAAGTGCGTGCACGCCCGCGAAGGCCTAACCCACCAAGCCACGCCCACCGAACCGGTGGCAACAATATTTGAACCCCACCACTTCCAGGGGAGGTTGTTTTTCTCCCTCCTAGAGGTCCTGGGAAGGCCTCTGGACCCTTGGGAGGGTGAAAATGGCCTCCCCCAGGCTCTGGACCCCACCGGAAGCTGGAAATAGGAAGTTCCAGTCGGCCCTGCCCACCATGGCCACGCCCTCCCAGCAACCAGGCAGCAAACCCGTTGCTGAGATTTTTTGAATCCCACCCCTGGATCAAGCGTTCTGGCTATTTGCGAGTTCTGTTAGGACGCACTGAAAAAGGCACGACCTTCTTCCGAAATTTAAGCTTGAATTCCAGCAGAATGCTCTTATTTGTTCCGAACTTACTGCTCTCCAATAAATGAGGGCTTGGTCAAAAGATTAGCTTGGATAAGTCTCGCGTGGCTTCCCTACTGCTTGTCAGAAAGTCGCAAAAGGGGATCACACGACCCCCAGGACACTGCAACCGTCATAAAAAATGTCCGTTGCCAAGTGTCTGGATTTTGAATACATGACCCTGGAGACGCCACGACAGTCGTAAGCATTAGAAGCAGTAATAAGTCACTTTTTCAGAACCTTTGTAACTTCAAGCAGTCACTAAACAAACTGTTGCAAGTCGAGGATTATCTGCTCATTGTTTTATTTATGGATTATATTGTGTTTTATACCACCCAGAGTCCCTCTTTGGGGCAGTTTAGAAATACGAAACATCAATCATCGAACTGCAGGATTTGGGTTTGGTTAAGTCTAAAGAAAAGGAGAATAAGGGTGACATGATAGTGGTATTCCAGTATTTGAGGGGCTGCCCCAAAGAAGAGGGAATCAAGCTATTCTCCAAAACACCTGAAGGCAGAGCGAGAAGCAATGGATGGTAACTAACCAAGGAGAGAAGCAACCTGGAGTTAAGGAGAAACGTCCTAACAGTGAAGAAAATTAACCTTTGCCTTCAGAAATCATGGGTGCTCCCAACACTGGATGCTTTTAAGAAGAGATTGGGTAGCTATTTGTCTGAAATGGTATAGGTTCTTCTGCTTGAGCAGGGGGCTGGACTAGAAGACCTCCAAGGTCCCTTCCAGCTTTTTTCTATTCTATTCTATTCTATTCTATTCTATTCTATTCTATTCTATTCTATTCTATTCTATTCCATTCCATTCCATTCCATTCCTCATTTCTCATTCCAATATTCTATTCTGTTCTGTTCTATTCCTATTCCTATTCCTATTCTATTCTATTCTATTCTATTCTATTCTATTCTATTCTATTCTATTCTATTCTATTCTATTCTATTCTATTCTATTCTATTCTATTCTATTCTATTCTAATTCTATTCTATTCTACTGTACTCTACTCTACTCTTCTACTCTATCCTTCTATTCCATTCCATTCCATTCCATTCCATTCCATTCCATTCCATTCCATTCCATTCCCATTCCAATATTCTATTCTATTCTATTCCATTCCATTCCATTCCATTCCATTCCATTCCATTCCATTCTATTCTATTCTATTCTATTCTATTCTATAAGCAATCAATCGATCAATCAGTCTTGCGTGTGAGATGGGAAGATCCATTTTTTGCTTTTACCAGCTTCTTTCCTCATAAAATCTGGTTCCCTTCCAAAGTCTGCCTGCTATCCCACGAGTTTGCGTCAGCTTCCTAAATAAAGGCCGTCCTCTACGGCCCGTTTTTGGAGCCTCCTTTCTGGCTAGTGATGCCGCCTTCTGATTTAAAACCCCAAATATTATTCTTTTCTTCCCCCTCTTCCCTTCCCCGCGCTCTTCGTTTTCTCCCTTCCCCTTTTCCTCCCCTCTCCAAGCGTTTCATTCCAGGAACCCATGGAGTCTTTCAAGGGAGGGGAAAAAAATAAAAAAGTAATTCCAAAATGATGCCTTTTTGGGAACTCTCTTCAAAAAAACCCCCTCCTTTCCTCTCCCCTCCCCCGCAACCCAGGACAAGGAGGGGAGGGGGAAAGAAAAACCAAGGGAGGCCTTGCATGTGTGTGTGTGTGTGTGTGTGTGTGTGTGTGTGTGTGTGTGTTCCAAAAACAGTGGGAGGAATGGCTTTGGATGGGAAGGCGGCAAGTGCCGCTTCAAACCAGGCTGCCTTATGCGCTGAAATGTTCAAAGTGCAGCGCCGATAGATAAAGCCCTTTGATGGGGGAATGGATATTTCCCAGGGACATTGCAAGCAATAATCCAGATGTTCTTCCGTAATGCAACGAGTGTCCATGGGAAGACCGAGGAGCTCCTCGCCAAATGTAGCCGGCTGTAGACTTTGGCCCTTTCACTCCCCTGCTGTCCGGCCATATGGAAGCCATCTCCTGGTCCCTTTTCTTTTTCTTTTTCTTTCTTTCTTTCTTTCTTTCTCTTTTTTTTTAATGGCCAGCCTTAGACTCCGTTTCCGTGGACCCTCCCAGAGCTTGAGTGGGACTTGCTTTTTATGGAGAAGCGAGGAAGAGCCCTTTCCAAGACAAACACTCCGCTTGAAAAAGCCAGAGGGGGGGGGGGAAGATTGGGAGCCACACAGTTATTTTACTGTAGAACATATTTCGGGGAAGTGCAGGCTGCTTTTCCGTTAGGCAATTGGCCGATTGCAGCTTTGATCTTTGGCTGACATTTCTCTCATCTCTCTTCCTCTCCCTCTCCCTCCCTCTCTCCCTCTCTCTCTCTCTCCCCCCTCCTTCCCTCCATTCCCCTCCCTCCCCCTCTCTTCCTCCTTCTTTCTTCCTTTCTTCCTTTTCTTCTTCCCTCCCTCCCTATTTCTTTCTTTCTTCCTTTTCTTTCTTCCTCCCTCCCTCCCTCCCTTTCTTTCTTTCTTTCTTTCTTTCTTTCTTTCTTTCTTTCTTTCTTTCTTTCTTTCTTCCTTCCTTCCTTCCTCCCTTCCTCTTTCTTTCTTTCTTTCTTTCTTTCTTTCTTTCTTTCTTTCTTTCTTTCTTTCTTTCTTTCTTTCTTCCTTCCTTCCTTCCTTCCTTCCTTCCTTCCTTCCTTCCTCCTTCCCTCCTTCCCTCCCTTTTCCTTCCTTGCTTCCATCACCTCTCACTCCTTCCTTCCGTCCTTCCTTTTTTTCTTTCTTTCTTTCTTCCTCCCTCCCTTACCCTTCCTTCCTTCCTTCCATCATCTCACTCCTTCCTTCCTTCCTTCCTTCCTTCCTTCCTTCCTTCCTTCCTTCCTTCCTTCCTCCTCCCTCCCTCCCTCCCTCCCTCCCTCCCTCTTTCTTCCTTTTCTTTCTTCCTTCCTCCCTCGCTCTTTCTTTCTTCTTTCTTTCATTCTTCCTCCCTCCCTTACTCTTCCTCCCTTTCTTCTTTCTTCGTTCCTCCTTCCCTCCCTTTTCCTTCCTTCCTTCCATCATCTCTCACTCCTTCCTTCCTTTCTTTCATCCTCCCTCCCTCCCTTACCCTCCCTCTCTCCCTTACCCTCCCTCCTTCCTTCCTTCCTTCCTCTCCCACCTCAAAGGATAGTGAAACAGGAAAATGGGAGGGAGGGCAGAGTTTTCTGCTGTAAGGGAGGAAAAAGATCTGTCCGAGCGCTGAAGGACAGGTAGTCCTTGACTTACAACAGTTTGTTTGATGACCATTCAAAGTTACAGGTTTGTCAATTCCAGGGAGATGCCCTTTATTCCCTCCGAACCGGGCTACGACTTCCTCCGGAGAGAGCTGGGTCATGTTTCGAGATGCTCTTAGACTCGTCCCTCCTGCTCCTGGGGGCCAAGGGGGCCTTTGCCCTGTTCCCTCTTCTGCATCCAATGTGACCTGTCTTGGAACAGCTGAGATTGCTCACGGTCACTCATTGAGTTATAGGGCTGGAAGGGACCTTGAAGGTTTTCTAGTTCAACCCTCAAGGCAGGAGACCTAATTCCATCATGCACCAATGGTTGTGCAATCTCTTCTGGAAAACCTCCTGTGATGGAGCACGCACAACTTCTGAAGGTAAGCTAGTCCACCGATTCCTTGTTTTCACTGTCAGGGAACTTCTCTTTAGTTCTCCTCTAGACAGATCTCCCTCGAACGAGCTTCCGACCCATTGCTTCTTGTCCTACTTCTGGTGCCTCAGAAAATAAGTCAGTCCTCTCTTCTCTGTGACACCCCCTCAGGTACTGGAAGACAGCTATCATGTCATCCTTTTCTTCAATAGGCTAGTTCCTTAGAACCAGAATAGAGCTGGAAGGGACCTGGAAGGGACCAGCCCCCTGGTCAAGGAGGAGATCCTGTCCCATTTCAGACAAGAGACTTTCCAGGCTCTTCTTAGAAACCTCCAGTGATGATGAAGCACCCTCAACTTCTGAAGGCAACTTCTGTTCCACTGGTCAATTGTCCTCCCTGTTAGGAAGTTTCTCCTGAATTCCAGGTTGCTTGTCTCCTCGATGAACTCCTTAAGGTTCATCGTAAGTTTAGCTCCCAGTCTTTGTTGTTTGGTCATCTCTCTTAGCCATTTCCCAGTTGGACTATTGCAATACGCTCTTCAAGGGGCTGCCTTGGAAGATTGTTCAAAAGCTACAACTGATTAGAGCGCAGGGGCTCAAGCCACGGTGGGTGCATCTCAAGGCTCTTGCATATCACGTCTGTATCAACAGCTGCTGTTGGTGGCCAATTGGCTTCTAGGTGCAATTCAAGGTATTGCTTGTCACTTTTAAGCTTTTTCGTCTTTTGGGTATCTCAGCGACCACTTTCTCCCGGTATCATCTGTCTGTCCAGCAAGTTTACCTCGACTGGGGAATTGCCACAAGTGTACCTCCTCAGTTCCTCTGAAATTGTGCTCTTCCTCCCCCATATGTGATCACACTTTTCCCTCCTCTGCCTTTTAGGAAATTGGGGACAACCTGGTTGTTCCATCAAATCCGGGTGAATTGCTTTGTTGTCACTTCCTCTTGGGTCACGAGATTGAGTCTTTTATTGTTATTGTTAACGCTTCCATTCAGGATTCCCAGTTCCATAAGAACATTATGTGGTAGCTGGTTGGTTGGTTTGTTTGTTTTTTTTCACTGACTATATGGCTTAAAACTAATTATACATCAGAGGCTTGTAGGCTGTTCGGTGTTGGGAGATTGGTGTGGCCTACCAGCTCTGTAAATAAATAAATGGTCCAGCCTCTATTTGCAGCTATTCCTCCGAGTATCCTCCCTGTTAATAAGAAGGGTTTTAATCTCAGAGCAGCGATAAGCGGAATTGCAGGGCAGGAGAAGCTACTGCAAAAAGGAGCTTGAAGTGGAAGTGTTTGGCAAACGATTCTAAGGTGGGGGGGGGAAAAGGTAGTAGAAGAAGCTAATGTGGTTTTATAAAAAGCTTAGTGGAGATCTGAAAACAAGGAAGGATGCTTTAGAAGGGAGGGGTTGCTAGGGAACTTAGCAACAAACTCCCTTCTGGACCAAACGAAGTCCAAAAACGCTAAGAGAATTTCTGAAAGCCTGGCACTCAAACATATTGGCCGCCAACAGGCACGTAGAGATAAACAATGACTACATCAGTGGTGGCATTCAAATTTTTTTTACTACCGTTTCTGTGGGCTGTGTGGCTTGGTGAGCGTGGCAGGGGAAAGATATTGTGAACTCTCAAGTCAGGTAATATTTGCCGGTTCTCCAAACTACTCAAAATTTCCGCTACCGGTTCTCCAGAACTGGTCAGAACCTGCTGAACATACCACCTCTGGTCTACATACCAGTTTTGTTTTGTTTTTAGTTTACTTTATTGTCATTGCACCTCATACAACAAAATTTAATACCATCTTCAGTGTACGTTATGACTATGAAAATAAACGCATATCTTTCGTATTCCATGCAATTGAATTGAAAAACCCCCTGATACTGCATTAATATTGCGCTATACGGTAGAATTCAAGTAAGTTAAGATACTCTACATCAGGGCTGTCCAACCTTGGCAACTTTAAGACTTGTGGACTTCAACTCCCAGAATTCCTCAGCCAGCTTTGCCGAAAGCTTTGCTGGCTGAGGAATTCTGGGAGTTGAAGTCCACAAGTCTTAAAGTTGCCAAGGTTGGACACCCCTGCTCTACATGGTACAGCAGTAGAAGGTCACCAGCAGTTTTTCATTCAGTTGTTAGACTTATACACTGCTTTACAGTGCTTTTACGGCCCTCTCTAAGGGCAATGTTCAAAAGAGATGATAAAAAAAACCTTAAAAAGTCAACTTTGAGATGTTGGAAAGATGCTGTGGAATACTTAAGGAATTCAGAACATTTTTTAAAAAATCTATATATTTATGTAATCAGTTGATGCAGTCACCTATCTCACAATCGTGAGCTGTAGCGTACATAGCATTTAAACCAAACCAACCAAGGGTAATAAGAGTAATGACAGTTGAGGACAAATCAGGAAGCGCAAACTCACAATGATGGGCACCGCTGACCTCTAAACCTCATGCCTGAGGGAGCGTCCAGGAGAAAAGTCACATTCGGAGACAAAATAAACGTACCTTTTAATGTTTTTTTTTTCCTCTTTAAATACTGTATATCAATAAGCACAGAAACTAGATGGAACAGTTTGTAGATGAGTGAATGGAGGAATATCTACATGGTACAAACAGAATAATTTGGTTGTTCCTCTTGGTGAGGTTGTATATTCCTTCTTTTCATTTAGTCCAGTTGCCATGAACAACCTTTAAACACCTTTGGCCCAGTCGATCAAATGTAAATAACAGAGTTGGAAGGGACCTTGGAGGTCTTCTAGCCCAACCCCCTGCTTAGGCAGGAAACCCTGTACCGTTTCAGACAAATGGTTGTGCAATCCCGCCTTGAGCCTTCAGTGACATACTCCTCCTTTCAGCTTCTCAAATTGTATTTTTATTTTTTTCCCCCAATTTTAGGCAAGTTTCATGAGAACCAGCAGGCTGGTCGACACGCTGCAAAAAAACCAGTTGTGGAATGGCACAGTTACTGTGGCTTTACTGGAAGGAAGGAATATCCCCATGGCGGGCATGACCTGCATCTTCGTTTTGTTGAAAATGGGCCAGGAAAAATTCAAAAGTCGGGTAAGCATGCTTGAGACAGGTGTGCTGCCAACAGGTGTGATCTGAAGCAAGTCCATCCAACGGAAAGTCAGTCAGACCTGAACTATAATTTAATGTATGGATTTGTATCATACGAGATCATGCTACTTTCTATGTAGACCAGAGATCCCCAACCTGTGGGCCACAGCCAACTACTGGGCCACAGGCTATTGGCCACTGGGCCATGTGAGCAGCTGGCTGGTGCACGCACATATGTGTATGCGCACAGTCTCACTCGTGTGAGCGTCACATGGGTGCTCGCAGCCATTCGTGCAACTGTCACTGGAAGTGTTGTGGGCGGGGGCACTCATGCCCCCAGTCGCACGAGTGGCGGGTATTTGTATAGATGCATAGGTATGTGCCCGCTCCTACCCCTCCCACAAAACCTTTCCCCCTGCCATCCACTCAGGGCCGCCAACTCGGAAAGATTGGAAAACTCTGATGTAGCAATAGCGCTTTAGTTTAGTTTTGTTTACTTAATTGTCATTGCACCTCATACCATGAAATCAAACACCTTCTTCAGTGCACATCATGACCATGAAAATAAACACAAACACACATCCTTCAACCTCCACACACTGAACCGAAAACCCGCCACACCGCACCAACACTGCACTATATAGTAGAATTCAACAGAGTTACTGCCCTGGGATAGAAGCTGTTTTTCAGCCTGTTTGTCCTTGTTTTTATTATCCTGTACTGTCTGCCAGATGGTAATACTTCAAAAAAGGGGGTTCCCAGGATGAGATGGATCTTTGAGGATGTTTTGAACTTTCTTAAGGCAACAGGAGCTATAAAGCTCTTCCAAAGAGGGGAGAGGGTAACCCATGATCCTCTGGGCAATGATGTTCACCCTCTGGAGTGCTTTCCTATCTGCCCTTGTGCAATTGGCAAACCATACAGAGGTGCAGTAAGTTAAAATACTCTCTATGGTGCAGCAGTAGAAGTTTTTCATTCAGTTTTTCAGCAGTTTTTCATTCAGTTGTTAGACTTATATACAGCTTTACAGTGCTCTTATAGCCCTTTCTAAGCAGTTTCCAGAGTCAGCCTCTTGCCCCCAACAATCTGGGTCCTCATTTTACCCATCTTGGAAGGAGGGAAGGCTGAATCAACCTTGAGCCTGGTGAAATTTGTACTGCCAAATTGCAGTCAGCCGGCAGTCAGCAGAAGTAGCCTGCAGTACCACACTCTCTAACCACTGTGCCACCGTGGCTCATAGACAAGGATCTTTCTCTACATCACCTGAATCACCCTCCAGATGAGTTCATTTCAATTCCCAGAATCCCCCATCCAGCATATTCCCAGCTAAGAATTCTGGGCTTTGAAGTCCCAGCACTTGGAGGATACCAACCTGGCCAAAATGCTGAAATAAAGAAAAGGAGCAAAACCGAGAATTACCAACACTTTTGTTTACTGACAAATAAGCTTTGGAGAGCTCCTATCCCTTCTCCAGCCTTTCTAATCCAAATAGACAGTCCCCACTGGCTATAACACCCATCATGCTTCAAGCCCCCCCCACTCCCCCAAAAAGCCTTTTTGTGTTTAATAGGGTGATTACATTAACCGTATTAAATACATTTGGATTTAATGGAATGAAAACAAGTACAATGTCTGCCCCAGCTCTCTCTGCCTTCTGAAGCAACTTAACTGTTTCCTCGGATAGGCAAGTATGCATGGCCCTTTGGTTTCGATGTCAGAAGTTTAAATTCTCCCACGCGTAGTATAAAAAGGGGTTTCACCCACCCACCCCCATTTCCCTGCTGTGTTGTAGAAGACAGCTGTTCCCTCTTCGTACTTGTTGGTCTTAAAAGTTTGCCTCCCTTTTTCGGTGGGTACATTTAAAAATATATATATATGAAAGCTGCAATCTTTTTTTTTAAAGAACGATAAATCTTATCACTCTGTGTTTTCCAGACGCTGTGTAAGAGTGCAAATCCACAGTGGAGGGAACAGTTTGATTTTCATTACTTCTCTGACAGGAAAGATGTATTGGAAATTGAGATCTGGGGAAAAGATAACAAAAAGCACGAAGAAATTTTGGGAATGTAAGTTGTCTTCTTTTATTGCCATTAAACGTGTTTTGCAAAGCTTTGGAAGACAGTGTACAGTAAAATGTGGCTCTCTAGATAAGTCTCTGGATATCTCTCTCTGTTGTGGTTTTTCCATCAAGAACCTGAGAACTGAAGCTTCTCAAAATCTCACTCAAGCCTTGTGTAGGTCAACAACAGGACTGAGCTCACAGGGTTTCTAATTGTACAGAACCCTCTATTTTGGAAGAACTATCCAAGGTAATTCTGTGAGTTGTAGTGGTACAGTCCAGCTGCAACTAAAGAGCTTCTCAGTTTGGGCAGAAACATGGTTGTCCTCTCCACAAGTCAACTGCCCTTTTGGTATTCTTCTATGATGGAGAAAATATGGAACTTTCTGTCAAAATAGTCATTGATCCTCCGTGATCATCTTCAGTCACTTAACACTGGTGTCTCCATGTGTGCTAGTGGAAGATCGTCATAATCTTTTAACAACCCCATAATCCCTTGCGGGGTGGAGTCTGGGCAACTGAATGGAGCAGAGTGTTTATCCATGGGAGGTGTTCCCTGTGTAAAAATCTTTGAGGTTTAATGTAGGAAGCCAAGCAGGCTGCAAATTCCAGGAGAGAGAAGGACACCCTGAAAGGAAGGGTATTCATGCAAATCCTTCAACAACCCTGTCACAAAATACGCATGGGGCTATTGCAACCTGCTGCTAGAAGAATAATTTGAGGGTTCCATGAACCGAGGTGGAACCGAAGAAGAAATCCAAAATGAAATGCAGACACGCTGTAGAGAAAGGAGATTCATTTTATTCCCAAGAACAAAGAGATTTCTTTTCGGGGTAGCTACAGAGGCTCAGTGGCCAAGACGCAGAGCTTGTCGATCAAAAAAGTCGGTAGTTTGGCAGTTAGAATCCCTAGCACTGCATAACGGAGTGAGCTCCTGTGACCTGTCCCAGCTTCTGCCAACCTAGCAGTTCAAAAGCACGTAAAAAATGCAAGTAGAAAAATAGGGACCACTTTGGTGGGAAGGGAACAGCGTTCCCTTGCGCCTTCAGCATTTGGTCCTGCCAGCCACAGGACCACGGACGTGTCTTTGGACAGTGCTGGCTCTTTGGCTTTGTAACAGAGATGAGCACCGCTCCCTGGAGCTGGAAACGACTAGCAGGGATGTGCGAGGGGAACCTTTACCTTTTTACAGAGAAAGTGGAGTTCAGAGGCTTGATTTTATAAGGGGACTGACCCTTAGTGTGAGCTCAGAGGTGTGGTTTTCATCTGTGTTGGTTTTAGCATGTGTCCTTCCAGTGCAGATATGCAGGTTGTGATGCTTCTGCCCTGAGCTTTGATGCTGAGGTTCCTGTGAAATCCAGAAAGGAAGATCACCCTCAGATATGTACATCCCACCTCTGGCATCTCCCTTTATCCTGTGTGTGTGTGTGTGGGGGGGTAAATTCCTGCCTCTCCCTGGAACCAGTCAGGTGCTAAAAAGGAGGGGAGATAAGATCAAAGGCCTTTCACTTCTGTCACTGCCCAAGAGAATTTTACTGAAACGTTAAGAGCCGTGTCTCTTTCATTAAATAGAACAGGAAGTGATAACAAACGCAAACATTTCTGAGCCTGGGACTTTTCCTTTGCGCAGGCCCCATGAAGATGGCGGTGCCACAAACTTCTTAGCCCCCTCCGCTTCTTGGCAAGTGGCTACTCCCACCGTGAAGGGTTCCTCCCTTTGACTTCTCTATGATGTCTCCTGCGGGTTCCCGAACGGATTGCCTCTTTAAGCTTTACGAGATTCTACTTCTTCCCACTCTCCCCGACTCCCCACCCGCCAGTTCTATACGGCTGGCTTATTACCAGCAGAGGACTGGCAAAAGGCAATATGGTTGCAGCCATTCTGGTGTTAAATAGTTGCAAGCAGTTAGAACGGAGGTGGGAGTCTCTCGCCATGGGGAAACCGTTTTGAAAGCATGACCATGGCGGGTTTATGTTGTGCTCTGGTCCTTGTTTGGAACAGCTGCTGCTGGCTTCCCTTGCCTTCTATTGCAAGACAGGGAAAGGATGGTTCTATTGCTTAGACAGGGAGAAATAATTACTGTGCAAACAATTAGACTCCCAAGTAATTAAACAGCTTGATTGTACATTAAACTCAAGATGCGTTTGGCTCTTAGCAAAGTCCTTCTCCCCTTGCCGCCTCCTCCTCTTTCTGAATCAGTTCAATTCAATTAGTCCGCGGTTTTAAATATGACCATGTCTTGATATGTTTTCCATGGATCCGTGCCCTGGAATTGTTTGGCGACCAATGTGGACTGTAGTTACAGTTCCTTAGCTAAGCGGTACAATCAAGCAAATAAGAATATAAATAGAATAGAATTCTTTATTGGCCAAGTCACACCAGAAATAAAAATTAAATATTGAAACTGACAGCCTCTGTTGTAGGTCTTTCACCACTCCTAACCGTTTCTAACCTAATCTCCTTTTCACATCAGAAGACCTTTGTCCTAGTGAGGTTTAATGCCTTACCCTGCACTGGTATGACCACACTTGAAATACTGTGTCCAGTTTGGTCACCGTGATCCCCAAAAGTTGCTGAGACCCTACAAAGAGTGCAGAGAAGAGCAACAGTGATGATTAGGAGAATGGAGACTAAAACATATGATGAAAGATTGTAGGAACTGGGTAGTCTAATTGAAGAGAAGGACTAGTGGTGACGTGATGGCAGTGTTCCAAATTTTGAAGGGCTGTCACAAAGAAGAGGGAGTCAAGCTATTTTCCAAAGCACCCGAGGGCAGGGCAAGAAGTAAAATGTGAAAACTAATCAAGGAGAAATGCAACCTAGAAATAAGGAGAAATTTCCCGTCAGTGGGAGCGCTTAATCAGTGGAACAAGTTGCCTCCAAAAGTTGTGGGTGTTCCATCACTGGAGGTTTTTTAAGAAGAGACTGGACAGCCCTTTGTCCAGAATGATACAGGCTTGGACTAGGAAGACCTCCAAGGTCCCTTCCAACTGTGTTATTCTATAATTAAAATTGGATAGAAAGTTCCATAACATAGGAACTTTGGAGCTGATCTTTATCTGTTCAGATGAAATTGTCAGGACAATTTTCTGAGGAGCTTAAGATTCCCTGGAAGATAACAGTCTTATGACAAAACAATAATAATCATCTTATTACATTTTATCTTATTATAAATGATAAGTACAAGCTCCAACTGAACAAGCATTTATAAAGTGTACATTTTTACCTCTCCCCATCCTTCCGGCTTGTTTCACTATCCTTGTGCGCTGCGGTGCAATGTTCAAGTGTCACAACCAAGGAGCTACTTTCATATCCACCCAGAAGAATCTCATAATATCAGTTCCTCATGCACACTTTGGTTCTTTCATTCCTTCTTCGTCATGCTCCCTTCAAAGTATGAGTCTGTAGAGGTTCTCCATCATCCAGGTCATGGTTGTCTAGAGGTGCTTTTTCAGGAGGCAACTGGACTTTCTTGTTGTTTCTTTTGAAGATGTTTCACTTCTCACCCGAGAAGCGTCTTCAGGAATAGATGGATGAGAAGCAAAACATCTTCAAAAGAAAAAAAAAAGAAAAGAAAATCCAATTGCCTCCTGAAAAAACACCTTTGGTTCAAATTATCAACTATGTAAGGAGCAACATTTCACCAATATGAATCAGTTCAGTTCGAATATACTTAGTTTGTCTCTAACAGACTGTGCAGTTGAGTGCAAGGTTTCAAGAGATGAAGGTGGAATGGACATGGTTGTCCATGAAGAAGTCATTCTCATGTTGAGGTGTTCTGTCTACAACACGGTTTCCTGTCCATAATGCTGTCCTTTCAGCAGTTCCAAGAAGATTTTTCTCCCCATTTGCACATACAGGTGACCCTGAGGGCACAGCTAAATTCTCAAGTGGCCTCAAGAGCTTTCAGGGAGAGTGCTAATGACCAGAACGTAAGAAACAAGATCCTTCCAACCCACTCCCTCTCTCCTGACAGAACTAATCCTTCCCTCTTCTTGGATGAGAAGTCAAACATCTTCTTCTTCTTCTTCTTCTTCTTCTTCTTCTTCTTCTTCTTCTTCTTCTTCTTCTTCTTCTTCTTCTTCTTCTTCTTCTTCTTCTTCTTCTTCTTCTTCTTCTTCTTCTTCTTCTTCTTCTTCTTCTTCTTCTCCTCCTCCTCCTCCTCCTCCTCCTCCTCCTCCTCCTCCTCCTCCTCCTCCTCCTCCTCCTCCTCCTCCTCAAAGGAAAAAAACCAGTTCAGTTGTCTTTTGAAGAAGAAAAAAAGGAACACCTTTGAGACATCGATGACTGAGAATCTCCACAGACATTTTGAGATGCTTTCATTCTCTTGACTGAAACCCTATTAAAAAGGAAGCATTCAGAAGATTTTGCCAGGAGATTGCTGAAACCTCCGGGGTTTTGTGCCTTCCTTTCTTCTTCAAAACCAGCTATTTAGAAATGAAAAGTTTTTGTACGTCATGGCAGATGGACAGCAAGGGTTCAGGCTCTAGAGTCTCCTCGGGATGGAGGCATGTTCCATTTCCCAAGCAGAAGCCCCCAGGAGATGCTCTTCCTTTTCTCCTCCTCCTCCTCCTCCTCCTCCTCCTCCTCCTCCTCCTCCTCCTCCTCCTCCTCCTCCTCCTCCTCCTCCTCCTCCTCCTCCTCCTCCTCCTCCTCCTCCTCCTCCTCCGGAAACACCTTAACAAGTCCTTGCTTTAAACAAAACCCTTTGCACAGGCCTTCCTCTGTCAAAATCTGTTCCAATTTCTCTCTCACCATCCAAAAACTTGACTCCTGCAAATACCCGGCAGGGTTCTGAAGCTTCAAGTATTTATCTTCTGTAAGAGCTGAAATCTGCAGAGTTCCCTGGAAGTTGTGCTCCATTTGCTTCCAAACAAAAGAGCTTTGAATGCTCACACCACTGGTCTTCTCACTGCTACAAATCTGAGAAGAATTTCCTCCCCTTCCTCCCTTTTCATCCACTTTTGAAGACTTCAATGGTGTGTGTGTGTGTGTGTGTGTGTGTGTGTGTGTGTGTGTGTGTGTGTATCTTTAAAAGAAATGCATTTTTCCTCCCCCTAAAATGGCAAATGCTGCTTTCTGGAAGCAATCGTCTGGAGTGCATCGTCATGAAAACTGAGATAAGGTGGTGACCCATTTAGAGCCCTTTTTTGGAAGGGCGGGCTGTCCCATTTCTAAAATAGAATAACAGATTTGGAAGGGGCCTTGGAGGTCTTCTAGTCCAACCCACTGCTTAGGCAGGGAACCCTATAGCATTTCAGACAAATGGTTGCCCAATCTCTTCTTAAAAACTTCCAGTGTTGGAGCATTTACAATTTCTGGAGGCAAGCAGTTCTGCTGATTAACTGTTCTAACTGTCAGGAAATTTCTCCTTAGTTCTAGGTTGCGTCTTTCCTTGATTAGTTTCCTTCTGTTGCTTCCTGTCCTGCCTTCAGGTGCTTTGAAGAAGTCAGGGACAGAGAAGGTATAGCAGCCACTAGCCCACAGTGCATCTCGACAGTGGCTAGAGATGAATTTCTTTTTGGGAATCAAATAGCCAGAACTATTGTGAGCCTCACAAGCCTTATTTTAGATCCGTTCTGCAATTTCATAATCTTTCTGCAAGTGATCAGATCCAACTTTCCACAACACCATATGTTTGTTCCCTGGAGTCTTCCTCGGGAGGAAGAAATGGTGTTGGGGTGGAAAGATGAGCATATATGACATAGACTGTATGTCAGGGGTCGCCAACCTTTTGGATCTCAGGGACCACCAAACTCATAATTTTAAGTCCCGCAGACCAGAAACCCTGGGAAAACCCCCCAAAAAGGCTGCAGGAAAATTCCCCACCCTGTTTTCCTACCAATCGATTGTTCTTTATTTGGGATCACAGGATACCGTCTCCAGCTCCATTCTCGGGGGGAGAGAGAGGGAGAGACTTTTGACTTCATGCAAGGAAAGCAGCAGAAGTCTTTCTTTCTCTCCCCCAAATTCCACCAGAAATGAGTCTTTGTGAGACTTGTCACGCTGGCGCAGTCTCTTAGAGTAGGATGCCTTGCAGGGTCCCAAAGACTCATTTCTAGTGGAGTTTGGGGGAGAGAAAGAAAGACCTTTGCTGCTTTCCTTCCATGCAGCCAAAAGCAGAAGAAAGAAGTGGAAAGAAGCAGCCCAGTGGCCAGGCCAGGCGCGTGGGGTGAGTGGGGCAAGTTCCCCCCTCCGCTCTTTACCCCCTCCCCTCACTACCTCATGTTTGCAGTGCAAGGGGTGCAAGCCTTGTGTTCCCGCGGGCCATGTGTTCAGCACAGCCTTGTGTTCCCACAGCCTGGATTAATTGCTTTGAGAGTGTCATTTCTCTATGGATCTCCAAAATTTTCTCACAGACCACTAGTGCTCACTGGTTGGCGACCACTGCTCTATGTGATTTCAGACAAATGGGTGTTCAGTCTCTTCTTAAAAGAGAGTACCCATAAATTCTGAACACAAGTTGTTCCACTGATTATTGTTTTAATTGTCTGGAAATGTCCCTTTAGTTCCAGGTTGCTTCTCTCCTTCATTAGTTTCCACCTATTGCTTCTTATTCTGCCTTCAGGTGCTTTGGGGAATAGCTTGACTCCCCTCTTCTTTGGGGCAGCCCCTGAGATATCGGAACACTGCTATCATGTCACCCTGAGTCCTCCTTTTCATTAAACTAGACAAATTAGGTCCCGCTTGATGATCTGCCTCAAAATAAGGACCCATCCATTCTTAAAAGTTTTTAAAGAGTTTATTCAAACACAATGCATCCATTTTTCAGCCATGATGTTTCTTATCTGCAGAGGTGTAACATTGAATGTCAGTTCTCTTGATTTGGTTATTTGTTCTTAATATTAAAAAAAAATATTGTTCTTTGCACAGGAATCTTCCCTAATTTGATTCTTATAATGTTCCTGATTAAAGAATTCTTTTTGAGCACTCCTTTCTTAAACAGAGTTTATTCAGGGGTGCGTTTTTCTGCAAGAAATGTTTTGGGTACATGGATTAAAGAAACTATCCCAACAGTACTTTTTCCAAAAGGCAGCTGGACTTTCTTCTTCTTTTCCTTGAAAAAGTTTTGCTTCTCCTCCAAGAAGCTTCTTCAGTTCTGTTCTGCTCTTCAGAACTGAAGAAGCTTCTTGGATGAGAAGCGAAATCTTTTCAAGGGACCCCCCCCCTCCCACAATAAAGTCCAGTTGCCTTTTGGTAAAAGCACCGTTGGGACAACCATGACCTGGATGATTGAGAGTCTTCATAGACATTAAAGGAACTACCAATTTTGGGACAGAAAGGCAAAATTAGTTGCGTCCTTTGAAGTGGAAAAGTTGTAACTATTTCTTGGAGGGCTTCAGCGAACATTATAAATTCTTATCCTCCATTACTGTTGGCATCTAGCACCGGCAAGATTGCCCAAAATTTACAGAAACATGAGTCCAGAATGCTGGAAATGCAAATACAAACAAGGCACCTTCTTTCATATGTGGTGGTCTTGCCCCAAAGCAAGAAAATATTGGAATAAAATAAGAAAATGGCTGCTGGAAATCACTGGTTCCCAAACTGAACTCAAACCTGAAATGTCTCTCCTTGGAATAATTACAGGAGTATATACGAAAGAAATGAAATATATTATAATACACATAGTGACAGCGGCAAGAATCACTTACACACAGAGTTGTAAATTCGATAGCATTCCACCTGATAGTATGATAATAAAGAAAACAATGGATTGCACAGAAACAGTCAAACTCACATTCAAATTGCAAGATAGAGAAGATAAGGAATACTATACGGTCTGGGAGAAATGGTATAACTGGTTAGAGAGTAGGAATAAAAATTAACGTAAATATGTATATTGACCCAAAAGGAAATTTTGATGTCACTATACTGTGAAGATTGTATATAAGTTTTTTTTTAATGTGGAAAAGTTCAGTAATATATATATATATTAAAAATATATATAAAATTCTTATCCCTCCATCCGATGTTGAACATTGTATAGCACCCAGCGCCTTGTATGGAGGGATGACCATAATGATGTCAGGTACGAACTGACTGTGTTTTCTTTTGCCTTCCAATGGTTTAGATGCAAAGTTGATGTTGGAGGACTCTCTGAAAAACAAGCCAACTTTTTGGAATTGCCTCTGGAGAAACAGCCTGGTTTCCTGATGATGGTGATCTCTGTGGCACCTTGCTTAGGGGTGTCCATCTCTGATTTGTGCGTGTGCCCTCTGGGAGACCCCAGTGAAAGAAAGCAGATCGTCCAGCGTTATGTGAGTCTCTGGATGGTTATTCCCCCATCCTCCTTTCTTCTGAAGCAGGGATATCCACAGAAACAGAGGCAGTCTGGCAGACATGGCACTGTGATCAAGGCCTTACCTCCCTTAGCGGGTACAAAAGGGGCATTTTGGTGCTCCATCCATCGTCTTGCAGCTTTGGATTCTACCTCTTGAGTCAAAGGTTCATGGGAAAACTAAGGGGTCAGTAATGGGGGCATGCATTAGTGTACTAACGTGCCTATCATCCCTGTCATTGTATTTTTATTCTCTTATTCTCGTTCTAGTTTTTGTTTGGCAAATTCCAATATATAAATAAATAAAAATGGCATAGAAAAATCTGACAGCCATTTTTGCCAATCCAAATGCAACCTCCAACTCATCTTGAATGTTCTCAAGAGTCAAGCAGGACCAAGGATAGTGGGCAAGCACTTCTGTGTCATTGCTACAAGTTATATAATAAAAGAATGGAACCTTACTCAAAAGTTACTTTAGTGTTTAGTCACTTTTTTAGAGTAGAGGAAAGGGGAAAATGAAAAAACAAAAGAGCACAGAGTTCTGTGAACACAGATTATTGCTTTCAGCTAAAAGATAGGTCTATAATTTCTGTTCCAGTGCGTATAGAGTTAGGATTATCTATCTGTCTATCTATCTATCTATCTATCTATCTATCTATCTATCTATCTATCTATCTATCATCTATCTATCTATCTATCTATCTATCTATCTATCTATCTATCTATCTATCCATCCATCCATCCATCAATCCTATGCTTCCTCCTCCTCCTCCCCTCCTCCTCCTCCTCCTCCTCCTCCTCCTCCTCCTCCTCCTCCTCCTCCTCCTCCTCCTCCCCCCTCCTTGTCCTCCTCCTTCTTTCCATCCATTTATATCTATCGATCTATCTCATCTATCCATTCATCCATATGCGCTCACACAAACACGCACAAATAAAATGTATATGCAAACACATACACATGGATATATACATATGTGTACATTTCTCATTTGGATTTACAATGTTTGCAAACAGTACATTATATTTAAACGTAGTTATAAGTATTTAATGGTACCGTGCACCAGTAGGAAATCAGACATGAGTTTCTTATTTAAGTGTGTTACAAAAAAAGTATCAGAAGAATCAAAAGGACTTAATATGAGGCTTCCTTAATGAACTGGTTATTTGGACTTGAGAAAAATGTGCTCTTCAAAGCTGACACATCAAACATAAATTAAAAGCTTGCAAAACATTATTTTTCTAACCATTATTTTCTTTTCAGAGTTTTAGGAACTCTTTCCAAAACATGAAGGATATTGGTTTTTTGCAAGTCAAACTTTTAAAAGCGGTTGATCTGTTAGCTGCAGATTTTTCAGGTATATATTGTTTTATTTCTCTTTCACTCTCTTCAGCATGGCTTAAATCTCCCATAAATGCAATTCTATAAAGGAGGGTCTGAAACAAAGAGGAGAATCTCTCAAGAAGCTAGAATATCAGCAAGCTTCTTTTCATTGAAAAAAAAAAATCTTGAACGTAATATTTTTTGGGTTTGTTTCTGTAGGCAAAAGCGATCCCTTCTGCGTCTTGGAATTAGGGAACAGCAGACTTCAGAGTTACACTGTTTACAAAAACCTCAACCCAGAATGGAATCAGGTCTTTACTTTGTAAGTAGATTTGCAACTGAAATTCTGGATTTGAGGGATAACTGGCATATTTCTTAGATTTGCCAAGAGAGAGGTAACCTACCTAGTAGGAACCAGTCTTGGAAAAGGTCCTGGAGGGACATGTAGGTACTTTCAAAATATAAGAGATTTTATTATTGAGTTTAAGGCATACCTTCTCTAGAGCATCTGTACTTTAAATCCAGAAGCAGTGTGTTAAATTTTATTTTGAAAAGAATTATGACATTTACCCACAGTCTAGAATTTGAGGGGTCCTTGGTGCTCTCTCAGCTTGGTTGTTTTCTTGCAGATTTTTCATTACCCAAACCAGGTAACGTCAGTCAACTCAAACTGATGATGTTACCTAGTTGGATCGTAAAACATCTGAAAGAAAACCACCGAGCTCAAAGAGCAACAAGCACCCCTCATTTCAACCCTCAGTTAAAAATATTCTGCTTTATCAGTCTAGAATTTATATGTTTATCATCTTAATAGTTTTTCTCTTAATTAGTCTTAAACTAAATGGGTTAATTACCTCAAGATGCTTCTTTGCACACTCAGCTTTGAATCCAGATAACATAAATACGAACAATTAGCAAGGTAGTCAGGGAAACCTTTAGCAGAGGAGATGGTAGAATAATCTAGACAGGTAGTACATTCTCAGTGACCTGTTGGCTGCTAGGAACATGGTCCACTGAGAAGAGGCAGAACTTGATGGCTAAATGGCAGTTCTTCCAACTCATTGATTCCATCATGACCGATGGCAAGTTCATGCTCGTATCCCTGCTGGAAGAAACGTTGGAAAAAAGAATGCTATAGTATACTTCAAGTTACAAGGAAAAAAATTGAAGTATTTAGTTGAGTACTAGGCGGCCCTCTTGAAAGAAGACTCAAAGGAGAAGGTTTGCAAGAAACAGCATAAACCCAAAGAGTAGAGAGGCTGTAAGCAGTGGTGGAGTTCATGGGATATTAGGAACCTGGGAATAGTGCAGATCATGTCAAATAAAATGAACTTGACTTCATTTAAAGCAGGGGTCCCCAAACCCCTGAGCCATGGTTCATTACTGGGGCGTGGTCTAGTTGTAACTGGGCCCCTTGAGTGGTGGGTACCCATGCATGCAGCTCAACTTGCACAAGCTGCATCCACATGCATGTGACTGCCAGCCTGCTGCTCGCACAACTTGAGCTGTGTGTGTGTGTCGGCCCGCTGTTCACACGGTTTGGTTTCCCCTCTTCCCTCCACGCTGGGCCTCCAAGCCACCAAGCTTGGGGACTGCTGATTGAAAGCACTAAAACCAATGTTGGGTAGATGACAGCAGGGTTTATGGTCACGTTGCTTTCTTAAACATACCTTCCACCTATGTTGGGACTATGATTTCCTGAGTTCCCCCACAGTGGGGTGGGGGTGTGTGTGGATTATGGGAGCGATAGTCCTGAGTTATCTTGAAAGGCCACCAGTTTGGAAGGCTTGCTGGAGGGTAAGATTTAACAGCGAGCAGGCAAGTGAGTTGTTAGACCATCTCTCAAGTCGCCTTCATCCCCACGATTTGCAGTAAAACTAATGTGATTGGATCCATGTTCAACTTGTATGTTGAGGGATTACATCTGCTCTAAACCCACGTTTTAACACCTCAAAGCCATCGCGACTGAATTACCGAATGCTTAGCTCTTTCTTTCTATGGCTAATTCTGCCCATCTCTTTCCAGCCCTATTAAAGACATTCACGACATTCTCGAAGTCATGGTGTTTGATGAAGATGGAGATAAGCCGCCTGACTTTCTTGGAAAAGTTGCCATCCCTTTGCTGTCTGTAAGTTATTTTTTTCCTCTCTGCTTTGGCTCCATACATCAGCTCAGCCTTAATGGCCTCCGTGGGACGGGGCTGCTGCCTTCTCCTCCTGCAACGATGTGTGCAGAAAGAAAAATAGCCCTGTCTGGATGTTGGCATTGCAATAATCCTTTACCTTGTAGGCACGATTCTCTTTCAATCATTCTGCACATTCTGCAATCATGTTCTTTCTCTGTGTGTACAGGAAGGCAGGAATCCTGGCCGCAGCTTTCGATTCATCTATGAAGCATTTCCTTGAGAACATATTTCTCTATCTTGTTTGTTTACTCTCTTGCCTACTTCACTGTTGGGTGTGTGCAGGGGTGTGCAAACAGGCACACTCTTTTCTCCAGGGTAAGCCTTAATTAGTAGAGCTTATTTTCTAGGAACTTTCAGTATTTGTTCGGATTCAAAGCAGATGTAGCATTTCGAGGGGACCAAAGGCAATTCGTATGCACTGTGTTCTGTGAGTCAAAACTGGGTCATTTGTGCTTCTTGATTAGGTTTTGGAAGGGGTGTTTGCTTGGCTTTCTGTACTTGCAACTTAAGCTTAATTTCATATGGGAACCCTATTGTCCTTCTGGTAATTGCATAGTTTAATACAGCTGCAAAACTCTTCTGGAGTACTTTTCCCTGTGAAGAACACAGAATAACAGAGTTGGAAGGGACTTTGGAAGACAACCCCCTGCTTAGTCAGGGAACCCTATAGCATTCCAGACAAGTGGTTGTCCAGTCCCCTCTTTAAAACCTCCAGTGATGGAGCCCCTGCAACTTCTAAACGCAAGCTGTTCCACTGCTTGACTGTTTTCACTGTTAGGAAATTTCTAGAATGACCTCCAAGTCCCTTCCATATTCTACATTCTACGTGTATTCTAAGAAGCCAAGAATTTCTCCTTGGTTCTAGATGACCTCCAAGGTCCCTCCCACACTCTGTTATTCTATATTCTGTGTTCTAAGAATCTACTTGGATAAACAGCAAAACATTTCAAACCAACCAAAACTAATAAGTCCAGTTGCCCTGACTCAACTTCCAGACTCGGGACACCAAAGAACCTGTCTGAAGACACACGGATAAAACTGGGTCAGCATTTCTTCTTCCGTTTTCTAATTAATTAAGGCTACTTCTGAATTTATTTATTTTTTAAGTGAGGAAAACCCTTGTAGCATCTTTTGCCAGAGAGCTTTATTAAGCCCTCCTCTTTAGTTAAACCATAGCAGCAGCTGCCCAAGGTGGCCTGAAGGAAAGTTACAGTTCCTTTTCTCAACTTTCATAGCTTTTAACGTAGCTTTAAAACCTTCTCCGTTTTTAATTGCAGAGAGTTTGCTTTCAAAGGAATCTGAAAATGTGCGGCTTCATGGCAAAGCTCCTTTTGACTTTTGAGCCACTTTAAACTTATTATTCTTTCCACATCTATATTTTCAGCTGCCTGTTCCCCAGTTTTCCATTTCTTTTCCTTTAGACTGTCCTTTAAAACTGTTTTTCTAAGGCAGGCTGGGGAAATTTCTTTTGAAGAGCAACTTATACTTTTAAAATTAGGAGATATCCCACAGCACATTTTGAAGACTAGCAGGTAGATGTTGTTCATATCTCACTATTGTCAGAAACAGCTGCCTCCGAAGATACATTTATATGTACTTTATATGTCTGAAAGTTGCTGAGGTAGTTTTTTCCCCCTCAGCCATGAATACAGGACCCTTCAGACTCTGTTCTTCAAGGCAGGCCAATCCTTTCCCAAAATATCTTGGTTTAATCTCTTCTTTAAAAAAAAAAAAGCATATATAGATATAATTCTCTTTTTGATCCTATTCTTTCATATTTCAAGCTCTCTAATGTTTGCTTGGGATTGTTTTTTTTTTTGGAATGGTTATCAAAGCTCGCGTCGTGCGCCGAACCGTTTGATGTTTACAGGGAAGGAACAACTCCTTAACATCTTTTATTCAATTTTTGATGACTCTGTTAATTTCTCCCCAAATCCTCATATCCCTGATGCTGCTGGACGGGAACAGCATGAGCAGCTGGTCTCCTGGAGAGCTAGTGTTTGCCAAATGGCTTGTGTGAGAGGCAGCCGGCTGTGTGAGTTTGACAGGGGTATGTTAGATCTCAATTCCCTCCCCTTTCCTCTTGATTTTATAGACATTTGTCAAGAGCCCCTCACAATTTCCCGAATGGGGCTCTGAGAGGGAGGGAGATGGTCCATGGGCTGGATACGGAGAAAGTGAAGGAGAATGTTCATTTTGACTCTTTCTCTCTCTCTCTCTCTCTCTCTCTCTCTCGTGTAGCTGATATGTTAAAAACAAATAATATCACGGCACATTTCTGGTTTAGTTGAAAGTCTTGGTTTAACAGAATAAGAGAATAACAGAGTTGGAAGGGACCTTGGACCCTACGTCATTCTTGTCCAGTCTCTCCTTAAAAGTTGATGGACCACCCAAAACTTCTGAAGACAAGACATTCCACTGGTCAATTGTTCTTACTGTCAGGAAATTTCTCCTTATTTCTAGGTTGGTTCTCTCCTTGATTAATTTCCACCCATTTCTTCTTGTCCTGCCTTCAGGTGCTTTGGAGAATAGCTTGGCTCCCTCTTCTTTGCGGCAGTCCCTCAAATATTGGAACATTTCTATCATTCAGCCTTTGTCCTTCTTTTCAACTAGACTAGACGAACCCAATTCCTGCTACTGTTCTTCATATGTTTTAGCCTCCAGACCCCTAATCATCTCTGTTGCTCTTTTCTGCACTCTTTCCAGAATCTCTACATCTTTCTTTTACAATATGGTGACCCAAGCTGGATGCAGTATTCTAACTGTGGTCTTGTTAAGGCTTTATAAAATGCTACTAACAATTCAAGTGATATTGATTCTGTCCTTCTTCTAAAGCCCCAAAGAGCCTGAGACTAGATTATCTCAAGGAATACCTTCTGCCCGATGAACTTCTCCAGGAAACTTAGAGGTATCTAGAGAAGGAGGGCCTGACTGCAAAATTTTGGATGACATTTATTTAATTACAGTCAGTCCTTACAACTTACGACCATTCGTTTTGCAATTGTTCAAAGTTAGGAAGGGACTGAAAAAAGAGACACACAACCTGTCCTCACACTTGCAACCATTGTAGTATTCTCCCCCCCCCCCCACGTCATGTAATCAAAATTTGGTTGCTAGGCAATTGGCAAGCTGGATTTTCTTCATGATTGTATGATTTGCAGGATGACTGCACCAAAAAAAAGTTTGTAAAATTGGTGTGTCTCGCTTAAGAATCATATTGCTTATCAACTGAAATTCTGATACGAATTGGGGTCGTGAGACGAGGAGTATCTGCATTATTTTGCTTCTTTAATAGATGCTTTTCTGATCTAGGGAGTACTCCCAAGTGGCTAACATGATTTTAAAACCAAAAACACAGAATTAAAACACAGTAAGTGGAAAAGTAAAATTAGCAATAAACTTTTTTGTTCTAGCACAAAGCTAAAATATTCCTCTCCTTCTTAGGCAATTTACTAGTTGAATTGAACTTAATGTTTAGTTCCTGTCCTACACTCAAATATTGGAGGAGGACATTCACACTAGTGTATAAATTGTAAAAGATCAGAGTTGTTCTATTTTTGTTTTTACATTGGAATAGTAGACTTGGACTATTTATTGCTTTTCCTTGGTTTCATTGTTTGAATCTTTGAATCTTTTTTTTTTTTTCAAATGTTTCCAAAACCTTTTAATCATTCTAGTCACTTTGTAATCTGCTTTGAGAAATCTGGATAGTGGATGGGTTTGAAATAAAATAAGTAAATAAATTAATATTTCAAGGCCGGCCAGCTGGTTGCCTGAGACTAGATCCAATTCTCATCTTCCTTTATTTGTGCTTTGGTGGGTCCTAGCAAATGGAGCAAAGAATAGCAATGTGCAAAACTCAACCAATCTGAGAGCAGAACGATCTGGAATTGGTGTGTTTTACACATCCCCGGTGAACAATGTGCTCAAATGGTTGTTGAAACAAGAGGAAGGAAAAAGGCCTTCCTTGTGTTACAGTGATGGAGAGAGAGCTACTGCATTCTGTTGATTTTTTTAGCATATTTGGTTAAAGGCGGTCCCAGCATATCTGGGTTTGTTGTACTATTGCATCTGGGGCTTGACTGAGGAAAAAGGTGGTTTGTGAAAAGAAAGGATTGAAGTTTCTGAATTTACTTTTGGACTACGGAGTGATGGTGATGATCTGCTTTGGTCCATATGTAACTAGATCAGGTTGGTTGGATGCAGTGTGGAAAATGATATAATCACATCATTATACAAGGGAGCTTCGTATCACTTATGAGCATGACAGGAAAGGAAGGAAGGAAGGAGGGAGGGAGGTGAAGGGAAGAAAGAGAGAAAGAGGAAAGAAAAAGAAAAAAGGAAGAAAAAAGGAAGGAAGGAAGAAAAGGGAGAAAAAGAGAAAGGAAAGAAAGAGAAAAAGAAAGGGAGGGAGGAAGGAAGGAAGGGAAAAAGAAAAAGAAGAAAAAGAGAGGAAAAGAAAGAAAGAAAAAGAAAGAGGAAGGGTGGAAGGAAGGAAGGATGGAATGGATGGATGGAAGGATGGAATGAAGGAAATGAAGGAAGGAAACTCTACCTGACTCCGTGGTTTCCTCCCCCAAACCCCAAAAACTTTAACCTTAGACTGTCTAATATTGACCTCACCCCTTTCCTAAGAGGTCAGTAGGGGGTGTGCATAAGCGCACCAACGTTCCTACCGTCCCTGTCCTATTGTTTCTTTTATTTTTCTTATATGTATCCATTTCATGTATTCATAACTATGTTTATACTTATACCTGTAATCTTATAATTGCTTGACAAAAGAAAGAAAGAAAGAAAGAAAGAAAGAAAGAAAGAAAGAAAGAAAGAAAGAAAGAAAGAAAGAAAGGGAAAGGAAAAGAAAAGAAAGGAAAGGAAAGGAAAGGAAAGGAAAGGAAAGGAAAGGAAAGGAAAGGAAAGGAAGTAAATTTGGGTAGAGATTGTGCTACCATAGCAGTAATTACTAGACTAAAAGAGAAGGCTGAGCATTGCCAGTTTGATGGCATTTTTTTTCAATAAAATGAGGATCTGAACTTTACTTTCTTGTATCTCTTTGTCCCAATCAGCTTAAGCCAAACTGAAAATCTGCATTGTACCTAGCAAGTAGAAATTTACTTACAATTATAATCCCATAATTTGCTGTGACCGAGCACCACTGAATATTTTTTTTTTTTCTAAACTGGTAGAAGTTTAGAAAAGCCTAGAACTACATGACAAATCCCAGAATCCGCACTGAATCCACAACTGAATGCTAATTATTGCATTCTTTCTCAAGGGCAAAGTTATATTTCTCTCCTCTTTCTCTAACCCGCCCTTCTATTTTGCTTAATGTTGAAGGAAGTAGTTTGGAAACATTCAAAAACCGGCTGACCCTTCTGTGATTATCTACGTGCACCATCATAAAGGTTTCCTTGTGGCTGATAATTTACAGAAGGAAACCAGGGGGCGGGAAACAGAATGTGGTAGGGCAGTGGGGAGAGGACTTGTACACAACATTTGGACAGCAATTTCCTGGGTTGGCCCAATGATGAATTTCTTCTGCTCAGATAAGAGAACAGCCAATGATCCCTTGCAGCTGTTAAACTCTCCTCCCTTGTCCTATCCGGAGATGGCAAATCCTGAGTTCTGCTAGAACTATTGTGTGCCATGCTTTCAACCACGGAGGGCGCATCTGCACTGAAGCCAGATGTACTTCTGTAAATGAATGCTTGTGTGTGTGTGTGTGCGTGTGTATGTGTGTAAAAAGGGAGAAAAGTTGCCAACTCGTTTTTCTTGCAAACTAGAACAACACAAACCCTGCCATTCCCCTCTTAAGACCTCTTAGCGTCCAGTTCAGTATCAGGACTCCAACGTTTTCCCCCTTTTTATTAAAATTCTCCAGTGGTCAATAGGGTTGATGCTTGGTAGATGTAGCGCTGGCTCTCCTTAGTAGTGCTGAATTCCCACACATCCATTTCACCTGGCAGGTTTTGTACAAATGGCTGAGCAAATCTATCCATTAGGCTGGGGCAGAGTCTGCCCTGAAGCTTGATGTTTTGCAGGGCTGTTTAGAGGATAGCATTTTGTGCAGTTTGGAATAAACTTTGCTCCAGTTGCCATGGTTTAACCTTTTTTAGATAACTGTTGGCCTGGATGATAGAATCTTCATTTACACATTCAGTTCGCAAGTCTTCACATGAAGAATATTAGTTTTTTTTCCAGATATTCAGAAGGTTTTTATACATTTTTTTCCCCAGTCATCTAAACATCCTTGTAGAATTGAGAATAATCAACCAACAGAACAGAAGTTGCCTACAGAAGTTGTGGGAGCTTCATCTCTGGAAGCTTTCAAGAAGAGACTGGATTGTCATTTGTCAGAAATGGTGTAGGGCAGGGTCTTCAAATTTGGCAAGTTTAAGACTTGTGGACTTCAATTCCTCCTCCAGTCACATTAGCTCAGGAATTCTGGGAGTTGTAGTCCACAAGTCTTAAACTTGCCAAGCTTGAAAACCCTTAATCTGTCTATTCTATTCTATTCTATTCTATTCTATTCTATTCTATTCTATTCTATTCTATTCTATTCTATTCTATTCTACCTCTCTTTATCTATCTATTCTCTCTTTCTCTCTCTCTTCCTCTATCTATCTATTCTATCTATCTCTGTTTCTATCTATTCTACCTCTCTTTCTCTAATTATTCCAGGGGCCTTCAAACTTGACAGCTTTAAGTTTTGTGGACTTACAACTCCCAGAATTCCTCCTCCAGTCATGTTAGCTCAGGAATTCTCGGAGTTGAAGTCCACAAGTCTTAAACTTGCCAAATTTGAAGACCCTTGGTGTAGGGACTCCTGCTTGCACCGGGGGGAAGGGAGGAGGTTGGACTAGATAACCTACCAGGTCCCTTCCAACTCTGTTATTCTGTTATTAAATAGCTTGCTTAAGCTTCTAATTTGTCATATTGGAGAGACTAGAACAGCTTTCTGTAATCTGAGCATCCTTCACATAGGTAGTTTTCAATGGCCATGCTGGCTGGGAAATTCTGGGAGATCTGAAGATTAGCAGTCTGAAGATTCACCTGTCATGAAACTGTATAAACTCAGGTAGTCATAATTGTTCAGTGTGACGCTGAACCTAACATATTCCTTCCTTAAAACTTAAGGAGGCTTTTGTGAAAGCATCTTAAAATGCGGGCTGCCATTTCAAAATCATCTTTGGGTATTTTGTTCTGCCAGAGATAATTCCCCACCCCCGCCCCATCCTGTGACAGCTTTCACGTTACATTATTTTGAATCGAGTTATTTCCCATCTTAAAAAGCAGGGCCTGCAGTTGAAAAGGGAGGGAGACTGAGCAGAAACCAAATGTGTAATCAATCCTTATTGTACCATGTATAATGTCTATTTTCCGCCCGTATTTTTTAAAAGCCAAAACCACCTTTCCTGATGAGCCAAATGGTTTGAGATGGGTGTTTGGTTTTTTTTTTTTTTCTAACCTCCCGTTTAGCACAACAGAAGCCAACAAACAAATTAGAACCTTGGAAATACATTTTATATTCCAGGCAACAACGAACTATTTATAGGAATCCATTTATTTTTGGTCATGTGTATTTATTTTGTCTCTCAAGTAGGTGTGAATATTTTTTCCAGTTATGATTTTGTAGATTCAGCATCTATATGGGGATTATACTTGGAGGGAGGGTGGAATTGAAGGCTCCTGGATTTGGGGTAACTGTTGTGCTTTGAGGATTACAGGACCCACAATGTACCACACAAAAACAGAAGTGGTCCTTAATAGAACACAACCTCTAGAACAAGGGTCTTCAAACTTGGCAAGTTTAAGACCTGTGGACTTCAACTCCCAGAATTCCTGAGCTAACAGGACTGGAGGAAGGATTCTGGGAGTTGGAGTATACAAGTCTTAAACTTGCCAAGTTTGAAGACCTCTGCACTAGAGCTTGACCTTGAGAAAGCAACCAAAGTTAGACTTGCCTGAACAGAGCATAGCACATGGTTTTTAGGCTTGAAGTTGAGTGCATTCCTTTCATGGTAGGAAAATAATGAACTTGCCTCTTTTTTTTTAAAAAAAAGGATTTTCTATTAAATGCATTTCTTAGTGCTTAATAAACACCATGTGGTCTGGGTATTTACTGTGCTTAACAATACAAATTTACATTCTTAATCTCCACCCCTTTTTACAACCATTGGTAAAAGAGATTCCATGTTTGATAATATTCTACATCTTCTTTCCGTTTAATTTTCAATGTCAAACTATCCACTTCTGCACAATCTAGTATCTTCCTAACTATCTCTTCATCTCATGAACTTGCCTCTTGGCTTCTATCCTTGACTAGTTTCCATCCATTGCTTCTTGTCCTGCCTTCAGGTGCTTTGAAGAGGTTGACTGCATCTTTTTTGTGGCAGCCCTTTAAATATTGGAACACAGCTTGTGATGCCACCTCTAGTCCTTCTTATCATTAGATCAGCCAGTTCCTGCAATGGTTCCCCATACGTTTTAACCTCCAGCCCACTAATCCTTGTTCTCTGCACTTTTTTGGCTGTGCAAATGCATTGAAGGTGATATAAATAGCAGCTTTATTGAGCTTATTTTTGACACTTTTCTTTGTTACTTACAGATTAAAAATGGGCAGCAAAGTTGCTACGTGTTAAAGAATAAAGATCTGGAACTTCCATTGAAAGGCATGGTCCACTTGGAAATAGAAGTCCTGTTTAATCCTGTAAGTCTATGGTCTTTAGAGGAGTAGTGGTACCTATTTATCTATTTGCATTTACATGCCTTTGAATTGCTAGGTTGGCAAGAAGCTGGGTGAGGATGGGAGCTCAACCCATCGCATGGAGCTCAGTGTCAGGATTCCAACAGTTACCCCAATTAAATCATGAGTCTCGAGCCAAACTTCCAAAATTTCAAAAGGATTTATTGGGAGTGAACATGTCCGACACTGCCTGGGTGTAGCTGACTCTGAGACACGTAATTCATTATCACCGTTGGCCCTGGTTTTCCCTCCACCCCCTGGGTGTATCGTAATTCATATTCTCCAATGGGACACATCCATAGCCAAGAGTCATCAGTCATGTTCTCCAGTTAGATGGCAGAAACTTCAGTCACCTGGTTACTATCTTTGAAAAACTATTCATGGAATTCACTTTCATTTTCCAAGTTGCTGCTCTGCTCTTTCAAACCCCTTTCCCCCCTTTCTTTCTGTTGGCAACTCTAAAAAGACCATAGAAATATTTTATGAATTGACACTCAGGTCTCTAACCTAGACTGTTGGCTTTTCAGCTGAGAAGCTCAGCACCTTAACCACAGAGCCTCTGGGCCACCCTAAACAAATAAATGGCTTCCTGAAAAATGGAAATTGCTGTTTTTCTCTCCCGATTCTGGCTTCATTATCGAGAGAGATCAGAACTGAGTTTACCTAAACCCCAGACCAGCTGCAATCCATTCCATAAACCATGGTTTATTCTGAATAACCTCTTCATGTGGGCATGTTTCTGGGTGACCTTTTCTCCAAGGCTGAAGAACAGTCTCAACAAGGGAGGTTTCAACTGTAGAGGAGTATTTAGATAAAAGGAATATTGGCAGAAGACATCCAGGTTTATGCTTGTCAGTGTGGTGGCTGAATGCTAAATGGAACCCTGAATTCTGGTGTTACGTGGTTGTTGCTACTTCATTTCAGATAAGAGCAAGCATCAGAACCTTTTTTCCACGCGAGAGGAGAAGTTTGGAAGACAACCGCAAGTTTTCCAAGAAGGTATGTCCATGCTGAGGCTCCTAGACAAAACCCTGTGGACCCCAGAATTCCATAACTCTACTCATTCTTTGGAAAGTGCCACATCTCCACATCCTTCAGGATGGAAGTTCTCAAGATCATTGTTAGACGATGAACATACAGGACAAGGAGATGGTTTAGAAACATTGATCTCTATTAGAAACTACAGGGATACCAGAGGATGTCCCAAAGGTGCTTTTCTAAAAGCAACTGGACTTTCTTGTTTTTTCTTTGAAGACGTTTCGCTTCTAATCCAAGAAGCTTCTTCAACTCCTCTTCTGAGCTGAAGAACTGAAGAAGCTTCTGGGATGAGAAGCGAAACCTTTTCAAAGACAAAAATAACAAGGAAGTCCAGCTGCCTTTTGAAAAAGCCCCTTTGGGACCACCTGGATGATTGAGAATAGATAGATATCCATAATATCCATAGATATTAGAGGATATTATATCAGCTATGATATCATCCAAATCACATCATTTGCATTATGGCCAAGGCAACCTCTGGACTTCCATGACATCACTTGCCCACCCCAGTAGAAGCTTAATGCTGAATAGGAATGTAAGATTCAGAATTGAATATAAGGAATTCATTGGGTTTCTTAATCAGGAAAGCCCCCTTTTCCCCCATCATGTTGCTTTCCAGAATTTTAGGAATGATGCATTGGTAGAGAACTGTCAATGTGCTCCAAGCCTGGTATAACACACCCATCTAACTATGAAAACAATTTAAACTTGTAAAATGCATACATAGAACAGAACAGATATGAACACATTACTCTGTTTGGCGGGGGGAGGGGGTATCTTGGCTGCCCAGTCTACGGTTAAAACCTCTCCTGCCACCCTGACCATCCTCTCCCTTATTTTCATTCCCTTGGCTGGGCTGCCCACCAGATCTTATCAAGAAATGTGGATCGGGTGAAACGGATCTCCATGGCAATTTGGAACACGATACAGTTCCTCCGAAGCTGCTTTCACTGGGAATCCCCTATAAGAAGCTTGATAGCTTTTGTGGTGAGTGGGATTAATTCTCATACCTAATTAAATGTGTGTGTTTTTTTTAAAGAGGACTTTGTAATTAGATAACTACTGAACTGCTGCTTTTTGGGGGGCTGGAGGAGATAATATATGTCTTGAAAGAAGATCTACAGTATACATTTCAAAGACCTGAAGAAGAGTGGATATGAAAACACTTCTCGCCCTTTGCTGAACCTTTTTTCTGGGGTGGAAGCGGAATTGTCCCCTGCCCTCCAAAACAAACCATGTTATGACCTGGAGTAATGCCCAAATACGTTTGCACGTGTGTATCTGTGTGCCCATGCATATTACTTTTTAGCCAAAAAACAGTTCTCCTTGCTAAATGAATAATTTAAAGTTCCCTGAAAAAAACAACAACCCAGAAATGAAAATTATTTTAGAAATTATTTTCCTGGCATGGGGAAGAAAAGAGTTTAGATTTATTGCATTGAAAACATAGCAAATTGTATAAGTTCAAGCTTTTAAAAAATTAAAGTACGGCATATTTAATATTATTTTCTTTTAAAAACATGTCCATTGGAAGTCTGTAGAGTTTCTCATTCATCCAAGTCATGGTTGTCCCAAAGGTGCTTTTTCAGGAGGCAACTGGACTTTCTTTGTTTTTTGAAGACATTTCACTGCTCATCCAAGAAAGTCCAGTTGCCTCCTGAAAAATCACCTTTGGCACAACTATGACTTGGATGACTGAGAGTCTCTACAGACTTTTAGCTATACAATTTGGGATGGACACTCTTCAAATAGTGTGGAAGTAGGAAAGGATTTCCAGGGGAAAAATTGCAGACTACAGTAACCAGGAGCATCACTCAGGTGACCCAGAGGACACAGATGAACCTCCAAGTGGCCTCAACTACTCTCTAAAAGGGTGCAAATGACCAGCTGTTTGCATGAAATATAAACCCTTCCTCACCATCTAGTCAGAGCTAAAGAAGCTTCTTGGTTGAGAAGCGAAATGTCTTCAAAGGAAAAAAAAAACAGAAAGTCCAGTTGTCTCCTGAAAAAACACCTATGGAATGTCCATTGGAAAATTTCAGCGTTTATAAGACAAAGGGTCGGGAGAGGCAAATACCTGGAGAACTTTCAATTCCAAAGCACTTTTTCCCCCCTGAGTTTTCAAAACTTAAAGTAGGGGGGAAAAATACTTAGAAGATTGAAAAGGAATAGGAAGCGATTTGCAGAAAAAGATGATTAAAAAGTGTACAAATCCACGCTGTGTTTATAGCAGGTTGGCAAGCATTTCTAATTAAATGATCTCGCGGAGCTTGTCGGAGCAAGCAATAACTGGCTGATGGAATAAAGCAATTGTATCAAATCTCTCTTTTTGAAATGAATTGCCCATCTCTTTAAAACAGAGTTCTAGGTAAGCCTTGGGCCAACCCTGTGAAGACTTGGCTGGACAGTGAAACACTTCGAGTTCTCAAACCCTTATTTCCCTTAGCTACCGCAAGCCAAATAACCACCCATAGGAACATCTCTGGATTTCTTTTATCTTCCAAATTATACTCTCTGGAACTACAGTTTATACAGTAGCTGTGTTGAGAGATTATACTTCAGAAAAATAGAAGAACAGAGCTGGAAGGGACCTTGGAGGTCTTCTAGTCCAATCCCCGCCTCAACCAGGAGACTGTCATGCCCCTGTCGGAGTCTAAATCTGAGGAGGAAGACAAACTGCTGACAGGGAGTGGGAATGAGGAAACTGGGGAAGGGCAAAGTCTGGCTGGGCAGAGCAGGAGAGAGGTAGAATAAGAGGGAAGCAGTTCAGAGGAAGACCCAGGCCCACCCCCTCTTCATCCTAGGGCATGCAGGGAGGAATGGAGAAGGGAGCAACGTGGGTTGCGTGACTTACGGGGGAGGAAAGGGCCCTGATTCCCTTCATTAGCTGCAGCTGGGAACACAATGTTTAAAAAGGGAAGCTGCGCACAGCAAACTGTTGGGAGCAAATTGTGAGTTGATCTGGTCTCTTCGTGGCTTATCTGTGTTCCTGCGTCTTCCCAACTGTATGAGTTTTGCCGTGCTTTCAAGTTTGAAATTCCTTCTCCTGCCCTGTCAAGTTAATTACTGCAGCTTGGTTTATTTGCAGTCTGTATGTATTTCGTTTTGGACTGAATTTTCTCCAGACGAAGGTAACTTGGACAATGGGGGCAAAGTTGGAGATAATAAAGGGACTCTTCTTGCTTATTTGACTGTGTTGCCTTTGTGCCATGACCTGGGTCATCACACAGTTTAGAGGAAGACCCAAGCCCACCCCCCCTTCATCCTAGAGCACGCAGGGTGCAATGGAGAAGAGAGCAATGTGGGTTGCGTGGCTTATGCGGGAGGAAAGGGCCCTGATTCCCTTCATTAGCCACAGCTGGGAATGAGAATTTAAAAGAGATGCATGCTGAGTGTGGCAGTTTCTGGGAGCAAATGTGAGTTATCTTGTGTTGATTGTGCTTATCTGCATTCCTGGAATCCTCCCAACCTGGCTGATTTACTGCCATGTCTTCATGTCTGAAATTCCTTCTCTTGCCCTGCCAGACAAATTACCTTGCCTTGATTGGACTTATAGTTACAGTTTGTGTTGACCATTTTTTGGACTTGATTCTCTGCAGCCAAAGGCTGTTCCTGGGAGAGTTTTTCTCCAGCCAGAAGGTAACCAGGACATTGGGGTCAAAGCTGGAGCAAATAAAGGGACTCTTTTCTTGAAAACCTCCAAAGTTTGATAATCCATAAATGTGTGTCAGTTATCAAGTATCTGAACATAAATCCATGGGGATGCTGCAACGGTCATAAGTGTGAAAAATGGCCATAAGACCCCCTTTTTTTTTCAATTCCATTGTAAGTTTGAACGAATGTTTGTTGTAAGTCGAGGAGCCAATTATTATGTATATATTGCAATTGTTAAACACCTGAATGTTGATCATGTGACTGTGGGGGTACTGAAATGGTAAATTTGATTCCAAGTTCTAAGTCATTTTCTTTTCAAGGCCACTGTAACTTTGAAGGGATGCTGAACGAATGGTTGAAAATTGAGGGATATCTGGGTAAACCGTGGGGTCCTTGGTGCTTTCTGAGCTTGGTTGTTTTCTTGCAGATGTTTCGTTACCACACAAGGTAACACCATCAGGGTTAGAAGGCAGTGGGGTATGCAAAGAGGAAGAGGAGGAAGTCTGTGGAGTCTTTGGTGCTTTCTGAGCTTGGTTGTTTTCTTGCAGACGTTTCGTTACCTCACTAGGTAACTTCATCAGTGCATATAATATAAGTCATATACAAATATAAACTTTCAAGCTACCTTTTTGAGACCAATCTTATGATGACATAAAAAAAAAATATGTTTACAAACAGTCTGGAGAATCTTATCCTAGAAAGGTTTATCCTGCTTTATGGAGCCAGTATCTACTATTGCAGAACATACAATGCAATATAAAGGTTGGTTTTAAACATTGAATGGCTGTTGTGAGGAATTGTGCTTCACTGCACATGTTGCTTAGGACTCCCCCACCTCCCAAATAATTATCCCTTCTATCAAGAGTTCCTGGTGAATTAATGACAATTATGTCACTGAATGAAATTATAGTTTTTCTTAATGCAATTACAGTAATCTGAGGGAAATTAAAGAACAAGTTCAACTATCCCCTTTCTTTAACTTCCTGGAAAAGCCCATCAGAATGTTTTCCAAGGAATACTGCAAGCAGGAATTAAAGCTAACCTCCTGCATTCCTTGTCAATCTATCCTCCAAGCATCTGAGGGCAGGACAAGAAACAATGGATGGAAACTAATCAAGGAGAGAAGCAACCTAGAACTAAGGAGACATTTCCTGACAGTTAGAACAATTAATCAACTTGCTTCCAGAAGTTGTGAATGCTCCAACACCGGAAGCTTTTAAGAAGAAATTGGACAACCATTTGTTTGAAATGGTATAGGGGGTTGGACTAGAAGACCTCCAAGGTCCCCTCCATCTATTCTATTCTATTCTATTCTATTCTATTCTATTCTATTCTATTCTATTCTATTCTATTCTATTCCTATTTCTATTTACTCTACTTTACATTTAGAATAGAATAGAATAGAATAGAATAGAATAGAATAGAATAGAATAGAATAGAATAGAATAGAATAGAATAGAATAGAATTCTTTATTGGCCAAGTGTGACTGGACACACAAGGAATTTGTCTTTGGTGCACAAGCTCTCAGTGTACATAAAAAGAAAAGATACATTCTTCACTCTATTCTATAGGACCATTTTCTATATTATTTATGTTGCATTGTATTTTTATTATGGATAGCGCTAGCAGGAGCAAAATCAATTTTGTTGTATATATGTACAATGACAATAAAGGTTGTTATTATTATTCTATTCTATTCTATATTCTGTTCTATTCTACCCCTATTCCTAAATTGTCCCATTGGGTCTCCAGTTGGCAGAGCCAGGTCTTCAGGCTCTGAGGAAAAAGGCGATTGTATGCTTTCCAGCCATTTTTCCCTGCCCATCTCCTACACACACACACACACACACACACACACACACACACCTGGTTTTCATCTCTCACTTTGCACTCTAGGAACTGCGGTAGAGCAGAAGGCCAGAAGACATGAACTCATTACTTTCCATGAGTTTTTGCAATAATCCTGTGAACCATAAAAAAAAAAAAAAAACCAGGGCAGGTCCCTGACTTCTCCACCTCTTGGCCTGAGAGATACTTATCTCCTTTGGTGGTATGAAGCTAAATGGCGGGGAAAGAGATTTAGATTGCTCACTTCCTCACAGGCTTTGCTAAGAGGGCCTAGTTATCTCTTGATGAAAGGCTACAAGGGCTAGACTGGCAAGTTAAGAAGAAAGCATTGGATGTTGAGTGGAAAGCTTCCTGAAGAAAGGCAGGGCCAAATCGGTTCTCTTGGGTTGACAAGAACGCTACACAAAAATCTTGGTTTGAAAGATGTATTTTAGAATGATGGCTTTGTCATCCTTCTTGGTTCATCATTAGAGTGGACACAATTATTGTTGAAGTCATTGAACTCTCAGAGGGTTATGATGTCTGTCCATCCTTCCATCCATCAATTTATTATTGATCTATCTATCATCTACCTACCTACCTACCTGTCTATCATAGACAGCTATCATCCATCCATCCATCAATCCATCCATCTATCTGCTATATGTCTGTCATCTATCTATCATGTCATCTATCTTCTACAACTATCATCCATCCAGATACATATTACATACTTCTTCAGTATTATTATTTTTAAAATACAAAATTAAAAGATAAAAGAAAAAGTTTTTTTTTTTAAAAAAAGAAAAATTCAGGTAAGAAAAAAGTAAAAATGCAAGAAAGAGGAAAGAAAAGAAACAAAAATAAAAGAATGACTTCTGACTTACTTTGGTAGCACAATATCCACACTATCATTGTAGTCTTCTGGGATGGGGTATTAGTTATTCTCAGAGTTTGGTGGTTTTCTTACAGACTATTTCGTTACTGAGCTAGGTAACGTTATCAGTACTCTTCCAGGATGTTTTTGACGTTCCAGTCTAGCCAAACTGAATGCATAATATTCCAGTAGAATATTGTGTTTTTTTGACCTAGTTCATCAGCAAGCTTAACAAAAGATGTTTTTCTGTACAGGCAACCCTTGACTGGTCATTTAATGACAATTTGAAGTTAGGACAGACTTTCCCAAAACTACTTATGACCTGTTTTCAGAGTTACAACAGCAACACACCACCCTGTGGTCATATGATTGCATTTTGGGCATTGGGCAATCTTATAGCTATTTGCAGTGTTCCTCAGTCACGTGATCACGATTTGTGACAAATTTCAAGTATTTCCCCCACCCCCACCCCCACCCAATACACCCAAAACAAAATCCAACCATTGGGGAAAATGGGTTTGCTTAATGACTGCCCCATTAGCTTTACAACTATAGCATCCATGAATGATTATTGTAGAAAATAGTTGTGATTTCAAATATACTCATGCAATGCCTCCACTTACGACAACAATGGCTCATTCCAGACTCAGTTACCATCGTAAGTTGAGAAATGACTTGTATTCATAAAAGAGCAATGGACCAGGTGTCTTTTCTATACACAGAAAAATAAACTTAACTTTACAGAATGGAGATAATAAGTCTAGCTCAGTCGCTGGCATGTGGTCCTTATACGATCGCCCTGAGCTGCAGCTAGTTCCCTTAGATGATGAGATTTATTTTCCCGGTGAATTTGCTTTTGCTGTGGGCCACCTTGTATGCCTTCACTTTCATGCCCCCTCAGTTTGTGGATGGATAACTGTGATGCAGAGTGCATTGAAATGCTAGAATACTTCATTTGTCTTAACATACAAACTACAAACAGGCAGCTGTCGGTAAATGGGTAGGGAGATACAACCAGATTTGGTTCTGAATCCGGCGGGACGTTAGAAATTTCCCACCTGGAATTCCTTATGTGAGGCCTTGCAGAAGAAGATAGTTAAATCTAGATTACATTATTTTTATTTCCCCCAAAAAGAGAAGTTCCTGTAGGTGGCAATGTACAATCAAGAATGGTAAAAACTTCAGTTTCCACACCCTTCCGTTTCCCTCCGTTCGTCTGGCTTATACCATCCTTTGCTCATCTCGTTTATTCCAAATGATTGTTAGTATTATTATTAGTAATATTATTTTAGCCCAGCCCACTTCACTGAGTTGTTATGGAGGGGAAAAAATAGGAGGCAGGCGCATTATTATGCATGCTACCTTAAACTGTACAAAATAAAGGCTGTATATTTTCATTGCTGCTTCTTACTGCTTTTATTAAAAATGTGCAGGAAGTTTGGAGTCAAAGGGAAGGAGTGGAATTCCCTCACAGACATATACTCTTATCAAGACAACAAAGAGTGCTAATTCTCCATTCTTTTTCCTGTAATTTTCTCCAGCCAAGTCCATTCTGAGGAAAATAGAGTCTAATGCATTAGAAAACTTAAACATCAAAATGCTACCTTCTGGCTACAATTCATAGAAAATAACCATGAAATGATCTTGGAGTGGAATATCCACAGAGCTTTGAGTGCCACGCCAAGGACAACGAAATGTAATTTCGCTTCCCCATCCTTCAATTTTCTAAAAGTGATCCAGATTCTGGCAGGTTGAGAGGTCAGCTACTTTGCGGATACGTAAGCAATGATTCCTGTTGGTTGAATGTCGTGGGCAGGAATGGAAGATCAGAAGGCTGGAAGATCATACACTCCTTAGGAGTTAATTTCTTGTGTCTTTGTGATATGTTGTAGCAGATGAATTGGCAAGTATTAATGAGCTTGCTAAAAGTTAGAAAAACCACTTAATTCCTCAATGTCTGTGGAGATTCCAGGTCATGGTTGTCCCAAAGATATATATATTTTTTCCCCCAAGAGGCAACCGGACTTCCTTGTTTTTCTTTGAAGACATTTCACTTCTCATCCAAGAACCTTCTTCAGCTCTGACTGGATGGTGGGGAAGAAGAGCCGAAGAAGCTTCTTGGGTGAGAAGCAAAATGTCTTTAGAGAAAAACAAGGAACTCCAGTTGCCTCTTAGGGGGGAAGAAAAAAGCACCTTTGAGACTCTTAATTCCTCAATTCCCCCATCCAGCTGGCAATTACATTACTCTTTCTTTCTACTTTAAAAATTGTAGATGCACCACCTTGACTCAACTTCATCAGTTCCCCAATCTACTGAAAATTGATGGGGGGGAGGAGGGGGGGGGAGAAAATTCTCAGCCTGGACTATTGGAAGGATTATAGTAGCATTCAAAAAGAAAGCAGGCCAGGCGTCATTAAGCAAGATAAACATCTGAATACAGAAATGACAATTAGAGCATCATAGGGCTGGAAGGGACTTGGGAGGTCTTCTAATCTAACCCCTTGCCCAAGGCAGGAATCCACATACCATCATCAACAAATGTTTGTCCAATCATCTCTTCCTGAAAACCTCCAGTGATGGAGGACCCCAAACTCCCAAGAGGCAAGGTAGAATCATGGGGCTGGAAGGAACATTGGAAATCTTCTACTCCAATTCCGTGCCCAAGACAGGAGTCCTTATACTATCCCAATCAAACATTTGTCCAATCTAGTTTTGAAAACCTCCAGTGATGGAGGACCCACAACACCAGGAGCCAAGCTGTTCCATTGCTTAATTGTTCTCTCTGTCAGGAAATTAATCTTTAGTTCTAGGTTGGATCTCTCCTTAAATAGTTTCCATCCGTTGCTTCTTGTCCTGCCTTCAGGCACTTTGGCGAATAGGTTGACTCCTTCTTCTTCATGGCAGCCCCTCAAATATTGAAACACTGCTATCATACCAAAGCTGTTCCACTGTTTGATAATTCCCACTGTCAGGAAATTTGTCCTTATTTCCAGGTTGGATCTCCCTCTAAGGACCTTCATTGCTTCTTGTTTCACCTTCAGGTATTAATGGTGAATACATCGATGTCCTCTTCCCTGTGGCAGCTGCCCATCAAGTGTTAGAAGGCCATTATCATGTCTCCCCTTAGTCTTCTCTTCATTAAACTAGACATACCTAGTTCCTTTAACCGTTCTTAGTAGGATTTTGTCTCTAGAACCCTTATCTTTGTTACTCTTCTCTGCACTCTGTTTAGAGCCTTAGCATTTTCTTTTTATATCGTGGTGACCAGAACTGGATGCAATAGTCCAAATGTGGCTTTATTGGTATTGTATTGAGCAATACTATCCTGTAGGCTATGTTGGCTTTGTTGGTAGCTGCAAAATTCATAGTTAAGTAGTGGTCCACTAGGACTCCTGGATCCTTCTCATGGGTGCTACTGTTGAATCGGGTACTCTACCTATTCGTCTGGTCCTTCCCGCCTAAGTGCAGGAAAATGGATGGATTTATTTGCAATATTCAATTGTTTTAACAGATTAGCATAGTTGGAAGGGACCTTGTAGATCTTGTAGTCCAACCCTCCATCCAAGCAGGAGAGCCTACACCCGTGATGGCGAACCTATGGCACACATGCCAGAAGTGGCATGAAGAGCTGCCGGCACGTGAGAGGTCACCCGGAAGAGCCCAACTGCTCATCTGCGTGCGCCGCCCGCCCAACAGCTTATTATCTGGTGCCCATGCACGGGGTGCATGGGAGACATGTGCGCATAGAGGCATGGGGTGCGGGGAAGTCTTGTGCGCATGCGTAGAGATGCACAGCATGCACAGGGAATCGTGTGCACATGCACAGAGACGCGTGGTGCAGGGGGGAATGCACGCATGCATGTGCAGAGACATGTGGGGCTCAGGGGGGTCATGCTTGCATGTGCAGGGGACATGGGGGGCCAGCGTGAATTGCCTTTTGGGTGCTGGCACATGAGCGCGCGCACAATTTTTGGCACAAGAGCTGAAAAAGATTAGCTACCACTGCCCTACACCATTTTGGACAGATGGCAGTCCAGTCTCTTCTTGAAAGCCTCCAGTGATGAAGCTCCCACAACTTCTGAAGGCAACTTCTGTTCCACTGGTTGATTGTTCTCACTGTCAGAAAGTTTCTCCTTATTTCCAGGTTGAATCTCCCCTTACTTAGTTTCCATCCATTGTTCCTTGTCTGGCCTTCAGCGGCTTTAGAAAATAGCTTTATGATGTACACAAAAGGTGGTATTTAATTTTGTTGTCCGAGATGCAATGACAATAAAGTAAACTAACTAACAGATAGAAATGACAGTCCATATAATTCCTCTGCAGAACTATATCAGCTACTCCTTGGGCAGTCTGAGCTTTCTGAGTTGACATAGGAAGAAGGTTCTAATGCTTATTTCCAGTCCTACATCAATGCTGCTTGAGATTCCATTGTATTTTTATTTAGCAATTCAGCAGGGGATTTAGCAATTTTTCTTGCTCAGTAGCAGAATGAATCTATATATATAAAAGCGAAATACCACTCATGCATCATCACAAAATCTCCAGAACCATAAAAGCCTAAAACTTGAAATTTGGCACTTATGTTCCTCTTGGCTTCTAGGGGCTCACTAAGAAAAGATTTTTTGAAATGACCATCAGAGCATTAGTATTTCGTATATTATTATTAACACGCTCTGATGCTAAAGACTTTTACTCCCTCTCCCCACTGAAAAAAAATCTGTTCCAAATGCAAAACACAAGCAAAGAGGAGTTTCAGTTTTAGTTTCACAGCAGCAACCAGCTTCAGTACAGAACAGTTGAGCTAAGCCATGCCCAGTCTTCTTGCTGTCTCCTTCTTGCTGACACGGCAAATTCTATTTCACTTTCCAAACAGCCCTCAACTCTCTCACACACTGACAGGACGCTAGCCAGATGAATACCGATGGATGCTGGTAGGCAGAATTTTTTCCCCTTATTTTCCTCCCCCAAAATTAAACCCGACCACATAGTTTCGTAGCGAAGGATGGCTGTCAAGGTAGTTCTTTATATTCACAAAATTCCAGGTCTGATATTTGCTCCGCCCTCTTCTCCAGAAAAGAGAAATGATAGTTTGACTTGGGATGAGATAGCTAGGTAAATATTTTTCTGAGGGTGATTTAGTTTTCCTTTCGTTTGGCATCCCTCAAAAGGGGTAGAACCATATCAGTAATTTAGTTATTCAATGTCTTTAAGATTTGGGGCTGTATATAAATATGATAAAGAGCAATTGCAATTACACAGCCAGGCTCACACGTACATGCTTGCGCGGTTGGTTCGAAAGACCTCTGACGTCCCTTTCTATTCTGTCATTCTCTAGTCTGCCTTCCCAAATAAGAAACGTTTAATTTAATAACTTAAGGCGTTTCTTTAGGCTTTATAAAATGAGTGCTATTTGGTGGTGCTAATTGTCATCGTATCCAAAAAGATCATAATTCTGCCAAAGTGTTTCATTATCATGTTAGCCACTTGTGTAATTCAAAAGGGGGAAAGGAGAAGCTTATGAAAAACTTGTTACAAGCAACCCGATTTGGGAGGATGGCGGTGGTAAGACTTAATTTTTTTACCAAGTTGTCAAGCAATATTTCAGTACCTTTGAGTACAGCTAGTCCCCTTTCTGCTTTGTTCTTCGGGGTTGCTGGATTACAGCTCCCATTGTCCCCAATTAGAGTGTTCAGAATTCTCCATTTTAGTTTGCACACTGATTCCAAAATGTGAAATCAGAAGAATGGATTTTTTATTTTATTTTTTGGCTTAACTGAACACGTTAAACAACTTTGCAAAGAAGCCTGCGTATATTTTTTGGGGTGGGGAAAAGTGTGCAAATATTAAACCTTCAACTTGATGAACCGAGTATGACAGTTTCTAAGGAAAGGGAAACTTGAGCACCTGAAATTAGCACATTTGTAAAAAGGAGAAATTTCAGAGAATCTGTAATGGAGAGATTTATCTCCCGTAAGGGGTCAAACTAACATGACCTCAGAAATTTCTCCTTTCTCCCACTGTGTTCCCTTTCCTTTCCTGGTTAAGCAGGTGTGAAGTAACAATATTCTAATTTATTTTTTTCATTTCAAGGGGGTTATTGATAGGCGTTTTCAAAGCTTGGCTGGGTAGATCCTGTTATTCTAGCGAAAAGGCCAGGAAATGAGAATGTAAATGATTGGAGCGCAGAAAAAAGCCATCAGTTTAATCAGCGGGCTTATCTTTGCACAGTGTTTTAGCTTAAGGCCACCGGAACAATGAGACCAACTCACAAGATCCCATGAAGAGCAATGGGTTCTCTGCCCAGTTGCTGGGTGGGCATGGCCATGGTGGGCGTGGCCTAGTCAGCCTCCTGCATCACAGCGGGGGTGGGGGTGGGGTGTCTTTGCCCTTCCCGGGCTCCGGAGGCTCTCTGGAAGTCAGAAACGGGCCCCTTTCTGGCCTTCCCAAACTTCCGGGAGGCCCATTTTTCATCCTCCCCAAGCATCCGTGTGTGCCCTGCACTTCCCTGCATCCAAAATGAGCCATGTGGGGACTCCTGGGAGGAGAGGGGTGAGCAGGGCCAGACACAGGAGTGGGATTTGGGGCTTCTCCAAACTGCACAGAATCTTAGCTGGAAGGATCTCTTGAACCCCTACGAACCCCCAGCAGCCCAGCCCTGATTATATCTAATAATAGTCATTTCTACAAAAGTCTATCCATCTAATCTATAAAATCCAAAGCCAAAGTTACATTCTTTTCCACTTCAAGCATGAAATTCAGAAGCGGTTTCCTCTGAAACACTTTCTCAAAGGAGGGAAATTTGCAAGAATTTTGGGGGGATTGTTGTCGCTGAGTAGTGAAGGCTAGACACACAGACACACAGACGTCCTGTCCAACCTCACACCAACAGCTTCTTCTTCCTTGTATGCCAACACGTCCGGTGTGTCACCTCACCATTGTGTTCTACCCCGCCCAGTGTTTCATCTGTATATAAAAATTAAAAATTCAAGCAAAAATCTGGCCTGCGTGGAAAAAGAGGGTCCTCCTGGGCATGCGGTTCATTATGCACATTTATTTAATTACTAAAACACTTGAGATGTTTCTCTCTCTCTCTCTCTTGCCTGCCCTTGATTTCAACTGAAAGAGTTAGACCTGTTATTTAGCATGGAATATTTGAAGCAGCCAGAAAGGGATGAGCCTTTGCTTTTTTCCCCCATCAATCTAGTCGCAGTATTTATTAATAATAGAATAGAATTCTTTATTGGCCAAGTGTGATTGGACACACAAGGAATTTGTCTTGGTGCATAAGCTGTCGCTGTAGATACGAAAAACAAAGCAGTATAATCATAAAGTACCAATAGGAAACAGAGAAAAGATGAGAAGGAGAAAAGGAGTAGAGTAGAGTAGAATAGAATAGAATGGAATGGAATGGAGTAGAGTAGAGTAGAGTAGAGTAGAGTAGAGTAGAGTAGGGTAGGGTAGGGTAGGGTAGGGTAGGGTAGGGTAGGGTAGGGTAGGATAGGATAGGATAGGATAGGATAGGATAGGATAGGATAGGATAGGATAGAATAGAATAGAATAGAATAGAATAGAATTCTTTATTGGTCAAGTGTGACACAAAGAATTTGTCTTTGGTGCAGATGCTCTCAGTGTACATCAGAGAAAAAATACATTCGTCAAGAAACAAGAATCATCAGGTACAACACTTAGTAATAGCCATAGAGTACAATAAGCAATCAAATCATACTAGGAAACACTCAATATAAATCATTAGGATACAAGCAACAAGGTTATAGTCATATAGTCATAAGTGGGAGGAGATGGGTGAAAGTCTGACAGTATTTATTTATTAATAAATACTAAAAAAAAAAACAGTAAGTATTTATTAATAAAGCATCTTGGAGAGTGTAAGTTTATGGGAGAGAGATCTCCCATGTTTATTGTATGTGCCTAGTCTGTTCGTAATCTGGGGGCTACATAGAGTACAATAAGCAATCAAATCATACTAGGAAACACTCAATATAAATCATTAGGATACAAGCAACAAGGTTATAGTCATATAGTCATAAGTGGGAGGAGATGGGTGAAAGTCTGACAGTATTTATTTATTAATAAATACTAAAAAAAAACAGTAAGTATTTATTAATAAAGCATCTTGGAGAGTGTAAGTTTATGGGAGAGAGATCTCCCATGTTTATTGTATGTGCCTAGTCTGTTCGTAATCTGGGGGCTACACCCATTCAAGTGAACCTAGAATTTTCTCCTTCCCAATCTTGTGAGATAAAATATGCCTCACGTCTTCTGAAATCATCAAATCCCGAGAGTCTGTATCCCTGCCATGTCATCCATGATCTTGAAATGTTAGGCAGCATTGGCTTATTTGTTCACAGTGCTCAGGTGGAAATACAGGCGGTCCTCAACGTACGACCATCATTGAGCCCAAAATTTATGTTGCTAAGTGGAAACATGGGTGAAGTGAGTTTTGCCCCATTTAATGACCTTTCTTGGCAAAGTTGTTAAGTGAATCATTGCAGTCGTTCCGTTAGTAACCCGGTTGTTAAGTGAATCTGGCTTCCCCATGGACTTTGCTTGTCAGAGGGCTGCAAAAGTTGATCCTGTGGCCCTGTGGGACATCGCAACCGTCATAAATATGAACCAGTGGCCAAGCCCCTGAATTTTGATCACATGGCTATGGGGATGCTACAAGTTGTAAGTGTGAAAAAGGTCACCAGTCACTTTTTAAAAAAATAAACCTTTATTGAAAAATTAAAACATTAAAATACAAAATACAATACAAATAATTAAAATGAGAGTGTTATATATATTACAATCCATTTTGATAGTGCTTAAATTTCAATTCTTATTCTAGTGCATATTTTATACTCCCGTTTGTTTGTACGTATGTATGTACACACACACATCTCCCTATCTTTCTACATTATACATTCCTTATTTATTTAATTGCTTATTTCTGACGTTTATCCAATGGTACCAATTTTCCCATACTTTATAATAAACTGAGTCATCCTTCTCTTTTAATTCGAATGAGAGTTTGTCCATTTCTTCACAGTCAAAGATCTTCTGGATAATTAAACTATCTGTCAGCATAGAATCTCCTTTCCAACATTGTGCGAGTGCTAATCTCGCTGCTGTTATTATATGCAGGATTAAACATTTTATTTCTTTTGTGTAATTCCCTTTAATAATTCCCAGAAGGAATAATTCTGCTTTAAATCCTATTTGGACTTTCGTAATTTCTTTTAACCATTTTCGTATTTTGGTCCAATATTTCTTAACTTTTGGACAAAGCCACTATACGTGAAAGAAGGTACCCTGTAATTGCTTACGTTTCCAACAGTTTGGATTTCAATTGGGATACATTTTAGCCAGTCTCGAGGGGCTAGATACCACCAATAGCACATTTTATATTGATTTTCTTTATGTGATTTTGATTTTATTATTGTATAGTTTCTTTTACCAAATCTTTTCCCAATCCTCCAATTCTATATTATGTTCCAAATTCCTGGCCTACACTCTCAATGGTCCTTTCACTATTTCTTCTGCTAAATCGTATTCTAATAAGTAGTATGTATCTTTGATGTCAATTTTTCCTCTGTACCTGTCATTAATTTATCTAATTGATTAGGTTCTATCTCTATTTTGAATTCCTCTTGGTCTTTTTTATATTTTGATTTTAATTGGAGGTACGGCATCCAGTCTATATTTAGTCCCAGATCTTTTAGTTCCTGGTTGGTCTTTAATGCTCCTTGGGGGTCCAAAATTTCATAATATCTGGCCATTCTTCCTAGATCTAATGTATTGGGGTAGATCATTGCCTCTATAGTAGATATTCATTCTGGGATTTTTATATAATGTTTATTTTTAATTTCTTCCCATTTTTGTATTAGAGAGTCCCTTAGCATATGTCTATAAAAATATGTATGGGCCTTGCCCCTGGGACTCCACATGAAGGCATGCCACCCTGCCTGTAGATTATATCCTTCTAAAAATAAAATTCTTTTATTCCTTAAATTTACCGATTCTTTAATCCATGTTAGGACTGCTGCTTTATAGTAGGTTTCCCAAGCTGGGAGTCCAAAGCCACCTCTGCTTCTATTATCCTGCAGTGAACTTAATTTTATTCTTACTCTTTGGCCACCCGCACAAATTTTGTGGTTATTTTGTTTAATTCTGGAAAAAAATTCTTGTCTAATTTCACAGGGATCGTTTGAAACAAATAAAGTAGTCACTTTTTTCATTGTAACTTTGAACTGTGGTACGTTAAAGGCTACCTGTACTGATTTCTGGAAGGATTAGCAATCCTCTCAAGAGTTTGCCTGCTCATACCTGTTGGATCACTTTCTGAGAAGGCGGTAGCATAGATGGTTGTATCTTTTTGCTTCTTGGGGATAAAAATGGCTTAAAGATGATCACTTCGATCAAGTCAGAATGATTTGAATCTCATTTCTTCCCTTTCTTGTTTTTCCTTCAATAGCTGTTTTGTCTCATAAGAATCAGGAAAGAGCAACCATATTAGTAGCTATTAAGTGTTGTAGAACACTGTTGATCTGCATTATAAAGAAGGTATGAACTTTGATTTAATGCAAGCAAAGCTAAGTAAGAATGTAGCCAACAGAAACCTTATCCCATCTGTTTCAAGGACATCAGAAATCAGGAACAGAGGTGGAAGGAACCTTGGAGGTCCCCTGCTCAAGCAAGAGACCCTATACCATTTCAGACAGTTCCTTCTTTTCTTAAAAACTTCCAGTGATGAAGCACCCACAACTTCTGATGGCAAGCTGTTCCACTGGTTAATTCTTCTCAGTGTTAGGGAGTTGCTCCTTGACTTCCTGCTCAAGGAGAAGTTGCTCCTCACCTTGATTCATTTCCATCCATTGTTTCTTGTAAGCTGAAAGACAAAATTGGAGTCACCAAATCCATTCCAAGTTCAATGGAGGAATCCAAACTAAGCCATCGTAGAAGATGACTCTTTAGTTGACCATCTCCAAGAAAGCCCACCCCTTCTCACTCATTAGTTCTATCGTTGAGCGGCTTGTAGTGTTAGGACTTCTTCTTCTTCTTCTTCTTTTTTTTCATCTGGAGACTCTACTCCTTGAGACCTTTGTTTTCTAACCACCTTTCACTCTGATGAAAAAGGACAAGCCTTGACCTTCTACAGTATGGCATCATTTCAGGTATTTGAAGAATGCTGACATGTCCATCCTCGGTGTCCTTTTCCCCAGTCTTCCTTGACAGAAATTTAATTTCTAATTCTTGATCTTCCTTCTTGTTCCTGTCTGCAGTGGTTCCAGTTTGCCTGAACCTATTGAATTCCTTTAAATAAAAATGCCAAATGTACATTTGATCGCTCTAAGCATCAACTTTATGTCCAAAATAATATCTGGTTACTACCTGGGCTTGATAAATCAAAATAGAAATTCAGTAGTATCTGACTGGAGCTCAATCCTTTGTTTAGAATAATTCCACCTGTCCAGCAAAAAAGACAAAGGTAAGTTGGGATGACAGGGCATATCCAGAGGATGAAACCCAGAACATAGAAAACAGAATAATAGAGTTGTAAGGGACCATAGAGATCTTCTAGTCCAAACCCTTGATCGAGCAGGAGACCCTATACCGTTTCAGATAAAAGATTGTACAGTCTCTTTTTCGAAAGCTTCCAGTAATGGAGCATCCAGAACTTCTGAAGGCAAACTATTCCATTGATTGATTGTTCTTACCATTGGGAAATTTCTCCTTAGTTATAGGTTGCTTCTCTCCTTGGTTAGTTTCCATCCACTGTTTTTTGCCTTGCCTTTTGGTGCTCTATTTCTATTAAGTTATGGGTGCTCCATCACTGGAAGTTTTTAAGAAGAAATTGGACAGCCATTTGTCTGCCTGTGTTTCCTGCTTGAGAGGGGGTTGGATTTGAATACATCCAAGGTCTTTTCCAACTGTGTTATTCTGTCATGCTGTTGTTCTTCTGTTGTCCTTCTGTTATTCTGGTTGGGGCAGGTTACACCTGCCATTTTGTGAAGCAGGAAAGCCATTCTTGAATGGTAGCCATTTCCTGGGAGTCTCCAGTCATGGTCTCAGAATTTCCAAAGATGACCATTGGCACATACGAGGTTTAAAATAATGTTCAATTAGTTCCTCACAAGGGTGAGGAAGGCATTGTTGTTCTGCTTATTGGAAAGTATCTGAGCCAGATGGAGCACCATGAACTCACATTCATTCTGTACTAGAGCTTGGGTTTGCCTGTGGCTCTGAAAACATGTCCTCACATCACACTTCCATGGGTGTTGTTCGGTTGTTCCCTTTCATGGATGTTTTCCAAAATGGTCAGGAGGCTGTGGAGTTGCCTACAGCATCTTCAACAGCCTGATTTTCCACAGGGCGTCAACTTTTTGACCTTGGGGTCCCTGGAACAGTAGTAAGATTTAACTTTGGATTTCAAACATTAGGCAAAGCAACTAATGTTGGTTTGAAGGTATCAGCTAGTCTCAAAACTGCATGTCACATGCCTTAAGTTCTCGTTCGGCTTTATTGTTTTTTTTTTTTAAAGCACACATGCCTGCTTTAAATTCCTTCCTTCCCTGTCCTTTTTTCAGATGGTTTTGTGCTTGGAAAGTGAATGACCTGAGGGATTCGGGGCAGTTTTATTGCCTAGTCATGCTGTTGGCAATATTATGGGCTCTCCTTGTTCTCCACCCTTCCTGTTAATTTAGAAACAGAGATATATTCAAAATGCCATCTGATTATTTTAGTGCATTCTGTAATGCAGGCGTTATGGGTCAATAAAAGTGGCAACTGTGTTTAAATCTCCTGTGGATTTGGGTTAGTAGCACATATGCAAAGCTCATCCCCTCCCTTTTCTGACTGTGACCCTTTATATTTTATGTGCTGTTGTACCATAAAAGAGTGATTTCCTTCTATGGCACGAGAAGAAGAGTGGTTCAACTTGGCTCAAACCTGAACAGGAATGGGGGGTGGGTTGGAAATGATCCATGCTTAGAATGACTCCAGGGTAGGAAAAATGGAAGCAGCAGACAAGCCATTTTACGTTGAAATAGCAGTTCAGGAATGGAAGGATTGTACACACAGTGGGAAAAAATCAGTCCTTTGGAAAGCATTGGATCAAGGAACAAGGGTCGGCCTCACTAATTGACTCTGGAAGAGATCCGTTGGGAATTAATGCTTGGAAGTCATTTCATAGAATCATCAGGCTGGAAGGATTTGGAAATCTTCTAGTGTAATCTCTTGCTTCAAGGCAGGAGACCTAATACCAGGGGTGTCAAACATAAGGCCCACAGGGTGAATCTGGCCCATGATGTGGTCGGATCCAACCCTCAGGGCCGTCCTGAAAAATGTAACATCAGGCCAGCATCGCCTCGGCCCTGTCTACCCAATGCGAACCCACCCAGTCGGCCCAGTGAGTGAGCCACGGCCACCCAATTGACCCAATCAGACACACCCACATAGCCCTCCAAGGTCAACCACAGCCCTGATGTGGCCCTAATGAAATTGAGTTTGACACCCCTGGCCTTTGGTCATTTGACACAAGTGGTTGTCCAGTCTCTTCTTAAAAGCCTCCAGTGATGGAGCACCTACAACTTCTGAAGGCAAGCCATTCCATTGATTCTCACTGTCAGAAGATTTCTTCTTCCTTCTAGGTTGGATCTCTCCTTAACAAGCTTCCACCCACTATTTCTTGTCCTGCCCTCAGGTGCTTTGGAGAATAAGTCAATCCCCTCTTCTCCATGACAGCTCCTTGAGTATCGAAAGACATCATGTCCCCTCTAATCCTTCCCTTTGATAGGCATACCTAGTTCCTTCAATCATTTATTGTCTCATTCAACCTCCAGTCTCCTTATCATATTTACTGCTCTTCTCTGCACTCTTTATAGGATCTCAACCTCTTTGTCCCCCAAATATTTGTATTAGGTTATTAAGTATTACAAAATACAAAAGTAAATAAAGGAACAATGAGGAGGAAAGGGAAAGCGGGAAGAGAAGTGAGGAAAGATAGGGAAAAGAAGAGAAAAAGAAACATTGACTTCCTACTCTCTCTGTTGCAGTAAAGTAAGGCATTAGCATCAAATCACAGCTTTTTGGTTTTCCATAATAATATAAACGAGTCATTTCTATAAAGATCTATCAGTCTAATCGGTAAAACCTGAAGTCATAATTGCATTCTTTTCCACATCAAGCATGAAATTCAGAAGCTGTTTCTGTGTGGAAATAAAAGTACTTCTGTTAGGATCCCAACATCTTTTTTTGCAGTATGGTGACCAGAACTAGACATAATATTCTTTCAGTTTACATTCAGTCCTTTTTCTGGAATCGAGGTGAGTGGTAGCCCATCTTAGGCTGTGAGTTGCTCTTAAGACTCTGGTGCTTAAGAACAGTTCAGATTCCTTCTCTCCAGAGCTCTGAGGTCAACATGGTGGTTCTATATTAGCGGGGCCCCTGTTGTATTTCTCTACTCTTTCTCATTCTGGTTGTTTTAGTGTGGGGTACAACTGTTTTTGGGTGGAGTTTGTAAACTGCCCAGAATCTTCTGGAATAGCAGTTGCTACTTTGGACTTCAGCTCTGCCTTTTAGGCACTTCCCCAAAACAGATTTCTAGGGGAATTTTTGGTCTTTGGCAAAAAAAGTTGTCAATCTCTCCTCAGCCATCAGCCTGAAAGGATAGTAAACACTATCTTAATAGTGAAAGCGGGAGTTTCTATCAAAGCAGCCGCGCACTTGTATCAAAGGGGTAATAGCCGCTCTCTGATGTTGCTTGAACTTGAGCAAATGAAGCAGAATCTTGGTTAATCCTTGGCTGGATCCCCATTAGGAAGCGGTGGGAAACTGTTCCTGTAGGGTTGCAAAGAGAACTTTTGTGTCTTTTTCTTGCTCTTCCCATCCATGTACTTAGGAGCTGAACTTTCCTCGAGGGTGACTTTACCACACACTCACTTAATCTGGGCTGTTGAAACCCAGCTGCCAAGGAGAAATATTTACACATGAAATGGCACATGCCCAGGCCACCAGAGTCTGTGGGTGCCTTAAAACACAAGGATTTCAGCCTTCTGAGAAATTGTGTTGTGCAAGGATGCCTTCCTCAAATACTTTGTACAGCTTTTGTCCAAATAATACTAGTTCTAATTTAGAAATGTAATTGTATTACTGGTGTATATCATTTAGGACTCCAGTGGGGTCTGTGGCAATTCACCACAGCCAACTTGCCATGGCCAACTCACCATGGCCTATTTGCCATGGTAAACTCACCACAGCCTGCTTGCCATGGCCAACTTACCATGGCCTACTTGCCATGGCCAACTTACCATAGCCAACTTACCATGGCCTACATGCCATGGCCAACTCACCACAGCCTACTTGCCATGGCCAACTTACCATGGCCTACTTGCCATGGCCAACTCACCACAGTTTACTTACCATGGCCAACTCACCATGGCCTACTTGCCATGGCCAACTCATCACAACCAACTCATCACAGCCAACTTTCCATGGCCAACTCATCACAGCCAACTCACCATGGCCAACTCGCTGCAGGTTAACTTGCTGCAGGACAAGAGTTACACTAATATCAAAGAAATAGTGGAACAGAATCAATAAAGAAAGGATGCAAAAGGAGAAACAGAATGAAATTTGAAAGGCAAAAATTAAAATCTTTTAAAAAAATAATTAAATAGAATTGTTATTATTGGCCCGCAGCAAGTTGTCTCATGATGAATTGTCCTGCAGCAAGTTAGCCACAGTGAGTTGGCTATGGCAAGTTGTCCCATTCTGCCCCCAGTGAATCCCTTCTTTCTCAACTGAGCCTATGCTGTTTCCATGGTCAGATTCCCTCCCTGTGGAACTTTTCCATCTCAGGTGAATTTGGAATGGGTTATCTGTTTTCTATTTAAAGAAAACTCTACAAAGGGAAAATGTGAAATCTGAGTAAACTTAGGACTCCCAGCTCAGGGGCAGCTACTTGGAGACAGATGTTGATGAGATGGGCAAATGTCAATTGGCAGGGTTGGATGGTCCTTGGATGGGCAAGGACCAAGCTTTGCATTTGGGGAGGCATCCTAAGGAAGGGATGGTTTTAGGGAGCCCCTTTCTGATTCTTCTTTTCCATCTGTAGTTTCCTTACACGGTCATTTCCATTTACTTCCCATCTCAACACAAATAACTACACCTGTGGTTTTCATCCCACCAAGAGCTCCCTCGTGATCAAAACAATAGGATTGGAGATGTTCCTTTACCAAGAAATTGAGTTCTGCTGGAGGCAACTTTTCCCTACCCCGTTACATTGCGGGCGTGTGTCTCTATTTGCAGATTGTACCTATTTCCTATATTCATAATCATGTTTATTCTTATACCTATCATCTTGTAAGCGATTGACAAATCAAATCAAACCAATAAAATCATAATAGGTGCTTGAAACCCCTTGTATAGATTTATCCGCTTTCCTTGTTGATATGCATGTAAGATTTAAAAGGAGTAGGTAATGCAAGATTACACTTGGACCAAGAAATATAAAAGCATCCAGGCTGACGTATCTGACATGAATGCAAACCTCAGGAGGACGGGCGTCAGAGGTTAACAGAGAGGCACAAAGCTACGGGCCTCATTTTCAGATACAAAGCCTTGAAAGCTTTCTTCTCTGTATCTTTCTTGTTCTCCGTTAATGTTATCTTTTGACTTCGGGGGGAGTTTAATGCAAATAATGTAGCTAACCTCCCTCTTCCCTTTTGTCAGGTGTTCGTGACCACAGTGTGGCATTTTGAGCCCTACATGGTGCCCTTAGCGTTGTTGATGCTCTTTGTGTACAACATCTCCCTTAGCAGTCCTGACAAAGCCTTAATCACACAAGACCCTCAGGTAGGTATGATGTGTGTGTATGTGTGTGTGTGTGTGTGTGTGTGTGTGTGTGTGTGCTATTTTTTTCAGATCCACCTGGGACTTAATTTGTGGTGTAGGAAGTTAGCACTTAGCCTCTCCTAGAAAAAATGAAATATCCTAGGAAATGTTTAAAAGATCTATCTATCTATCTATCTATCTATCTATCTATCTATCTATCTATCTATCTATCTATCTATCTATCTATCTATCTCTATCTATTTATCATCTCTTTATCTAATAGTCTATAGTTTGAGTGAATGAAGAGAGAATATACAACCTTATTCTTTGAATAACTTGGAACCAATCTGTTTCATCTTGTTTTGCCTGGATTTCTTCCCTGTGGATAGGTTTGGCATGAGGACAGTGAGATGGTCTGGAATTTCCATTTTCCTAAGTATGTTAGTCCACACAATCAGAGGCCTATCTATATTTAGTGAAACACATACGTACTTTTTGTGGGCATGTTTTCAGTTTAGCAATTATCTAGCATGCATCAGCAATAATGTCTCTTGTTCTCTACTTTTTCTTAAAACCAGCGCAGAACATCTGGCATTTCCTTTTCATGTAGGACTCTAATATGTGTCTGATGTTTCTACCAATTATTTCTGTAGCATGTGAAATTAATTATATCGTATGATAGTTTGCAATTCTGCTAGGTCTTCTGTCTTACTACTGATGTGAATATTGACATTTACTAATCAGTTGGTCCTTACATTGTTTGCCAGATTTGTTGGCATAGTGTGGCTAAACAATTACTGATGTTTTTTATTGTGTGTCATATACCTGTAGATATCTCATCAATTCCTGAAGCTTTTTGCCTTGATAATGACCAGGAGAATTGAATAACTGAATAACAGAGTTGGAAGGGACCTTGGAGGTCTTCTAGTCCAACCCCCTGCTCAGGCAGGAAATTTTATACCATTTCAGACAAATCGTTGTCCAATCTCTTCTTTAAAATCTCCAGTGTTGGAGCATTTACAACTTCTGGAGGCAAGCCATTCCATTGATTAATGGTTCTTATTGTCAGGAAATTTCTGCTTAGTTCTAGCTTGATTTTCTCCTTGACCAGTTTCCATCCACTGTTGATTGAAATTACTTCATATTCTTGTCTGTTCTAGAAGTTTCAATAAATAGGGAGTATCTTCCAAACTATTTTGGATGTTCACCCTCCTACAGTTCAGTAGACATCTCCCGTCTCTGTTTGATTTTATTTGAATCAGTTCCCATCCATATATTGGCAACTTTTAGGAAACAAATTCAAAGTTTGAACCTCTGTCTGAGTTCCCTTGGAAAGCTATTCTTGTTTTTCTATGTCTGCTTCTATGTCTTTACAAATGTTGCCTGTTGCTTCTCATCTCTTCTAACATCTCCCTGACATTCTTTGTTCAGTTCCTGCCTGAGATCCTTGTCATTCTTGGCCTGGACTTCTCTTCTGTTCTTGGCAATTTCCGCTGTCTCTTCTATCATCATTTGTTTTCTTCTGTTTCCTCATCTTTGGCAGTCTCTTTCCACATTCACCCATAGCAACTTTTCTTGATTTCTGTGACCTTAATAAAGATTTCATTTCATTTCACAGGTCCTCTGGTTCCCCTATCAATGAGGTTTAGGTCTTGAAAAAGATTCCTAATGGGCAGATATATTCTCAGGATCATGTTTCTGAAAATTCACTGTCTTTCTTCTTCTGTTTTAGCTTAACCTGGAACAGGTTATGATCTATTTCATAGTCGGCCTGTGGCCACATTTCTGTGATATATTTGGGACAACTATGATCAGAATGACTGAGAATCTCCATGGACAATTGGCCAAAACGTTTCACATTTTCTATTATTTCTCCTGGGTCTCCACTAGAAGAAGGAAGACTCCAAAGTTGTGCAGAATCTGGAGATGCCCAGAATAGCAGAGAACACAACTGAAATATTTTCCGTCTTACATCCTCATGGGGTGAAGACAAAGAGTTTGCAACAATTGTTCCCTTGCTATTTGCCTCACTTGGATTGACCCATAGGACATACCTTGCCATATGATAACATTGGGGTCCTTTTACCTTTTAGCTGCATTTCTCTTTGTTGCCAAGACAACTTCATATTTTGCTTTATAGAACGTGGTCCTCGATTAATTTTCCCTTTCAAGTAGTTGTTCCTGAACTGCCGTCTTCTTTGTTGTCATTTTTCAACAAAACTGTTTTTAATTTTGCTTTGGTGCATCTCTTTCATTCTGCTCTATTTGTTTATCTTTATCACATATAAGGCCTATTCCAATACTAGCATAATCCAAAGAATGTGTTTATACATTGCCTGCAAAAATAAAAACAAAAATTACTGCTATTCAAGTTGCCCTGACATTTCATCATAACCTCGCTTTCTTTGTTAACCCTCTCTTTCAACAATTGGCACGATAATGCTGCATAGAATTTTGTATCTGATTCTTAAGATTGATTATGTGTGTGCTAATGTGTTTTCTGCCTCCTAATGTTTTTGTAATAGCCCTAAAGGGAGGGAACAATCATTGAAATAAGTGACAATGGGAGAACAAACTGAGTGTTCGGGATCTCAGCCTTGACATTCCAACTGGTTCATTTGTCAAATGATGAACAAAACCCCCTTACCAGGAGAGAAACTTGGCAATGAATTAAAATAACATAAAATAAGGTCTCTCAAATCCTTGTGGCCTTCAGAACAATTAGACCTCATATGTTTTGTTAACATGTTTTCTTGGATAAGGGTTATCGCTGTTTTTCTGTTATTATTATTTTTTAAGCTTTCTCGTCCTTGAGAGTTAAAGAAAGAAATGATTGTTAAAGGAAAAATAAATTAGTGATTTTAAATTGGCATTGTGGACATACCTATCACACTGGTCCTTTCTGGGATAAGCAGTTTTGTGCAAAGCATAGGGAAGGTGAAAACATTCTTAGTTGTTTTACTTTTTAAAAGCTTGTGATTCCAAAAAGGATACTTTGGACTTCATGGTCCCATCCTGTGAGCAAAACAGATAGATAAGATAGATAGATGATAGATAGATAGATAGATAGATAGATAGATAGATAGATAGATAGATAGATAGACAGACAATCAGATAGACGATAGAGATGATAGATGATAGATAGATGATAGATAAACGGAAGATAGATAGATAGATAGATAGATAGATAGATAGATAGATAGATAGATATAGATGATAGATAGACAGACAGACAGATAGATGATAAATAGATAAGATCTGAATAATATACAAGAGAGCTGGTTTGTTTTATTCTCCTTTTTGAATAAAAAGAAGCATGTATTTTTCAAAAGGAGTGCTTATACATTGCGTGGACTTTTTCAAATGGTCTAATATTTTTCTTCTTTTTGATTTTAAAGGAATACATTATTGTAGAAGAGGACGAGGATGATGATGACAAGGTAAGAGGGAATAATGGAATCCGAGATCTTAAACTGGAAATAAAGATTCTACAAGCATAGATTCACACATATTGGGAACATTAGTATAAGAAGGGTAATTCCTATACATTAGAAAATAATGCATTGTAGAAAACCAATTATGGATTTCAAGCGTTTATTATTACTTTTTCTTTTTTGCATCAGGTTACTAAAATATACAAAAGCCGACTTTTTTATTTTTTAAAAAATTGTAATGAAGTACATTCTCCACTCCCCACACAACATAACAACTTCTAGGGATTGCAGTTGGCTGGGATGTAACCCAGAGGAACATGGTTTCTATCAAGTGAATGGTTGTGTTCTTGTCAAAATATACAGAGACCTTTCTTGACCATAACAGAGAGAACTTCTGGGAATTGTAATGTGTCTTTGGAGACATAACTGTTTACAGCTTAGAAACCCCTTAGACAGTTAATTAAAAAACAGAGGAACCAATTAATTCCTTTCCATATGAATGATCAAACTTTAAACTAAAAAAATGTTGGGCTGCTGGATCTTTTTTTTTTTTTTGTAATTCCCCCTCCCCCTCTTATTCCAAATACCAACTTTGGTGGAAAATAATAATGGTTGGTTTCCCAAGCAAGCTACCATTAAAGGTTTCTCCTTAGTGATGGCCTTTAACCACAGAGTCTGACTTCTTCCATGAAATTGTAAGACAGCTAAAACGTCACTTTTCTCTCCCCTGCTTCCAGAGTTATATAGGTTTCATACCATTGTGTACTAAGTGAAGGTTTTTAAAAAAAGGATTTTCTTTCTTTTTTTTTTCCTGGAAAAAAAAAAAAAGCTTATTTTGTCATTAAAGGAGGCCGTGCCAGGTTTTCCAGGGATCTGACCGTATACTGAAATAGGCTTACTTAATGAGAAAACCCCATTTCTGTTGTTTCTCAGCTTTTCGTTCAGGTCTTGGACGCCCGGTTACATTTCTGACATTATTGTGAAAACTTTTTCCTGTAGACTTAGAGCGAGAGTGGGCAACTTTCCCTTAAGGTAGGCTGTAGTAGTGCTTTTTCAATGTGACCTGGTGGATGTAGGTGTCAGGGTGAAAGACTAGGTCCACCTATGAAGGTTCAGTTAGACTGCTTTATTGCTAAAAGCCTGCATACAGGAATCTTCTTAACTAATGATGGATACCTGGTTATAGTTAGATAAGGGCCAGTGACACACAAGGGGGCAGGGTTGGATTTATTTCGCTTGTGGCTATGTACCGATGCTAGGATAGTTCCCGCTTTCATTTCACCCCCAGTTTCTGTCGTTGCTTCTCCTACAGTGGGCTTCATTCTGTTATGTGGAGGGAAAGACATGAAAATCCTACCTATATCCCCACCCCAGAAAACAAGGATCCCTTCCCCCTAAAAAAGAATGGTCTTGCCCACTTTGTATCATTCTTAAGGGGATTCCTTAAACATTCTCTGCTTGCTGATTTCCCCATGGTTAATTCCTGAAAGGGGCTCGGAACCTCCTATCCCAAAGGTCAGATTGGCCAAGACAATAGCAGGACTACTTGATATGTTAAAAATATATCCTTCTTTGGAATAAATTCTCAACAGCCTCATTATTCAAGACTGCATGATAAATGTTAAATGTTTGAATATTTCAGCCTCCCTTGGACCATGTCCATGGAGCTCATTTTCCAGAAAACAGGCTGATTATTTTTGTGGCAAAAGAGTAAAAATTCTTATTCTGTTCAACAATTTTTTCCTTTTAAAAAACTCTTTTCCCCGCAAGATTGAACTTACCCTTTTGTGGTCTTGTTTAAGCCTAGTAATTCTTTCTCTGTTCAGAAGTATGAGGGGGAGATATTAAGTAACACAAGTGTTATTTAATCAATTCTTAACTGTGAATTTATTTCCAAAGTCGTATTTTTCATCTTTTTAAATAGTACTTTTATTAACCCTTAAATGAAAGACTAATAAGAAAAATTAGAAAACGTAAAATAGAAAATCAAAGCTTTCACTGTGCATAAACAGAACAGGAAAACATGGAGGCTACAGGCTATCAGAACGAAAACTTAGATTAATTTACAATATTAATACAGTAATGCTTAAAAATCATAACCGTGGATAAAACCAAGGTTCTGTTTAAAACAAATATTATATTCAATAAAAGTAGAAAAGAGTACTGCCCTTCTAGAACCTGTTAAGAATGGATCCGGGACTGTGTTTCCTTGGGAAGGTATTCTGCAATTGAGATGGGTTACAGAAAAGGCCCTGCCTTTGCATCTACAGACTGTTCCTACCTTGATGGCAAGACATGTAGACATCTGTCTATGAAGCAAGGTCCTTGGGACTCTTTGGACGTCAGAATAAACCCCCTGATTCCCACTTATTTCAATCTCTCAGTCCCAGGCAGTCCAGCAAGCTGACAAGAGAAGATGTAATATTGTGTGGCTAAATTGCGTGATCGCCACATTTTTGTAGCGCAATCTGAGATGTGTAAACAAAGCCAGCAGGATAGCTATCCAGCTGCCACGTAACGGTTCTTCACAGTTCCATGCTGCAAGAACAGGCTTGCTTTGAAAGATCTCACTTGCAAATGTTTATTTCACTGCTGTTAAGAACTGGTCAGAAGTTAGCTCGAACTAGGAAAAACATGGCACGCAGTCCCTCGATTTCGAATCGGCCTCACCCATTCATGCTTGGAAGCAACGCGCTGGAACTTAGGAACCATAAAGGCCTAGAGACTAAAACCAACAAAGAACGGTTGCAGGAACTGGGTATGACTAGTCTAGAGAAGAGAAGAAAGAATCCTCATTTTACCGACCTCAGAAGGATGGAAGACCAAGTCAACTTTGAGCTGGTCAGGATCGAACTCCAGATTGTGGACAGAGTTAGCCTACAGTACTGCATTCCAATCACTGCACCATCAGAGCTCTCAATATCGATAAGATTGCTTTTATTGCGTTAATGTAATGTAAGGCATTCAAACAAATGAGCTGGCTACATGTGAAGACTTGGTGGACATTTTATGGGGTGGAGTACCCAAGGGATACTTGGAACTGCCCAACAACATTTAGCTCTGGTTGACTGTTGCATCTTTTTCTTTAAAAAGAAACATGCTTTCCAACTCAGCAGAATATTGTAAAGAAAGGATAGAAGGAGACTGAGAACTCTTTCTGTCTTTCAGCAGAACTTGCCAAAAATATGGAGATTGGGACCAACTTTTGGGGTTGAGGGAGAAGTTGGCGGAAAAAAGATCAAATAAAAAATGGGCTGCAGAGAACAGAGGGGAAAAGATCCAGAATATTTATCCCAAAACATCCCTATGGAAGGGAAGGAAGTGGGTTGGAAGGTTGCCAGCTCCTCCATTCTAGGTCTCATGACCCAGAGCAAAGTATGGGCAACCCTTGGTGTAGTTCACATACAGAGATACAACATGGAGTGACTGCAGAAATGCCTGTCTTTCCTTGCCCACACCCTCATTGTAGAGCCATTGTGGACAGAAGGGTTTGAGAAGTTTGAAGCACAATTTAGAATGAGGTAGAATGATTAAAGCTAAGTGAATTGCGTACACTTTTGGGAGAAAAAAAAGAAGAGATGGAATTTTAACAGAGGACTGAAATGGGTCCTTTATGGAAGAAAAGCCGAGTATGCTTTTAAAATGTTTCTAAGTGCATTCTTATTTGCAAATAAAAGCAGGATTTTAAAAACCAGAGTCCAAGGTGAAGCAGTTGAGAAAGATTCTTGTATGTTTTATATAGTCATATCACTAACTTGCGCAGTGTTTATCAGGGTTTTTCATTTTGCAAATCCAATAATATGTCTTTATTTCCATACTAATGTTCACCCAACACTTGGTTAAAATAAAAACCTTATAATCAGGTGGTGTGAAGCTTTAATGGGGGTCAATTCGTTTGAAGGTACTTTGATTGAATACCTTCAGTACAGATTCTAAAAGCAATAGCAACAGCACTTAGACTTATATACTGCTTCATGGTGCTTTACAGCCCTCTCTAAAGTGGTTTACAATAGGTCAGCCTATTGCCCCCAACAGTCTGGGTCCTTATTTTACTGATCTCGGAAGGATGGAAGGCTGAGTCAACCTAGGAATAGGATAGGATAGAATAGAATAGAATAGAATAGAATAGAATAGAATAGAATAGAATAGAATAGAATAGAATAGAATAGAATGTAGGGTGGGTAGGGTATGGTAAAGAGGAATGAAGAGAAGAAAAAAGAAAAGAATATTGGCCAAGTATGATTAGACACACAAGGAATTTATCAAAAGCTATCACTGAAGATACAAAAAACGAAGTAGTATAATCATAAAGTACCAATAGGAGAAGGTAGTGGAAAAGATGAGAAGGATAGTAGTAAATTCAGCCATAATACATGAGTAAATATTCTTAGACATAACACAATGCTGTGGGAATTAGGTCTTTAGCAGAGTGATGGCATAAGGGGGAAAATGTCCTTATGTTTAGATGTTTTGGCATGCAGTGCCCTATAGCACCATCCCGAGGGGAAGTGTTGAAACCCAGGATGTGAGGGAGACTTCTAGATATTGTTTTACTATAAAATAGGGGGTCTCCAAACATGGCAGCTTTAAGACTTGTAGACCAACTTCCAGAATTCCTCACCCAACTAGAATTGCCATGTTTAGAGAACTCTGCTACAAATTATTCTCAACCTTGAGCCCTTCAGGAACGAATTCCCGGAGTAAGCAGTGGGTTAGCCTGTTGCCTTTGCATAGACTATGTCATGCCTCTATCCTGGACTTTCAGTGGTCTTGGGAGCAACCCACTCATTATGACGCCACTAGGTAAGACCGAGTGTCACCTCCAACACTTCGTTTTGAACCCTGAGCTAGAGTTAGGGCTTAAAACACTGAGAAGACAGCATCTAATTTCCATAGATCTACGGGGGGTGGTAACCCTTGGAGAGCTCTATGCAACGAAATTTCATTTTAATGTATGCTAATTCAAAGTGACAATAAAGTTATTCAAAATCTAAGTCTAAGTTGTTCCTCAAGTTACAACACAATTGAGCCCAAATTTTCTGTTCTTAAGTGAGACATTTGTTAAGTGAGTTTTGCTCTATTTTACGAACTTTCTTGCCACAGTTATTAGGTGAATCCCTCGCGGTTGATAAGTTAGTAACCCAGTTGTTAAGTGAACCTGGCTTCCCCATTGACTTTGCTTGTCGAAAAATTGCAAAAGGGGATCCCATGACCTTGGGACACAGGTCATAAGTATGAGTCAGTTGCCAAGCCTTTTGATCACACGAGCATGGGACAGCTATGCAGGTCGTAAGTGTGAAAAATGGTCATAGGTCACTTTTTTCAGTGCCGTTGTAACTTTGAGCAGTCAGTAAATGAACGATTGTAAGTTGAGGGCTACCTGTACTTTATACCTGTCCCATTCCACCACTAATGTTCACCATATCCATCATCATCACCATTCTTGAAAATGCTTTCCTGCCTGTAACAAACCTGTTCAACTTGGATGTATAGTTACATCATATGTCTCTGGAGGTTCTCAGCCATCCAGGCCATGGATGCCCCAAAGATGCTTTTTCAAGAGGCAGCTGGACTTTCTGGTTTTTCTTTGAAGACGTTTCTCTTCCCATCCAAGAAGCTTCTTCAGCTCTGACTGGATGATGGAGAAGAGCTAAAGAAGCTTCTTGGATGAGAAGAGAAACGTCTTCAAAGAAAAACCAGAAAGTTCAGTTGCCTCTTGAAAAAGCACTTTTTGGAGTAATGTCATAAGTTTTGGAATCTTCATTTATAAAAAGAGTAGCCCCTTTTCCAATATTGTCTGAATGTATAGTTCATGAAGAAATAATTCAATTAGTGGTATGATTGGCAAGAAATATAACAATTATAGTTAGTGATGGGTGCTGTGCTGGTTCTGAGTAATATAATTTTGGGGCTTCCCTCTATTTCTTTTTGCTTTTGTCTCTTGTCTTCTTTCTTAAGCAGCCCTGTTGTTTTTTTAAAAAAAAATTCTGGCTGGTTTGATTGAAATGTTCACAGAATGCTGGAACAAGAAATGCATCTGGTTGTTTGTTTGCTGGTTTGTAAGTCTTAAAAAAAAGGGGTTAGTAATTTGGAGAAAACACAACTATTTTCCAAACTACAATACAGCAATAAGCAGACATGTGGATCTGAAATGTAACTATCCTGAATGCTGTTACTTCTGATAACCTTCTTATAACCTTTTATTGTCTAGGCCACCTTTTAAAAAAGGAAATAAATATATTTTTTTCTTCTTTTTCTTCTCATTCCTCCCTCATTGCAGGAGTCTGACAAAAAGGGTTTAATAGAAAGAATTCACATGGTCCAAGACATTGTTATAACAGTCCAAACACTTTTGGAGGAAATAGCATCTTTTGCAGAAAGGATAAAAAAGTAAGTCAAAGTTTTGTTCCCGTGCTCTGAAAAACCTCTGAACACCACGGCTGGAAACAATTGGAAAAAAAAAAAACCTTTAACTGGAAATTTCTAAAATCCAATACAAAATGGAATAAAGGTTGTTTCCTTCACCTGAATGTCAACTCAGTGGTGATAATCTATCACTCTAGAATTCTTCTTTCTGAATTTCTTATACATTTAATTATGACTGGAAATTTATGGAGAACCAGAAACCAGTAATTCTAGTTCCATGTTAAGTATGGAGCCAGGTTGATATCCTTGGGCCAGTCACTTTTTCCCAACTCTAGAGAGGAAGGAAGGAAGGAAGGAAGGAAGGAAGGAAGGAAGGAAGGAAGGAAGGAAGGAAGGAAGGAAGGAAGGAAGGAAGGAAGGAAGGAAGGAAGGAAGGAAATCTATAGGAATTTTGAACTCTGCATTAAAAATCCAAGATTCATACAAGTGAATTTCTCTCCATGGAACAAAAAGTCATTATTTCCCCATGTGTCAAACGGAACAATATTGGTCTTTTCAGAGCAAGGGTGCCACATTACACACGCTTAAATTCATTCCCACAATTTAATTTCGATGGCTTTAGGCCATGATTTCAAAATAATCTGGATCAACTGAGACATTAGATATTCTGCTGGGTTGATTGTCCAAGTGATCATTGTCCAGGTTTGTTCATTGTCCAAGTGATCCTCTTCCTCAGTTCCCCCTTTTATTGGTATGCCTCAGATTTCTTGGCTACATAATGCTGAAAAAATAGACACAGTTCTAAAAGCTTCTAAGGAGTTAAAAAAAATTCCAGCCACTTCTCATTTGTTATCAAATCAGTCGATCCTAAAGGAAATCAACCCTGATTGTTCTATGGAAGGACGGATCTTGAAGCTGAAGCTCAGATACTTTGGCCACCAGATGAGAAGAGAGGTCTCATTGGAGAAGACCCTGATGTTAGGAAAGATGGAAAGCAAAAGAAGGGGACGGCAGAGGATGAGATGGTTAGATCACAATGATCATGAATTTGGGCAAACTCCAGGAGACAGTGGAGGACAGGAGGACCTGGTGTGCTATGGTCCATGGGGTCACAAAGAGTCGGGCATGACTTAGCAACTGAACAACAAAAATCATGAGTTCCATTTCAATTCTTTTTGCCACAAAATTTGTTTTTTTAATTCATTGGACTTATACCCCACATGTTTTCCACCCAGCGTTTTTGCTCTGATCACCAAGCAATCTGCTATTCCTACATTGGACAGGTCTACCCTTTCTTTGTTTCATCTGAAAATTTCAGGCTCTTTTCTGGGGCCACAGCCAGTGGAGAATAGGCCCCACGAAGCAAAGAGGGTTTTTTTTTTTTTGGCATAACCGTGTGACCCCTGTTTTTGTCTCCTCCTTCCAAACACTTCCATGTGCTCACAAACAGAGCCTTGTCAACAGTTCCCCCTCTTTCAAAGTGCAGCCGCGTGGGGGTCTAAAAATACTAGAAACCCATGTGTTGTGATTGTGCCACATCTGTCCCAGCTGGCCGGGAATACGTAAGAATGGCTTTTGAGTCTGAACAGAGCACTGTTCTATGTACAGCTGGATGGCAATGAGATTGTGAACGTTGGGTGACTTCCTTCTAGCATTCAACGCTGTGACAATGATCCCTTAAGATCCCAGTGGGACGTTAATATGGTTGCCCTGCCTAATCCCTCAAGAATCCAATTGTGTCTCAATTGTAATGTTACTGTGGACGAAGAAGAAGGAGGGGAAGTCCGCTGAAGTAGTTTGAACAAGCGTCACAATGGTTTACACAAGCCTTTCCATCAGCATAACCCTTGGTATCAAAGAACCTTTTAAATAGCTAGCTTGTGTCTCTCGCACTCCAAGGATTTAAAAATACACTTCATATATTTATTGGCCTGGGTTCACCCTCACTCTAATTTAAATGGGAAGGTCTCCATTGAAGCTGAGAGATACATTATGTCCTCTATTCATTAAAAAAAAAAAACCACCCTCATCAATTAAGAGAAAGCATTCTTCATGACCCAACTGAGTTATTCCTTAGTATCTTGTAAAGGGCAGAAAGAGGGAGTTGATCTACTTCTGTTCCAAAGCCAAAGGGTGTCTGCTTGACCTCTGAAGACTGGGTGCAATTCACACAGCCGCTCTGGGGAGCAAAGCAATTCATAACATGTAGAGACGGGTGAAGAATTGGAAGCAGAGATACTCAACTCTTTGACCGTGTGATTGACTAGATGGAAGCGGAATTGATATTATCTCCTTTGATGTCATTTTTGCACCCTTTAGATATGAAGATAGTTGAAAACTAGGTTTCCATTGATCTCCATTAGTTTTTTTTTTAAAAAAGATGTCCTTGGAGGGGAAGAAAGCAAAGCTTTCTATCTCCCTCGTGCCCAATTAACCATCAGAATCGCTCTACATGGAAGACAGATGAGAAGACTTCTTCCTGTTTGGCAAGGCACCTGATGGTACCATTGGACTACCAACTTTCTGCAACAATGTCTGTGGAGATTCTCAATCATCCAGATCATGGTTGTCCCAAAGATGTTTTTCCAATAGGCAACTGGACTTTCCTTGTTTTTTCCCCCCTTGAAAACATTCCGCTTCTTATCCAGGAAGCATCTTCAGTTCACTGAAATTGAAGAAGCTTCTTGGATGAGAAGTGAAACGTTTTCAAGGGGGAAAAAAAAAACCAAGAAAGTCCAATTGCCTTATTGGGAAAGCACCATTGAGACTGCTGTATCTGCAATCCTTAATTATGCCATCCTTAATCCCTAAATTAAGTATGTTACTTAACATTAAATTGTCCCATTATAATTGAGGGACCAAGCAGTGTTGATGAAAAGACAAGGGCTTCCAAAATTGCCAACTCCTGAAAAATGTAGACAATAAGTTTTGAATCAACAAAGAACAAGAATGCTCAAGTTCCCATAACCATGATTCTTGTGCAGTTCAGTTTTTCTGAAGTATTTCTGGCAGTATTCCCCAGGCAAGGGTCCCCAACTCCCAGTCCGTGAACCAGCACTGGGCCGCAGCATCCCAGAAACTGGGCTGTGCAAACAAGCAAAGCCCCCATCCACGGGATACAGGCCGCACACGAAACCAGGTCCGTGGAAAAACGTCTCTCCGTGGAACCGGTCCCTGGTGCCCAAAATGTTGAGGGCTGTTGCACTAGAGCAGGGGTGTCAAACTGGATTTCTTTGAGGGCCAGACCAGCACTGCAGTTCTCCTTCATGGGCTGTGGGGGGCGTGCGGCAGCATGACGGATACCTCCTGCAGCATCCTGCCGGCCAAAATGGGGTGTGGGGGAGTCTACCTATGAGCCTCCACACCTTGTTTTCTCCCTTCATGTCCTCCTGCAGTACTCTGCTAGCCATATTTCGGCCCATTTTTCAGCCCGTTTTCACATTTTCTGGCCCATTTTTGGCTGGCTGAGTGCTGCAGGGGGGCCACGGAGGGTGAAAACGAGGTGTGTTTGTGGGGGGGAGGTCACACACAGCCCGTTTTAGCCACCGGAGGCACCACGGGCCAGTCCTTTGATGTTTCCAGGCTTGCAGGGACAGAGAATATTATCAAACATGGAACTTATTTTACCAATGGCTGGGAAAAAGGGGTGGAGAGGAAGAATGGAATCTGTATTGTTAAGCCATTTAAATACTCAGATAGCACCATGTTTATTAAGCACTAAGAAATGTAATAGATAGAAAATTAATTTTAAAAATATATTTTTTCATGTTGGTTTCAGTACGTTCAACTGGACTGTTCCTTTCCTCTCTGCACTGGCTTGCTTGGTGCTCACAGTAGCAATGTTTGTGCTGTATTACATACCATTGCGGTACATCATTTTAATATGGGGTAAGTCTGTTCCTTATGCCGTTTCCTTTGACCGATTCTACTATGTGCATTTCTATAACAGTCTGTGGAGCCGTACTGGTAGTCCTTGACTTACAATCATTTGTTTAGCAACCATTCAGAGTTACACTGGAAAATAAAAAGAGACTTATGACCGGTCCTTGCATTTTACGACTGTCGTAGCAGCCCCACTGTCCCCTAATCAAAAATTTGGGCGCTTGGCAGCCAGTATGTATTTACAATAACTGCAATGTCTCGGGTCATGTGATTGCCATTTTTGACTTTTGCAGCAAAATCTACAGGGGGGAAAAGCTCACTTAATATGTGTGAATCAGTGAACAGCAATGATTCGCTTAACAGTGGCCAAAAAGATCATAAAATAGAATTGCAGCAATTACCCTTAGTTCAGTAAAGACTGGAGTAAGGGTTCGCCGCCAAATTTTCCCAGTTAATTTCCCTTCCTTCTCATTGCTTGTCTCTCATTGTCCAATCAATTTTAAGAGAGATGTTTTGGAAACACTAAGTCTACATGTTGGCAATCTTCTGCCAGGGAAGTGGCCCTGAAGACTCCATTGGTTCTTGCAGTTCAGTTTTCCTTTCCCCAAGCTTTTGCCTTCCTTTCCAGCCTCCCCACAGAATTCATGGCAGGCTGGCAGTGAGGCGGCAGTTCTGACAGTAGGAAGAGAGCAATATTAAGTCCGTCACTGCCTTGATTCACTTATATTGTATTATATAATAAAACTATTCTATATAATAAAGATGGGATAAAAAATAAGATAGGTATTGGATGGATGGATAGATAGATGATAGACATAGATATGATAGATAGATAGATAGATAGATAGATAGATAGATAGATAGATAGATAGATAGATAGACAGACAGACACAGGTAAATAGATATAGACATATAGACAATAGATAGATAGACAGACAGACACAGATAGATGATAGAGATAGATAGATAGATAGATAGATAGATAGATAGATAGATAGAAAGATAGATAGATAGATAGATACAAACAGAAAGACAGACAATAGATAGACAGAGCCACAGGTAGATGATAGAGATAGAGAGATGATACAGATCGATCGATCGATCGATAGATGGATGGATGGATGGATGGATGGAGAGAGAGAGTGAGAGAGAGCAAAATATAGACGGAGAGGGGGAGTTAGATAGATATAGAGAGACAGACAATAGATAGATAGACAGGCACAGGTATTTGATAGAGGTAGATAGACAGGCAGGCAGATGATAGGCAGGCAGGCAGGCAGATAGAAATTCATGCAGTTCTAATACTCTGATCATTTCTTGTACCAGCCACTGTTCTGCCAAAATTGTGCACGCCATCCTTAAGATATTAATTGACTCATTCCAGGGCAAAAATTACACACGGCAATTCCAGATTGCCTCTTTGCACATTTCTGGTTAATATAATTACCCTTAGGAGGTATTTAATCATTTATCTATGCAGTAAAATAAAAAAAAAAATCAATTTGGTCACAATTTTTACAATCTGTTTAGTTCCTTAGATTTCCAGCGATTGCTTCAATCATAGCTGGTCACGAAGTATCCTACGATATAGCCTAGAAAAGATTGCAAAGCAGTTTAATACAAGCAAGGACAATAATTGAATTTAATACTTAACATAAGCAAGGCAAGCCTGCCCACTCCAACAGCAGCGATGAAGCAAAACAGACCAAAACAGAATAACGGTGTAGAAATATTCAGAAAGGATTTGTTTGCTGCTGCCAAAACATACTGTAAAAGTGAGCTCCAGGTAATCTTTTTTTGGGGGGGAGGGGGGTGGCTTGGTGGGGGTGGCTGGGGAGAACGTTTTAAAGTCAAGCTGCCACCTCTGGAAAGACACTTCCTTCAGTGTCTGTGGAGATTCTCAGTCATGCAGGTCATGGTTGACACCAGAGGTACTTTTTCAAAGAGCAACTGGACTTTGTTTTTGAGTGGTGCGGTGGCCTAGAGGTGAAGCTCTCGCCTCACAATCTGGAGGCCGTGAATTTGATCCTAGGTAGAGGCAGGTATTTCTCTCTCTAGGCACAACGGGGATATATCTGCTGGGGAAAAACTGCGCGTTGGCAGCAGGAAGGGAATCCCTCCAGTAAATGCTCAGCTCCGTTCAGTTGCCCAGACTCCACCCCTAAGTGATTATAGAGAAGATTACATCCTTGCAGGGATTCTTCATTAGAAGAGAAGAAGAAGAAGAAGAAAGAAGGAAGAAGAAGAAGAAGAAGAAGAAGAAGAAGAAGAAGAAGAAGAAGAAGAAGAAGAAGAAGAAGAAGAAGAAGAAGAAGAAGAAGAAGAAGAAGAAGAAGAAGAAGAAGAAGAAGAAGAAGAAGAAGAAGAGGTGGTGGTAGAGGAGGAAGAGGAGGAAAGAGGGGAGAGGAGGAGGAGGAGGAAGAGGTAGAGGAGGAAGAGGAGGAAGAAGAGGAGGAGGAATTGGAGTTTGTTTTTCCTTGAAGACGTTTCACTTCTTATCCAAGGAGCTTCTTCAGTTTAGAGCTTCCTCAGTCCTCCACCATTCACATCAGAACTGAAGAAACTTCTTGGATGAGAAGCCGAAGGTCTTCAAGGAAAAACAAAGTCCAGCTGCCTTTTGAAAAGAGCACCTTTGGGATATTTTCCTCAAGGCTCTCCAGGTGATGGTAGAAGAACAGTGCCCACCTTGGAAGTGGGTGATTGTTCAGCTACCTTTACGAGGGATGTTTCAAATTCGCTTGGCCCTTGGCTTATGAGCACAATGGAGCCCAATAGCTCCATTGCTGAGTAAGACAGTTGTTAAGTCAATTTTGCCTCATTTAAAAATCTTCCTTGCCATCGTTATTCAGGGAATCACTGCAATTGTTAAGCGAGTAACATGTTTGTCATGTGAATCTGGGTTCCCATTGACTTTGCTTGCTGGCAAGGTTGCAAAAGGTGATCACAGTGAAACCACCATAAATACCGGCCAGTTGCCAAGCATTTCAGTTTTGATCACGTGGCCGTGGGGATGGTGCATTGGCTGTAAGTGAAAGGATGTAACTTTGATCACTAAACAAATATTTGTAAGTCGTGGACTAAGAGTATCTGTGTCTGAGCATGTGTAGAGTTCCCCCATCTTTCCTGAGAGATCTTTCACCCAGCTTTGCACATTCCTTCCTTTTGTTATGCTCGTGTCTTTTGTGCATGTGTGTTAAATGATAGCGGAAGCAGATTTTGGAAGTGTTCAACATCTCTGCAGACTTTTGCAGGTCAACAGTTCTGTGCACCCTGTACCTCCAAGTTGAGGGACGCGGTGGCTCAGTGGCTAAGATGCTGAGCTTGTCTATCAGAAAGGTCGGCAGTTCAGCGGTTCGAATCCCTAGCACCGCGTAACGGAGTGAGCTCCCGTTCCTTGTCCCAGCTTCTGCCAACCGAGCAGTTTGAAAGCGCGTAAAAATGCAAGTAGGAAAACAGGGACCACTTTGGTGGGAAGGTAACAGCGTTCCGTGGGCCTTCGGTGTTCAGTCCTGCCAGCCACATGACCACGGAGACGTCTTTGGACAGCGCTGGCTCTTCAGCTTTGTAACGGAGATGAGCACCGCCCCCTAGAGCAGGAAACGAGTAGCACGTTTTGATGACTCTACCCTGCCGTCAGTCTCCTTTTGAGAACAGGGAAGATAGACCATGATAGACTGGCTGGCTGGGTAGTTTTTCCTGACTCTTGAATTACTTTTGCGGAAGGATCCAGCTACTCTCAAGAAAGAGGCATCCGGTGAATACACTCCTCTTCCCAAATGCAGAAGCTTTTAAGAGGACAACTTTCGTAGGAGACATCTTGAGAGCCCCCAGATCTTGTTCGGACAGGTTCTCAGGCTCTTCAGAAATGTGCTAGCCATCTTGCCAGTGGCAGCTCGCACTTCCCCTGCCCCTTCTTGTGTGAACAATGGGATTTTTGATTCCTGAGCCGAACGGCTGGCTGACTTTCGTAATAAACCTCCCACTGGTTTCTTCAAGGAAGAAATGTTTGTGCACGATTCCGCGTGAGAGCAACATGTGTCCGGCTTCTCGGTGTTTTCACACTCATTCTTTTCCTTTGCAAAACTCGCTCAGCCACCCGCCCACCTTCCTGTCTGAGCATGTCAGGCAGTTCCATGCTGTGGGGTGCGTGCATGTGCGCGCGCGTGTTTGTGTGTGTTTTCCTGCCCCCCCCCCTTCCCCGCCAAGCCTTTTTTAAAAACTCCTTTTCCCTCCTGTCTTTTCCAGGCATACATAAATTTACCAAGAAGCTAAGGAATCCTTATTCCATTGACAATAATGAGTTGCTGGACTTCCTCTCCAGGGTCCCATCTGATGTTCAGAGGGTAAGTATGGGATGGGGTCTCCAGCAGAGAGAAGTGGAGCTGCGGCCAAAGACCAGCAGGTGTGATGCTGGAGGGCCACGTTGGCTAGCAGTACACAAGCACGGGGACAGGATCATTAACCAGGAGGGGTGAGAAGAGCAAGGGCAGGCACGGGGGAGGGGAAGGCCATCTGAACCTTGAAACAGGGTTCTGGAAGTGGGGGCAGGTACGGAAAAAGGCTGCCCCGGGATTTGTATTTTCATGAGAACTTATAGGAATTTAAACACACCCACCCCCCCTTTTTTTTAAATAAGCAAAGCACAATAACCCTTTTTTTTAAAAAAATGGGTAAAGTAACATTTGCCCAATTTTACATTCCAGGAAAGGGAAGGAGGGAGGGAGGGAGGGAGAAAGAGAGAGAGAGAGAGAGAGAGAGGAAAGGAGACAGAGGGATGGAGGGAGGGAGGGACAGAAAGGAAGTGGGGGGAGGAGAGAGAGAGATTAACCATTAACCAGAAAGCCAGTTTGGTCTAGTAGTTAAGGCACCATGCTAGAAAGCGGGAGTTCTAAGTTAGGAGGGAAGGAGGGAGGGAAAGAGAGGGAAAGGGAGAGAGAGAGAGAGAGAGAGATGTTTCCTAACCTAGAACTATATATATAGCTTTTGACCAGAAATGTCCAATTCCCAGACTGCAAAATCATGATCAACTGAAAAGAATTTTCACTTTAAAAAAAATAAAATAAAATAAAAAATATTGCATTGGATCATCTCTTAATTATTTTATCATGTGCTGTGACCTTTTGCTTGGAGTGAAGGTGTTCGATAAAGACTTGGAATTTTGAGTTGCATCTATAACAAACCCCCTTCCTCTGAAATACAGAGAGGTGAAAGAAGGGGAGTTGGTGAAAAATAGCTAGGGAAGTGAAAAGGCGTGTGAAAATGAGTGCCAGCAGCTCAAGTCATTAGTAAGATTCACAGAAGGACTCAACAAGAGACAACTGCATTCTAGAACTGTTGTTTATGCTTAATAATCCTGCTGCAAATGGAATAAAATAAAATAGAAGAGCTTTGCTCGGCACTGTTGGTTTTAAAAGCAATGGGGTCATGGAGGACAAAATTGATTTTCAGTTTGAATAAACCCGAACTGTCTAAGTACATTTGTCAAAGAAGTACCAGTGTCTACCGACTCCTTAAAGGTGAGATATTTTGTGGTGGCATGCATATACCAGAAACAACTTCATCAGGTACATAAAGACGAATGTATTGGTTTAGATCAAATAGATTTAAAGTATCATGGAACATATGACAGAACATGATTGCTTCCAACTCTAAGTCAGTTGATTGAAGGGGGGAAAAAGAGGGTTTTTCCTAGGTTTTAACTTTGGATGTCTAGTATCTGATTTGCAAACTTAGGCATCTTGACATCTTCCCGAACTTCAAGAAACAGTGCCTAGCAAGATGTCTATGGAGATTCTCAGTCATCCAGGCCATATTTGTTTCAAAGGCACCTTTTTCTTCAAGAGGCAACGACTGTTTTTTCCCTTGAGAAGGTTTCGCTTCTCATCCAAGAAGTTTTCATCAGTTCTCCACCACCAGTACCAATGAAGCTTCTTGGGAGAGAAGCAAAACAACAACGTCGTCTTCTTCTTCTTCTTCTTCTTCTTCTTCTTCTTCTTCTTCTTCTTCTTCTTCTTCTTCTTCTTCTTCTTCTTCTTCTTCTTCTTCTTCTTCTTCTTCTTCTTCTTCTTCTTCTTCTTCTTCTTCTTCTTCTTCTTCTTCTTCTTCTTCTTCTTCTTCTTCTTCTTCTTCTTCTTCCTCCTCCTCCTCCTCCTCCTCCTCCTCCCCCTCCTCCTCCTCCACTGCCTCCTCCTCCTCTTCTTCCTCCTCTTCCTCTTGCCCTTCCCCTCCTTCTCCTCCTCCTCCTCCTGGAAAAAAACTGTCCAGTTGCCTCTTAAAGAAAAAAGCACCCTTGAATGTCTAGCAGAGAAATCTGGTTCCTTTAAATCCAACCCTCAGAGAAAGAACTCCAAAAAGAGGAAAAAAAGATATTTTCTGCAAAATGCCCCAACCAAGTAGAATGCTTTTCTATTCCCCGCCCAAATTCTGGCGCATTTCATTAGGACCAGGAGGGGGGGGGAAAAAAATCTGTTTTTAATATTTTGGTGTTCTAGAAATGATCCGTGACTCTTGCGATCCTTCCTGCAATTAATCCCCCATGTTCCTGTGTTTAGAAAATGATTCATGGCGATTGAACCTTTCTTAGTTTTTCTTTGATTCCTCTCCAGGGAGCCATTAACACACGGAGGAGCGAGTTGGGCTTACCTTTCTCCAACGTGGCGTCTGTTTATTTTTACAGGTGCAACAGGCTGAATTGAAACCATACAGCAGTTCCAGTCCCCTTAGGAAGAAAAGGAGCGCCTAGTAGGATATGAACCTTGGAATGCAAGGTGCCCCTTCCGGGAACGCTGCGTACACGGGCTGCCTCTCCGCGCCACCCTCCCACTTCGCCTTGCAGATCCGATCAGTGCTGCATTCACTCCATCCAGGGTTGTCTGGAAGTCATATTTGGACTTCAAACAACAACAAAAAAAAATCAAAGTCGTTCATAGGAATGACTTATTTGACCCGGCTTATTTGTCTCTGGAAGACAGAAAAAGAGGACTGTCCAAATCCAGCACGGCATTGAGAGCAGATTGGAGAACCAAAGACGGATGAGACGTTTTCTTTCTTTCTTTCTTTCTTTCTTTCTTTCTTTCTTTCTTTCTTTCTTTCTTTCTTTCTTTCTTTCTTTCTTTCTTTCTTTCCTTCCTTCCTTCCTTCCTTCCTTCCTTCCTTCCTTCCTTCCTTCCTTCCTTCCTTCCTTCCTTCCTTCCTTTTATTCTGTATGATAGAAAAGCCATTTTTAAGTTCCCATTTTTGGCTGCCAATTTGTCCCTGACATAGTAACAGTTCAAAAAACCATAAAGCCAGATTGACTCTCATCCTGGGTGGCAGAGTCAAAACAAGGTTGAATTTGTCTTGTTATGTAAAATAGAAAAGTGCCTCTTTTTTAAAAAAACAAACAGTTTTTGTTTTGCGTGCTTTTCATAGCTTGAGTGGAATTTTTCATAGTTTGAGTGGAATTTCTTAGCATGGAACCCAGAGTCAGAATCATATGGAAGGCATTTTTTTTTTTCCTATAATGGGAAGGACTTCTTTCTCTCCACCATTCTTAAGAGCAATACCAATTTGCTCTTAAAATGTCGGAATGCTTTCAAGGTGAGAAATGATGAAATTGTGAGGGTGTTTTTTCCCTTTTGCATCATTTATTTTTTATTTTTTTTTGCATTCTGGGCTTTTCTCACCTGACAGAAACACATCAAGGTATAAATGCTTTCAGTGCTTGGACAATGACTGTGTAGATGATTTTGAACTGCAGATTAACAGATTTTTGAAACCTGTTTTCTATTTTAAAGCACTGTTCAATTTAAAAATTCTCAGAATTGGAGAGGAATGATCAACATCTCTCTCTCTTCCCCTTCCTTCCTTCCTTCCTTCCTTCCTTCCTTCCTTCCTTCCTTCCTCCCTCCCTTCCTCCCTCCCTCCCTCCCTCTCCTTCCCTTCTCCTTTTCTTCCTCCTTCACTCTTTCCTTCCTTCCTTCCTTCCTTCCTTCCTTCCTTCCTTCCTTCCTCCCTCCCTCCCTCCCTCCCTCTCCTTCCCTTTTCTTCCTCCTTCACTCTTTCCTTTCCCTTCCTTCCTTCCTTCCTTCCTTCCTTCCTTCCTTCCTTCCTTCCTCCCTCCCTCTCCTCCTTCCCCTTCTCCTTTTCTTCCTCCTTCGCTCCTTCCTTCGCTCTCTCTCCCTCCCTCCATCTTCCTTCTTTCCTTTCCTCTCTCCCTCCCTCCCACCCCCATAGTTCCTACCATTTGGCAGAGGGATTGTGCTTAGAAGGAGACTATTGCTGGCAGTAGACTTCCTTCAAGCCATCATTTAACTATATTGTGTCATTTGAATCTCTCGCTGATCTCTTCTGTTGCTCAATTTTGATTTCCTTCTCGAGCTCCATCTTGTTGGAGTCTTCATATTCTCATCCTGAGTGTAGGTCGTAACCCAAATAATATGTTGATCATGCATATATAAAATACTTTTATAACTGTATAGACAGGTGAAAAGTACATGGCAACAATGGAATGGCATCTTTGTTTTTATGTATTTTTAAAAGAAGCTGTTGTATTTAAATTGTGCAATCCAGGTTGAGTTTGCAGTATTGTTTACATGGATTTAGAGCAAGCACAATGGTTATTAAGATCTCGCCTGTCTTGTGCCATTGAAGGCAAACCTCTAAAAAGCTAGAATATTCAGAAGGGACAAAGAAACT